>NC_067400.1:546432624-546800124 GCF_016432865.1 Antechinus flavipes | reverse complement strand
AGCAATGTGTTGGTAAATGTTTAACAACCAGCTCTACAAAAGAGGAAAAATATGTGCAAGACATCCTCATAAGTTTTTTGGTTTTGGTTTTGGTTTGGGGAATTTTGTTTGTTTGTTTGTTTGTTTGTTTTGCTAAAACATTTGGAGTTGTGACCTGCCCAGGGTCAGACATCCAGGAAATGTTAACTGTCTGAAATCAGATTTGAACTCAGGTCCTCCTGACTTCAGGGTCCACTGCACCACCTAACTGCCCCCATCCTTATAAGTTTAAAGTGCATTATTAATATTTTCTCCATCACTTAAGTCTAGATAATCAACAAAACAATAAATAAATTCCTGATTTGTAGTGTTTATAGATTCCCAAATCATAAATAATCACACTGAAAATGTAACAATCACCTTTCAAAAGCCAATTGGAACTGACTCCTGCACATCCTAGACCTCACTTAGGTTTTCTATTTTTAACATAATTATAGAATGATAGAACTGGAAGAGACTTTTAAAATCATCTAACCTAAACTTCTCATTTTACAAGTTAAGAAATAGGCTCAAGAGATGAGGAACATTAAAGGCACACAGTGTTAGTGACAGAGAATCATAAAACTCATGTCTCCTGTTACTTCCATAACACTCAAAAGAATAAATAACTAATATGGAAATTTAGATTTCCATCAATTCTGGAAAGCCTACAATTCTCCTCTTCCCCTACCTGAGAGATTTCTCATCTGCTAGATGGAATGTTATATAAGCTGTTCTATGTCTGCAAAATGTATCAACTATACAACTATATTATTAATGTTTAGAAAATAGGACCATAAACTAACTGGAGAGAAAGGGGAAAAGAGCAGACATTGAATCACATCTCATAAGTTTCATGCCTTCCTCACCATTCACCTAACTAGCCTATCCACCAATCTTCATAGCTATGATATATATATATATATATACACACATATATATATGTGTATACACACACACACACACACACACACACACACATATATATATATATATATATATTCCTAATCTCACCAAAATCCTGTCCCCCATCATTCCCAGGTTAAAAAAAAAGTAGGTCAGTCACTAAGAATTTAAGGGCCTGCTGTGGGGCAATAGTCCATCTTTCTATCCAGCTCTTTCTATCTATCCAATTCACACATCCCACTACAAGTGATTTTTAGAAATGGTAGGAAAGGAATAGGTCTGGGGATATTGAGCTAGAGGAACACTTTCCCATTAGTTGTTCCCTTTGGGGCATTAAGGAAATCCTGCTAGGTACCCACATAATCTCCAGATTAGCTAGACCCCCTGAGCTCCACTAATCTGAGGGCATATCCATTCTCTGGGAAAAGTTGAAGGGATATTCAAGTTTCAGAAAGGTTTTGAATGACTTAAGGTGAAATTGGTCATGCTATAATTTACATTTTGGTGAAACAACTGATTGGAGCAAAGTAGTCTGGGCTGTACTTGTAAAGTAAGCATTAAACCACTATGTGAGCACATGAGGAAAGCCCTCACAAAGGGAGCCAGCAATCCCACACTGCTGCTATTTGGAGGGAAAAGACAAAGAAGGGAATGTTAAATGTTTAGAAAAACTTGACAGGAACAGGGAAAAGGGAGTAACCATCTTCCCTCTCCCCTTTCTCTATTCATTCCTCCTTGACCTCAGTGCAAAGGTGATTTCCTCCAGCTGAGCAATGAATACCCTGTGTCAGTATGTTCCATACACCATCTCTTCTCCCTGCTTTTGCCTCTGGTTGTCAATCCCAGCCCAGGACACAAAAACAACTAACTATCTGCCTCCTGGTCATTCCAGGGTAAATTCCTTCTGAAACATCCCTGAAGTTTCTTTATCTCAGTCATTGTGAGAACACAGGAAACCCCATTTCCCCAACTCCTGAAATATCTGCCTCAGGAAGGAAGGGATATTGTCTTTTCGGTGCCTCTGTTTTGCTTGAGAACTAGGTCGATAGCTCAGCTTTGTGACTACTCTATGAAATAAGGCAGTTATTAAAGCAAACCAATCCAAAGCTTCCCTGCAGAAATCAGGTTTGAGAAATAATATCTGAATCCTTTTCACTGGTAACAGGATAAAGAGATATATCTCTCTCACACACACACAGATTATATAAATATACGTGCATATATGTATAAATACATTTTGTGTATCCATAAAATATACACAATGTCTATATATATGTATATATATATTTATAATATATTTCTATGTGTATATTTTTAAGTTCTCTATCTTAAAATTAGACTCCCAACTTTAAGAAATATGTAAACACAGACAAGAAATAAGACAGAAGCTATAAATAATTGTTATACCTCAATTTTCAAACAAAATTTAGATTTTGCAGTGATTTTGCCTTAGTGAGAGAATAATCCACTTTTCATCAGGAAGATTTTGTATAATATAGAAAATATACCAAGCAGGAGGTAACTGAAATACATTGTAAAACCACATATACAAATTAAGTCTAGAAATATTAATTTATAAATATAAGTGAATTAGGACACCATAATATTTGCAATAAAGCAGTATGATACAGTGGATGGAGAAAAGTCTATTGGATTGTTTGGATGTCTGGAAGACCTAGTTCATGTTCTTCCTCAGTCACATACAGATTACATGACCTTGAGCAACTTTGATAGTAAGTGTCATATAACCCTTAAAGACCATAATTTACAGAGCAGGTATAAACCTGTTTTGTTAAAGAGGGTTTCCTTATTGTTCACTATTCCAATTAAATCACAGCTCCAGTTGAAAAAATATGCATTTACTATTAAGAAGTTCTGATCAAACTTCAAGTATATTCAATTCATTAAACATTCATTAAGTAACTCTTCTATGCCAGCTACTTTTAAAATAAAATATTCCCAGTCCTCAAGGAGGTTACATCTATTCTGACAAATAATAATACTGTAAATGAGTCAAAACAAAAGGGCAAAGGTCCTGATCATTAGAATGCACTCAGGTAGAATGTGCCCTTTAGTTGTCCTTTGAAGGAAACAAGGGATGCTATAAGGTAAAAATGAGAAGTACACTTCATATAGTAGTGACCACTTGTGCATAGACACAGAGATGATAGAGATGGGATAGAGCATTCTTAACAAAATCCTAAACAAAGACAAAGGAGTAGGTTAGATAAGCTCTGTAGTTGTATTACCATTTTATCATTCTATTTCTCTGAGTATACATATCTGCAGTTGAATTTTTCAAAAAGGAGTACTATTTCATGATTTCTAAACTAAAATCTAATATTAATCATATACACACTGTGACCCCAGCTGACCTATACTTATCATTTTGATAATAAAGCCACTTTACTACAAGCTTTGCTATTCTCTATCTGAAAATGAATATGTAATGAAAACTTCAACTTGGAATCAGCATAATTCAAAAACATTTTATCTCTGATCCTAAGGATTTATAATTATCAACTTGAGATAATGTTTGTTATTGATATTTATTTTTATAATGTTGATAATTTATTTATTATATGTATTATATATGATATATAATATAATATATTATATTATCTATTACATAATATTATTATTATAATTATCAACTTGGTTAAACATTACCAATAGCATGGAGTTATAATCCTCTTTTATTCCAATTTCTAAAGGCTCTATAATTATCAACTTGAGTTGATATTTATTATTGATATTTATTTTGATAAATTATTTATTATATATATTATATATCATATTAGCTATTGTGTAATATTTATTATTGTAATTACCAACTTGATTAAACATTATCAATAGGACAGAGTTATGATCCTCTTTCATTTCAATTTCTAGAGGATCTATAATTATCAACTTGAGTTGATATTTATTTATCATTGATATTTATTTTGATAATTTTGATAAATTATTTATTTATTATATGTATTATATTATATATTATGCTATCTATTACATAATATTTATTATTATATGTTGATTAAACATTACCAATAGTACTGAGTTATTACCCCTTTTATTCCAATTTCTAAAGATAATAGTTGCATCAGGTTAGATTTCCTAACTAGAAAACCTTTTTTTTTTTTTTTTTTTTAAAGATAGCTTTTATGCTGTCTTGACACCTTCCATCCTTTCCCCGCTCCTATAACCTGGTAGGGCACCCTCCAACCGCCCACCCAAGTGGTTCTGCTTGAAACGCCTTCTCCTTCACACCCAGCCCCCTCCAGCAGCTCCCTCCCATGTCCTCATTTAGAGCCTCAAACAAAAAAAGCCTTTTACAGGATTCTCCCAGGCACAGCGAGAGAAAAGCCAGCTTTGAGGAGCTTGCCAGGGAGGGCGAAGGCCTCTCTTTGAAAACTGTCCTCCAGTTTGCTGACTCGTGGGACTTGGCGCGCTCAAGGAAAACCACCATGGAGAAGAAAGGCCTCGGATGAGCCCCCACCGGCGGGCTCCCCTCCCCGCTTTTCATCTGGTCCAATCTGACACCCTCAAGGGGGAGCTGGCAGGGTAAAGCCTGGTGAAGGCTGTTTGTCAGGGCACCAGCCCCCTTCTCTGACTGTGACCCATACATCTTAAGCAGGACGGGCACTTCCCGACAGCTAAACAAAGGCTGGGAAAGGGATACAAGTCCCTGCACCCTCTCACACAGAAAGCTATTATATCCTGTCCTTTTTGTCACTCCCTTTGGGCCTACCTGACAGTTCTGTGTTTGTAGGACATGCAAAAGTAGGCAGTTAAGGATAAGGGACCAGCAGAAGGTGAAGGGGTTTGGCAAAGAAACAAGTGTGAAAGAACTCCATCCAACTAGAAGATCCATTTGCTGCTTTGTTCTGGACAGCAATGAGGCAGTGTTAATTCAGGAGATGAAACAGTTGAATGGAAACCTCAGGTTCTGGTTTGGATTCTGGCTCAAATACTTTTGATCTTATAGTAAATTATATGGCTTTAGAGTGCCTTAGCTTCTCTCTCTTTGCACAATGGGAACATTGCATATTCTAGTCCTCAGAGGATGGAGGGAGACAAAGTATATACACCAAAGAAATAGTGTTGAAGAAGCAATTGATCAAGTTGTATGTGTGAATTAAATTAGCCAGGTCTTATTAAGTACCCACTAGATACTAGAAACAGAGCTAAGTTCTAGGGTATACCAGTAATTCTTCTCTTGAAGACCTTAGGTATTTAGTAAAATGAACTCTGATAAATTCAGGCCTGTGTAAATGTAGAAGTCATCACTGGCAATCAAGGAATAAAAGAAAGAAAGAATTTATAGATTGTCACACCATAAATCTTTTTATTTTTCTTCCTTTTGTCTATTCTTATAGATCCAGCTATTTTTTCTACCTATAAACGCTTAAGTGGTTTTGATATCAATTCCTTTAGAAATCATCTGAACAAAGTGGAGACCTTGCCCACCATGAGAGGTTAGTCTGAAAATCCAGAAATATAGGAATAAAGAAGAGAAACCACTGGTCCTTGAAAGCATGGCAGTCCTTAGTCACCTCACCCCACCCTCTCCTTAGTTTTCAGATCTTAAGAAGGGAAAACAGAGCTTAAAGAAACAGTGTCACACTCTTATCTGGTTCACCTCTTCCAAAGTGTCATTTTTATTAGAAAGTGATGCTAAATATTATAAAGAGAAAGCTTCATCTTCTCAGTCTTGTTCAAGTATCCAGGAAATAACCCAACAACATAGAAGAAGAAAATAACATTGACATTAGAGGGCATGTCGATGTTATTTTCTTAGTCTTTAGTTATGGTTGAGGGAAAATTCCTAATGATTTGCAGATCAAAAAATGCATTCTGCCCTGGGAATTCACTAGTGAATTAAATAGTTCCTGACCAGTTCAAAATGATGACATCAGAATGTTATTTAGACCAAGAAAATGAAAGTACTGATTTAAACCTTAAGAAACTACAACCTTGAGACAAATCTATTCCATTGCCTGCTTTTGTATGGACAATATTTCTTTTTTGGTGTTTTGTTTTGTTTTAGTTTTAAAATAAAGTATTATTTAATCACAAATGAGAATCATGGGAGAATTACCTGAACATGGAAATTCACTTCAATTAAATAATGCTACTATATATAGATAGATATAGATACAGATTACTTACATAAGGATAGGAGTAAGAGCTGATTTCATTGATATTTGAAATTCATAGAGGTAGAAATTCCCTCAACCAATGCAGGCTAAAACTTTCTCTGCAACTTGCAGTCATGGAGAGGTAACTTAGAACCCTGAAAGAACACACATCAAGATACTTCAGAAACACAACTTACACTTTATGACTCCCAAATATCTTCCTAACTGTCCACCACATAACATTGTCTCTCACGCTTAACTTTTTAACTAATTCATTAACTATTAATAACTTTATAGCTAGTTAATGAGGTGATTTTCATTATCCCTTAATGACATCCATTCTCAAAGTTCACCCCAAGAGAAAATGGATCTGAGAGAAGTCATTTTCCCTAAACCCCTTGGGAGGGCAATAGGCAAGAAAAAATCTGAGTGAAGTTTTATAGATTCATAGGTGAAAGATCTGGAACTAGAAGTATCCCCAGAGATCATTTAATCCAACTCCTCCTTTTGCTCGTTTGCACATAGTGCTCAGCCAGAGCTGTCAATTCCCTTTATCTTGTTCGTAGTTGTCCTTAGAACCTGAAAGGATGCTACTTCTTGTTTCCTAAAGCTTTCTCAAAGAAGGCCTCTGTTCTTTAATATGCCCATGGTTAAAAGATGCCAGAGTCGAGACTTACATGAACTGATGCTAAGTGAAATGAGCAGAACCAGGAGATCATTATACACTTCGACAACGATATTGTATGAGGACATATTTTGATGGAAGTGGATTTCTTTGACAAAGAGACCTGAGTTTCAATTGATAAATGACGGACAAAAGCAGCTACACCCAAAGAAAGAACACTGGGAAACGAATGTGAACTATCTGCATTTTTGTTTTTCTTCCCGGGTTATTTATACCTTCTGAATCCAATTCTCCCTATGCAACAAGAGAACTGTTCAGTTCTGCAAACATATATTGTATCTAGGATATACTGCAACATATCCAACATATAAAGGACTGCTTGCCATCTAGGGGAGGGGGCGGAGGGAGGGAGGGAGGGAAAAAAAAATCGGAACAGAAACGAGTGTCAATATAAAGTAATTATTAAATAAAAATTAAATTAAAAAAAAATAAAAGATGCCAGAGTATTAGAGAAGGACATTGAAAGCAGAAATAAAGGAAGAAGCCTTTTGAATTATACTTTGAAATATACTTTTGAATTAATTTACTTTCCTCCTCCCTCAAAAAAAAAAAAAAAAACCCAGGAACAATAAAAAATAAAATAAAATAAAATCCCACCTATAAGCAAAATAAAAGTCTATGAATTATGAAACAAAACACCATAACATTAAAAATAATTTAGCATATTTAACTTAGCACAGTATAATTATCATGCCCAAGCTTGACTCCAGGTAAGTGGTGAAGAATCTAAAATATTAGATAGGAAGATTTTAAGTTTACATGTAACTCAGACTGTGGATAAGTTTCCTCATCTGTAAAATGGGATAATAACAATAACAATCTCATAGGGTTGTTGTAAGAATCAAATGAGATAATAGTTGCAAAGCACTTAACACAGTGTCTGGCACATATAAGCACTCTATAAATGTCAGCTATTATTGTTGTTACTCTTCTCCCTCATGTTCCTTGCTTAACTGACATTTCAAATATGCTATATTTAAATATATTATATTACCTCTTGTCCAACCTTTAATTTGTTTTATTTTTTCAGGTAAGATTTTATTATTTAACTTTTATGCACTTTGCTTCCATATCACTTTCATTTTTTAACATATCCCTGCCCTTCCCCTATTCAACAACCCATCATAAAAAAGAATTTAAAATGTCCCCACCCAAAAAAGAGTTCAGAATGATTAATCAATACATCAACTGCATTTTTAGTTTGTACTAGAGGTCACACTGAGGCTTACAGGCTTATCAACCTGGAAAAGGAAGCTGTATTTAACGAGTCTAATTTTTGTATCAGTAGAACTGGGATATTTGGGAGTGAGAGAATATACCATCTGAGCTTTGTAGTTATAATTAATACTTTCTCTCAAGAGTGATTGGGTTCACTTAAGTCTGTGCTAGTCTTGCCAGAGGTATGTTGATGCAAGGAGATGAGGATGGGGGATAATTGACTCCTGAGCAAGGGAGCCTCTCTGCATGGGGGCTACTCCATTCATGCCCTACCCTGGCCAGTAGTTTCTGTGGGATACATGGTCAAGGAAAGCTGGAGCAATGTGTGATTGGTAATTATGCTAATTCTTCTAAGCTGTCACTGTTGCAGACAAACACAGACACACACACACACACACACACACACACACACACACACACACACAAACTGCCAGCTTTGGAAACAGTAGCAAGAAAGCCCTTGCTGGTGGCTACACAGTGGCTTCTAGCTCAGCAAGGAGGTTGGGGAAAGGGAGAAGAAGGATATGGGGAGGCAGAAGGAAGATTTGGAGAGGCTCAGGTTGAAGCATTTGTGAGCGCTCATGACGATAAGTTAAATTCCATATGGGAACACTTCACACCACATTTAGTAAGACTAATGGCATAAATTTCGCCCCTAGCTCTATCATCCTGAGCCCATGCTGACAAGTGAAGGAAGGCTGCTGGCTTTGTGGTGGGAATCGCTGGGTCTCCTCATTAGCAGAAAGAGAATAAGCCTAGTGGGAGCCTCCTTCCCATTGCATTCATCCTCAGAATATTTCAAGGCAGAGAAAGCAGCCCCCAGCAATGTCATGATGTCTAGGAGATGAAATGAAACCATTATATTTTCAAGTATTTTGTGAGCATCTTTAGACGATCTCTGCCTCGTACCCTCAGTGACTTTGGAGTGGGATGGAAAGAAATAAAGGTTAAAGGTATAGAGGGAATAAGGACCTAAAGAATCCACTATCCAAGGATGTGTGTGTGTGTGTGTGTGTGTGTGTGTGTGTGTATCTGAAGTAAGAGTAGCTCTATTTACTGCAGCAGAGAGAAGCAAGCTCCCCACTGCCTATTAGACCAGCCAGATAGCCACTTATAGGATAGCTCAATCTTTTCTTATTTTTAAAAAGCCAGGGCCAATATTTTCCCAAACATAGTATTGTTGCTTAGGACATTAAAAGGATAGAATAAAGGCCATATGGTACAGTAGACTGAGGACCAGAAGCCCTGGTCTCTGCCCTCATATAGGTGATTTCACTCTCTCCATGAATATTAACATTATTATTAACAATAATTCTTTAAGATGTTTAAAGCACTTTACATATGATATGTCACTTGAGTCTCATAAGAACTCTGTCAGATAAGTGTTATTATTATTCCCATTTTATAGATGAGGAAACTAAAGCAGAGAGATTCAGCTGGCCAGTGCCTGAGGAAGGATTTTGGCTCGGTTCTTCTTGATTCCAAGCCAGCCATTCTATCCAGTATGTGGTTTTTTTTCATTTAATTTATTTTATTTTTTATTAAAGTTTTTTATTTTCAAAACATATACATGGACAATTTTTCAACATTGACCCTTGCAAAACCTTGTGTTCCAATTTTTCCTCCCCTTCCCCTCACACTCTCCCCCAGACGGCAAGTAATCCAACATATGTTAAACATAACAAGTGTTATCCTAAATGTCTTATAGGACTGAATTTCCTCATCTGTAAAATTGGATCATCTGATTTCCTAAAGTCTCTTCCTACCATAAAAATCTATGATTATCCAAAGACTTTGAGAAACAGGGATGGAATGGAGGGAGGAAGAGGAAGAGGAAGGCACTCTTTTAGACTTAGAGAGTTGGAACTTCAAGCAGCCTCAGATCATCTCATCTAATCTCTGCATTTTATATGTAAGGATGGAGCCTAATAACTTGGCTGGGATCACACAGGAAGTCAGTCAGCAAAGCCAGAATGTGAACTCAAGTCTTTTTACTCCAAACCCAGCACCTCCCTATCTTAATAAACTTTCAGTGTCTTCTCCCCACCCTCCTTGCTTCAGCTTTGCTTTGGTATGTGCAAACTAGAAGGTGCATGCTAGAGTTTTTTGTATAAAATACAGTTATTACAAGGTGTGGCCCCTTAGACATTAGCTTCTATATTATTTTGACTTTATGACTTCCTGTAATATTACTGAGTATTGTCATCTTGCTAACAAAGACTGATGCATTTTTTCTCCTCTCTACAAGGTACTTGACATTTAAGGTATCATCAAAAGGTTTCTGAGGTTTTGGGGCTAAAACTCTGAAAGTATTACTTCCTGTTCCCTCAGCAACACAGGTATTCACAGTAGTTTCAGATATGGCCCCACCAATCTGCCTGCCCTTGTTTTCAATTGAAGCCTCCTAGTCATCTTTCATATCACTTCACCAAAAGGTAAACCAGATTCAAAGATTTTTTTTAAAAGGCTGGATATCTATCCTCAGCCATCCCAGAATCTATTTACACACACACACACACACACACACACATATATATATAGCACATGTCTGTGAAATAACAAAGAGTTTTACTTTTTTTTTTTTTTTAATCCACCTCTGGTCCTAATATTGTTCTTAATTTGCTAGGTGACTTTGGGCAAAATCATTTATCCCACTATGTTGTGAAGTAGAACTGACCAGACTTGGCAATTGATTAGATGTGGAGCATGATGCAGAAGAATTAAAGATGATTACAAGATTCCTATATTAGATGGCTTGATCATCAGGGAAAGGGCAAAAAACAATAACAGAAGAAAAGTAATCTTGAGTAAATTTAGGAGAACAGGTTCTCCACAGATATTTTGAAGGGGAGAACAACAACAACAACAACAAAAAACCCAAACATTTAAATCCAAGGACAACTATCTTTGATATACCTTATATTTCAACTAATTGACCTAATAAAATTTTACTACTGCATTTTGTTCACTCTTTTGTCTCCATTACACCCTACTTTGTATATAACACTTATCTGTTTCCTCAATTGTCAAATCAATGGCTTGGACAAGACAATCTCTATGATCTTTCCCTGTCTCCAAATACTAATGATTTTCATGTTCCCAATATAAGCAATTAGTCATTTATCCAGTGTCTTGAGCACAAAGTTGTACTTTTCCTTGATGGAAGGAGTAGCAGTGCCTGAATCCATTGAAAACTTTTTTAAGGGGCCTAGACATTTTCCCTACTTACCTTGTCTAACCCTGAGCCTTTATTATAGTTATGTACCTCATATTCATTCAAGGAGTTGTCACATGTCTATCAATTTCACCACTAGTGTTCTAAAGAGTTTAAACATGAAACACAAGTTCTTTTTTTATTCCATGACAACTGAGAGAACATTTTTCCCTTCACTCACCCCCCAAAGGAAAATATTGTTAAAAAATACGAGCCCCTCCCTGACCATTTTATGCAAAAAGAGAAAAGACAAGAGGAGCTTCCAAATTGTATCAGATTCCACAGGACTTGGCTGGAAAAGGGGTCATTGACAAATCCAGAATTAAAATTGAATAAAAACTCATGGACTTGGAAAAGAAACTGTACCTAACCAGTTTTCAGGTTTGGGGGCCAGAATTGAAGAGCTGTCTTTCCAATAACCACTCCCATCCTCTGTTTTGGGCATTGTCTGCAAAGAAATCTTGGGGCTTAAGAAACTCCATATTCTAGTCCCTAGTTCCCACCCAGATGGAAAGCTTGGACATGTGGCTGACCTAGAATAGTGTCTTTGGGAAGGAAGTCTCAACATTCTCATTTGTGCCCTGTTTTCTTCTTCCCATTTACTCTCAGCCTTTCCTTTACCATCCCTGTCATGAGGTACATTACCAGGATGGCAGGTCTAATCTGAAATCAGGTACCATTTTTCAAGAGAGGATGAAAATGGGGCTGTTATTATTGTTAATAATAATAATAACTTACATTTATATAGCACATTATATTTCCAAAGGGCTTTTGTTAACAATGAAATTACAGAGTAAGAAAAGAAAAGGACTACTGTATTGAAATGGTAGGGTTAGGAGAAACAAGTACAGGTCTTTTCCCATTTTTAAACCACTAAAGCCCCTAGCAAATCTGATTTTCCTTGACAACCTTGTGTAGAAGTTTATCCTGTCATAGCAACTTTTGAAATATTGATTGTGGCAGCAAAGCTGGGCAGACAACATACAAACCCTGGGGAACCAGACACTGTGAATTGAACTTCTTACAGTGTGTCTGTGTGAACTGATGCCCCACTTCACACACATGCACACCCTCCCCATAACCACCCCAGTCTCCAAGAGAGTAATTAAATTTCTGTGTATCTTCATTTCCTCCTGGGTAGAATATGGGCAGCAACACTGACCTGCCTCACCAGGCAGCTATAAGTAGGAATAACTAATTACTGTGTATAAAGCACTTTTGAAAGACTAAAGCACTCCATAATAATTAACATGGTTTCTGCTTTCATAAATACAGTAGCTATGGGTGGTATCAGCATCCATGTCTGGGCAGCTGTTTTTCCCAGCTACAGTCCTGTCAGAGACATTGAAGTAGCTTTAGGTCTCCTTGCCACCTGAAACTAAGTGTCCCCTAGATGGATGATTCCAATCATTTGCATAAGACCAAGACACTTCTCCATTGTATTATGGCTCAGACAATGAGCTCGTCTCTAGAACTAATGCTAGTTCCTTTAAGTTGGCCATTTGAAAAGTCAAAATGAACTACAAATTATTTATTTTTATTCATCATTATTATGAAAACATATATTCATGGTCTGCATGCATCTAGTGAATGGAATGGATGTGCTAGTAATGATCTTTTCTATGGAAAAATTTGTGTCAGGCTCCTGAAGTCACCTAATAAATGCCCTCTAAAATCAAAGAGATCTGGAACATAAAGATCTGTGCCCTCCCCTTGAGGCTACTGTTCCCCTCTATTTTGTTCCCCTTCAGAATACTTAAGAAGTGGTTGACCATTCACCCTAAATGCAATCCTTCTGCTGGTCGCCCTTCCTTTGTCATTGCTCTTTTTTCTGATAACTAAACAACCCAGATTAAAAACCTTGGAGTCACATAAATTGTCTTCCCTTATGCCACATATCCAATCAGTTGCCAAAATCCTGTCAATTCTATTTTCACCACACAATGCCCAAAATAGAGAATGGGAGTGGTCATTGTACAGAGAGCTCTTGAAAACATATAGTCCTATATTTGTGGAAACACATATAAAAGAATTGCACGTGTTTAACATATATTGGATCACTTGCCATCTAGAAGAGGAAGTGGAGGAAAGAGAAGGAAACAATTAGGAGCACAAGGTTTTGCAAGGGTGAATGTTGAAAATTATCCATGCATATGTTTTGAAAATAAAATTCTTTAATTAAAAAAAATAAAAAACATATAGTCAGAAATATTGTTCAAAACACTGAATGGATAAATCATTTGACCAGAGCCAGAGACTTATAGTATATCTCAGTGGTAGAATTTGAATTCAGGTCTTCCTAAATGAGGCTGTTCTCTATCCACTGAAGTCAAGATATTTTGCTCATAATAGACACTTAATATGTTCTTAGAAAAACTTGGGACAGCTAGATGGTGCAGTAGATAAAATCCACCCCCAAAGTCAGGAAGACCTGAATTTAAATCCAGCCTCAGACACTGAACACTTCCTGGCTATGTGACTCTAGGCAAGTCACTTAACTAACCCCAATTGCCTCAGCAAAAAGAAAAAGGAAAAACTCTCTGCACTTTGCTGAATAGAGAGGCAAAAACAGACTAGTGTTTTATCTTTAAGACCAGAGTCAGGGTTTCTTTTATCCTATTGTGGAGAACAACATATATACAGATAAGCAAATAGAAAATGTATGCAAAATAAATGTGACTTTAGTAAGGAAACAAGTACAAGATTAACAACCAAGGCAGTTAAGAAAAACCTCCTGACCAGAGCATCACTTAAGCTTAAGCAGTGAGAAACTTAGGGATTTCAAGAGGAGGAAGTAAAGACAGATAATATATCAGGAATAAAGGAAAGCCAATGCTAAGGCATCCACACCAGAGATAGAATGTCTTGTATGGAAAGCTGTAAATTTGCCATTCTGACTAGAAAAGAAAACGCATGAGAGGGAGCAATGGGAAATTGGTCTGTAAGGTTAAGTGGGAACCAGATTATGAATGGTTTTAAATTAAACAAAGGTAAGAATTGAAAGTGAAAATTACATTGGAAAACTCCACGAAACAAAAGAGGCTATTGGGGTAGGCACACTGTGAATACTTTCTTAATGAAGTGACTCAGAAATCATTGGGCATAGCAAATAGCACAAGACATCACCAAAAAGATGAAATTAATGATACCTTAACAGACAGAAACGACTAAGTCCAGACAAAGCAGTTATCAGAATAAACTGTATATGTGTAGTCAGATCACTGACAGGTTAGAGAAAAGGTCAAGTAAATACCAGCTTAGTAAGAAAGGACAATCAAGAAAAGGAGACAGTTTTTAATGATTGGAGTAGATACAAGCTGATCTATTTTAACAAGCTGTCAACTTCAAGAAATGGAGAATGATCCTGACCTAACCATTTCTTAGCAAAGTTTCAGGGGTGGCCATGACCCAAAATTCTTCATCTAGTGGTCAACCTATTGATGGCGAATTAAATGAATGAATAAATGAAAAGTATTTATGAAGCACTTAATACACATCAAGGACTAGAGATATAAATATAAAAGCAAGACAGTCTGTCCTCAAGGAGCTTACATTCAAAGATAGAGAGAGAAGACACATAACGGAACAGTGATCAAGAAAGATTGTTTTGCCTATGTTTTAACATGTATAACATATATTGAGTTGCTTGCCATCTATGGGAGGGGTGAGGGGAAGGAAAGGAAAATAGGAAACATAAAGCTATGCAAGGGTCAATGTGGAAAAATTATCTGTTCGTATGTTTTAAAAATAAAAAGCTTTAAAAAATAAAAATAAAAGAAAGATTGTTTTGGTTTGATAAATAATGAAGATAGGGAGTGGAGCCTAAGAGTGTCAAAAATGATATGTCTTTTGCAGTAATGACAGTGTCAATTTTGTTATTGTTCTGAAAACAAAAAAGCAGAAAGCAGACAGAATAGATGTGTGTGTGTCTGTCTGTCTGTCTGCCTGTCTGTGTAAGGGTTAGAATTAGGAAAATGGGATGCAGCTAGGTAACCTAGTCCCTGGATAACAGTCACACTCTGTGAATAGACACCATTCTTATACCCTTTGCAGTTATAAAAGACCTTTACTCCACTGATTCAATCTTTACCACAGTATGGTATCGAAGTAGAGAAGTTTAACTGAGTTAAAATAGTTGCCACAGTGAGAAGGCCCAAAAAAGACTAGCAACAAGTTCATCCAGCAAATATGTGATTTCTTTGCCAAGTGGACAGACATGGCAGCCAAGGGCAATATTAGATTAGGTCACAAGCTCATTTGTAAGACATAACAGATGTCAGGGTCCCTAAACTTTGATATGGGGATGCCTGAGAAAACAGGGATTGGTTCAAAAGATATAGTAAAAAATGAAGTTTTATCTTACATTGTGACACAATCATTATCATTGATATGCCTCACACTTCAGGCAGCTTGCTCTATAGCCCAACATAGAAAAATTTCCCAAGGAAACAATAGAATATACATCTTAAGGAAAATTAATCAATTGTGACCAGCTTCTATTTAGTATCTGGTATAATTAAATCATACTACAGCATCATGGACATCTTTTTTTTGTCTACTGAAAAGTAATGAAGGTGATAACATATCTACAAAAGGTATACTGCAAGTTGATCATCTATTCTAATGAATTTTTTTTTTCAAATGAGAATTTCTTTTCTCTTCCTCCTACCTCCTAACAATCCCCAACACACATTGAAAAAAAAATAAAACCATTGTATGAAATATATATAAAACAAACTTTGTCAAGTGAGACGATTGCCATCTTGTCCGTGTCCATTTTTTTAGGAGGAGGACAACATTCTTCATCATCTATCCTCTGAAATTATGGCTGATCATTGTATTGATCAAAGTCCTTAAGTCTTTCAAAGTATTTTGATTTTATAATGTTGCTAGAATATGTCATTCTCCCAATTCTAACTCATTTCACTCTGCATTAATATATCTTCCCATGTTTCTTTAAAAATAACCCCTTTATGAGCACAATAGTATTCTATTCCACTTATATATCATAATTTGTTCAATGATTACCCACTTGATGAATACCACTTTAATTCCAATTCTTTGCCACCACTAAAAGAGCTACTATAAATATTTTTGTGCATGGAGGTGCTTTTCCTCTTTCTTTGATCTCTTTGTGGTAGTACTCCTGGTAGCAATATTGCTGGATCAAAGGCTCTGCAATTTAGAAACTTCAGGAACATTAGCCAAATTGATTTCCAGAGTGACTTATCAATTCACAAATCTATCAACAACAGAATATCACTTTGCCTATATTCTCCTCAGCCCCTCCAACATCTGTCATGGGGGAAATTTTGAAAAATTCAACCAAATAAGTAGCCATCGCTGAAGGCCTAAGGTCTTTGATTTAATCCTATTGGCTAGATTCCAATTCTGTCCTGTCTTCTCCAGGACTCCTTTCAAATACATCAATTTATCAATCAAATACATTAAATGAATGAATCAATCAAATACATCAATCAATCAATGTCCAATATTAGACATTATTAATCAGGTGATAAGAATTCCACATCTGAAGTACAGGCTTTGGTCTGACTGGTATCACTAACTCTGGGAAGTCTGCCATTGACAATTGGTCCCTAGATGTTTGAGATCTAAACTATCATGCCATTCCATCTCTACTACAACTCTTCTCAATTCATAGAACTGTCACTTTCAGTCTTGCCAGCAAGTATTTAATTGTAAAAATATATCCTCCAGACCTATCAAAGTAATCTAGAACAGGGTATTCATAACTCTTTTTTTTAATGTTTCAGATACCTTAGAAAGCCTGGCAGAGCTATCAAAATAGTTTTTCAATGCACAAAAAACATAGGATTATAAAGAAAATAAATTATATTGAGATAAAAATATACTTTTTCCCCCAAGTTCACAGAGCCTTGAAATCTATCTACAAACCACTATCTATCTGCGCACCTGAAGTTAAGTATTTCTGATCTTGAATAAGAATACCAGTATATTAGTTTTTGTTTAATTCTTTGAAGATTCTTCTTAGCTTTACCTCCTCCCAAACCAAAATGGCTTCAAACTAGTAGAAACTATGTATGCAATCCACTTTTCCCTACTGTTTACCTAAGAATAATACTTTGGTTTCCCATTCTTTGTGAGAATTATTAGAAGTTCAGCTTTAAAATACTGATTAGTTTTCAGTAAAAGGAATCCATTTTCTGTCTGAGAAGTTGACCAATCCAGGATCACTTCATTCAGGGATAAGTGTTTAAGAACAGACTCTTCAAAAATATATGATGTTTTTAAGTTAATCTCCATTAATGTTGTCTCCAACATTTTCTTCAAGTTTTGGCAATCAACAATATGACATATCAAGTTCTAATTGTTGCATTTGCTGATTTCTAAAGTGTTATACCAAAAATTTAACAATTGACTGTCAAGATCTAATTTGAACTAGTTCCTTGAATTCACTGTAAAATTATAAGGAATGCTGACTATCCTGAGTAGTTCTGTTGGACACAACCAAATACACTGAAAATAATCCATGCTCAAGATCTCACAGTTTCAAAGACATTTAGGGATTGGTGTTGAAAATATATCTAAGAAAGAAAAATCCAAAAGAATGAAAATCACAAAGGGTCATTTGACCAAAGAAAGGAGATGGAGAGAATATTAGCAACTTCTGGCCCATTAGTCCTACTTTGACATCACTATAAAATCTTTTTAAGATGGTTTTGAGCATCTAAAAGTCTCCCTGGTAAAGAAGTGTTTAAAGATTCTGAACAGTTTTCTAAAGAATTAAAAACTATAAATGATCATTTGAGTAATGCTTTAAATCAGTAATAATAAAAGAATGCAAATTAAGATAAAAATAAAGTTTCACTCTCTGCCCTTTAAGTTGGCAAAGATGGGAACAGCAAATGTCAGAGAGATGGTGAAAAGACAAGCACAAAAATACACTATTGATAGAGCTGTGAATTTAACTAAACCTCCTAGATAGAAATCCAGAATTATGCAAGGAAAGTGACTACACTTGGATGTAGCAATCACATTGTAGAGCATATGTCAAAGCTAGAAACAGTGATCCCATATATATCAAATTATTCATAATAGCTCTCTTTGTGGTACCAAAGGATTGGAAATAGAACAAATATCCATCATTTGGGGAGTGGATGAAAAAAATGGTGGTATGTGTATATCATGGAATATTATAGTATCATAAGAAATCATGCATATGTGGACAGAATTTACATATTCTGATGCAGGTTGAAATAAAACCAAACCAAAAACAATACATTTATAATAACTGCAAAAATGTAATTTAAAACTAACTAAAAGGAAGTTGAACTCTAACTGAAAAATCATTTACAGTCCTGGAAAACAGATAATGAGACATACCTCTCTCCTTCCAGCAGAGAAACAGGGCACTACTGAGGTCAAAGTATCGTATGTAGTGTCCCATACAGTCACTGGATCTAGTGTTTCTGCTTAATTGTTTTTCTTTGTAACAGAGGAGAGTTTAATTGACTTAGGAGAAATGGAAGTTGAGAGAGGTATTTCTAGAAATTAGTATGATATACAAACAAGGGACATCAATAAAATTTAGCCAAAAAAAAAGATTTGTTATCATACTTTGTGGTTATACTTGATAAAAACTCAGAACAGACAAATTTTCCAGAGTTGCCTTTCTACAGCAGATCACATCATTACAGTCATACAACTGAGAAATAGAATAAACACATAAGATTATGTTTTGACTGTTGTTGGTAGTGTTCTTAAGCACTGACCCAGTGAAATAAAATGCAGCCTTGAAGATTCTGCTCAAATAAATCATATAGATGAAAAAAAATTATGTGAGATTATGACTGACACAATTACTGAGATAACTGCTCAGCAATCTGCTGAGCCTGATCTGAAATGAGAAACCATCCAGGGAGACCTGGGTGTATCTAAAATGTTCTTCAAGAAGGACTCATTTTGCTAACGAGGTTTTCCAAGTGCTCTGTAGTATTCTTAGCCTTTAATTGAATATTTATATGTGTGTGTGTTCACATACTATACATACACATTTTAGATAAGCACTCCAACTAAACAACGTGAGAGGTCCACCATTGAGTAGTAGGATTATGTCAGGCTGAAGTACATTTAGGAAAGTGTATTTCACTCATCCCAAGCTTCTTAATTTGCCAAAAGTTTATGTCTTCAATACCAGTATTCTATCAACGATTCCATGAAACTATGAATCTTAACATCTCAGTCTCAAAAATAACTTGTATGTAGCACAAAGGACAATGGAAAGATTCTTGGTGGCTATAAATAGATTGCAGTAGAATCTTAGCAGTAATGATTTGGATTTAGGAAGTTACATAAGGGACATCCTTAAAACTATGTCTGACCAGAATAATGGGCTGGACTATTGTTTTGTTCAGAATAAGTAACAACACATCAGCAGCTAGATTTTTCCACAGCTACCTTAAAGATACTGCAAGAGGAAGTGAAAGGGAAAGGAAAGAACAAATTTTTTTTCACTCTTTCAAGCATTTATTAACTACCTAATGTGTACCAAACAAGCACTCTTCTATGTTCTATGGATACAAAAATGGGGAAAAAATTCAGTCTCTGACCTCAAGGAGCTTAAATCTTTTTTTTCTTAGATTTTTTTTTTTTTTTGCTTTTTTAAAATATTTTTTTAATTGAAGCTTTTTATTTTCAAAACATATGCAAAGATAATTTTTTAACATTGGCTTTTGCTAAACTTTCTGTTTTAGTTTTTCCCCCCTTTTCCCCACCTCCTCCCCTAGATGACAATTACTCCAATATATGTTAAACATGGTAAAAAAAAAAAAAGTGTAAAAAATGAGAAAGAAAATGAAATTCAATCAAACAACAACAAAAGAAATTAAAACTTTGTGTTGTGATCCTCACTTAGTTCCCACAATCCTCTCTCTGGATGCAGATGGCTCTCTTCATCACAAGATCATTGGAAATGGCCTTAATCATCTCATTGTTGAAGAGAGCCACATCCATCATAATTGATCACTGTATAATCTTGCTGTTGCCATGTATCTCCTGGTTCTGCTTATTTCACTAAGCATCAGTTCGTGAAGTCTCTCCTGGCCTCTCTAAAATCATCCTACTGATTGTTTCTTATAGAACAATATAAATATTTTAGAATATTCCATAATATTCATATATGA
Organism: Antechinus flavipes; assembly: GCF_016432865.1. Lineage (NCBI taxonomy): Eukaryota > Metazoa > Chordata > Mammalia > Dasyuromorphia > Dasyuridae > Antechinus > Antechinus flavipes. The sequence continues at coordinate 546,779,781 of NC_067400.1, read as the reverse complement.
TAACTTATTCAGCCATTCTTCAACTGATGGGCATCCATTCAGTTTCCAGTTTCTTGCCACTACAAAAAGGGCTGCCACAAACATTTTTACATATGTGGGTCCCCTTCCCTCCTTTATGATTCAGTCTTTAGGATATAAGCCCAGTAGAAATATTGCTGGGTCAAAGAATATGTACAGTTTGATAACTTTTTGAGCATAGTTCCAAATTGCTCTCCTCCAGAATGGTTGGATCAGTTCATAATTCCACCAATAATGCATTAGTGTCCCAGTTTCCTCCCATCCCCTCCAACATTTATCATTATCTTAGCCAATCTGAACGGTGTGTAGTGCTACATTTCTCTAGTCAATAGTGATTTAGAACACCTTTTCATAGGACCAGAAATGGTTTCAGTTTCTTCATCTGAAAATTGTTTGTTCATATCCTTTGACTATTTATCAATTGGAAAATGGCTTGAATTCTTATAAATTTGAATCAATTGTCTATATATTTTAGAAATGAGGCTTTTATCAAAATCTTGGAATGTAAAAATGTTTTCCCAATTCCTTGCTTTCCTTCTAATCTTGTCTGCATTGGTTTTGTTTGTACAAAAACTTTTTAACTTAATATAATCAAAATAATCTATTTTGTGTAAAATAATGAGTTCCAGTTCTTCTTTGGTCACAAATTCTTGCCCTCTTCACAGATTACACACTATGTTCTTCTAATTTGCTTATACTATCATTCTTTGTCTAAATCCTGAACCCATTTAGATCTTATCTTGGTATATGGTGTTAGGTGAGGGTCAGTGCTTAGTTTCTGCCATACTAGCTTCTAATTTTCTCAGCAGTTTTTGTCACTTACTGAATTCTTGTCCCAAAAGCTGGGGTCTTTGGGTTTGTCAAACTAAATTACTATAGTCATTGACTATCTAATCTATTTCACTGATCGACTACTTTATTTCTTAATCAGTACCAAATGGTTTTGATGACCACTGCTTTATAATATAGTTTTAGGTCTAGCACAGGTAGGCCACCTTCAATGGGATTTTTTTTTCCCCATTAATTCCCTTGAAATTCTTGATCTTTTGTTTACCCAGATGAACTTTATTATTATTTTTTCTAGATCTGTAAAATAATTTGATTCTCAAAACAATTTTGTGAGTTAATTGCTGTTATTATCCCCATTCTACATTTGAGGAAACTGAGGCAAACAGAGGTTAAGTTAATTTGGCCAGGGTCACACAGATAGTAAAACCTGAAGCTGGATTTGAACTCTGGTCTTTTGATTCTAGGCTCAGTGCTCCTTCTACTATGCCACCTGACTGTCTCCAGTACCTTGAGGGAGACAAAAATTACACAAAATGAGATGAGTCACAATCTGCACCAATAGATTCCATTGGTCATTGATCTATTTAAGTATCTTTTTCCCAACAAAATTGAATATTTTCCTATCTTTAACATATCTTTGATTCCAAAATATAGATTATTGCAAACATTAATCTTACTTCCCACTAGAATTTTATATTCATGTGCTTATCATAGTCTCAAAAATGGTATTCATCTTATCGACAAACCAAATTTTTATCATATTATCATTATTATTCTATATTATTATGTTACTTATAAAGGTAGTAAATGACTTTTTGAACCTCAATCTTCTGCCCCAAATTCCACTGAATCATATAACTGTTTACTGCTCTGTGGTTTGTGTTTCATCTTTGCCTAAGGTTCTGACTGGCTATATAGTACAGCTCCACATCAAAGGCTGGTTGCTAACATTAATCTTTTAGGTGTCCAAAAGGTAGTTCTCTAGTAGCCAACATTATCCCCATTCTCAACAGCTAGTCAGGAGTTCATCAACTTTCAATTCAGTTCAGTTCAGCTCAATTCAATTCAACAAGTACTTGATTAGTTATTCCCATTGGACATTGTGGGATGCCGTGCTATTTTATTGCTGCATTCAGCTATGTCAGTTTTGGCAGATGTTCTGGCAAAGTCGAATGAACAGTGAGCAAAGAGTCAGGAGACCTGAGTTCTGGTCAGCTTTGCCACTGACTCAACAGCTGGAAAGACATCAAGTATGGTCCCAGAGATGAATGAATATCTGTCGTCTGAGAATCAACTCAGCTAAGTCCCAAGAAGCTGGTCATTAAAGCAGATCTCTAGAGGTTGATAGCAACTCATAAAGGCAAAGGGGAGTTGCCATTTGTATCAGTCAAGGAAATACAATACTCAGGCAACAAAATCAGAGTTCCTGTAGGATTTAAGTAAATAATCCTCCCAATTTGATCCCTTCTTATCTTTCTATTTATTCTTCTTACATATTACTAGTCTCCATAAACTTTTGATCCAGCCATCCTGCCATACTTATTGTCCCCCACTTATGTTGTTCTATATCCCAAATTCATGTGTTTACACTGGATATCCCCCAATGCCTAGAATGACCTCCCTCCTCACCTCCACCTCTTTCAAACCGTAGTTGCCTTGAAGATTCAGATAAAGCCCTATTTTCTATGTGAAAGTTTTCTTGATTTACCTAGATACAAGCCAAGAATGTCCATTGTCACTACGTCTATTTGGCATGGTGCTAGAAATTCTGGCTACAGCAATTAGACAAGAAAAAGGATTTGAGAAAATATACCTAGAAAAAAAGAAACAAGATTATCATTTTTTTTTCCAGATAATAGTAAACTTATAAAACACTAGGAAATCAACTAAAGAAACCTCTTCAGCAAAGTTGCAGGATATAAAATAAATCCATACAAATGATTATCATTACTTTATAATCCCAACAAAATATAGCAGAAAGAGATAGAAAACTACAAAGAGCTTCAAATTAAGGAGATATCCATCAATCAAGGAAAGGCTGAACCATTGATGATATGTTGATGTAACATAATATTATTGTGCTGAAAGAAATGAAGAAAATTTCAGAGAGCCTTGGGAAAACTTGAATGAAGTGATGCAATATAAAGTGGGCAGAAGCAGGAGAATGATTTCTATAATAAATTCAATATTGTAAAAATGAACTAGGAAAGATTTAAAAATTCTAAATAAATGATATGATCAACCATGATTCCAAAAGACTAAATAAAAAGAATCCTGTCTATTTCTCAAGAGACAATGACTACAATGATATAAATGAAAGGGTAGGTAAAATTAAGTTGAATGCTAAGTAATGGAAAAACCAGTGAAGGTCCTAGAATGCTATAAACATTATCTGACAGTCTCTGTTTTAAATAGGTTTTGCTCAATTGTTTTCCTATATTACAATTAAAAAGTTCAGTGGGGAGGAAGGGAGGAAAGAGGGTAGAAAATGACTGTAATATAAAGAAGAAAAATCAATTAAATATCTTTTTTAATATTACTTTTTTCTCCAAAAACAGAATTGTGCATAAATACCAAGAAATATGAATTCTAAGGAGAAAAAAAATGCTTCCTTTTTCATCAGCCATTATCATCCATGAGCAATAGTAGGTGTTATTATTACTCTGTTATGAAAAGCAAAGAGCAAAGGAATGTTTCATGACATTTTAGGCAAGTTAATTTCTCTCTCTGAGCATCTGTTTTCTCATTTATTTAAAAAAAATGGACTTGGAATAGATGATTTCTATGGGTCCTCCCCATCTCTAAATTTATATTCCTGTGTAATTGCACACAGTTACTTCTGCTTTATTTCCTCATCTATAAAACAGAGATGATCCTCTGCTCTATCTGCTATACAATATTGAAATAAAGCTAAAACAAGATGAAATGTGAATATGTTTTGAAAAGCAAAGAATGTTTCTAAAAGTTAGTGGTAAGATAATAATAATATTGAACATTTAATTTGGTTTCAACTCTTTATGATCTCTATAAAATTTGGCAGAGTTGACTATATCAAGTTTTGCATTGTGTACAAACTTAGATCTTTTTCAATTGCCTTTTTTCTCCTGAGGCTTCTCTACCATCCTAATAAGCAACTAAAGTTATCAGCTTTTTTGACCTTGCTCTTCTGACCACACATATACATAGGACAATTCTAGGTTATACAATCGAAAATTGTGAGTTAAAATATAGGCATTGAGGGGGCTACTAAATGGCACAGTGGATTGAGCACTCAGCCCTGAAGTCAGGAGAACTTGAGTTCAAATGCAGCCTCAGATACTCAATACTTACTTGCTCTGTGACCCTAGACAAGTCACTTAATCCCAATTGCCTCACAAAAATAAAATAAACTAAAATATAGCCCAAGCTATTTTCTTTCTTCCTTTTGATTTAGATGATTTGGGTTCGTATCTGCAATCACCAGATTCACAAGACAATAATGTGCCCTGGTTGCCAGTCTGGGAGAAGTATGCTTTAAACCCCTATGGCATATCCAATTTTAATAAGGTATTTTTGTTCAGCACCTTTCATCATAAAGGTTTAAAGCAATTAAATCCTTCATCTCTGGATCTATTTTCCATCTACTGTGCATTTATATTTTATACTTCTTTAGACAACTTTTGTCCATCATTAGAATATAAATTTCTTGAAGATAAGCTGTTTCAACTTTTTCTTTATATCCCCAGTGCTTAACATAGCACCTGAAAAATAACATAGGTAACAAATTGCTTAATCTTCATTTTTACACACACACACACACACACACACACAAATAATAGATCCTAAGAAATTTGACCAGTAATGAAGAATGATAGTGATAGCTTTAAGAGGAGTATCTCTAAGTTTAACCATCAACCTCCTGCTCAAATCACAAGGCCATGTTTCTTCCCACTTTAAATGGCTAAAAATAAATGACAACAAAAGTGACAGAAATGGATTCTTTATGAAAATTTAAATACCATCTCAAATCCATTTCTGATGGTATATAAAAATTCACTTCCCCTACCCACATACATTCTATTAAATGGAGGTAGGGGCTTCCCACTAATTGTGGGAATTATATCACCAATTGCTCCTTTTTCTATCATCAATGAAATGAGCAAGATGGCATCACTTGATATGTACTGAGAACAGCTGAAAATAAGGCCATATTTCATCATTCTTTAGACGTTGCAGGGGTCCTCAAACTTTTTAAATAGGGGGCCAGTTCATTGTCCCTCAGACTGTTGGAGGGCTGGATTATAGTAAAAACAAAAACTTTGCTTTTGTGGGCCTTTAAATAAAGAAATTTCATAGCCTTGGGTGAGGGGGATAAACGTTCTCAGCTGCCCCATCTGACCCGCAGGCCGGACCATAGTTTGAGGACCCCATTCTCTTTCTTCATTTAAAAGCTGAAGAATTTAGATGAGGTCCCTTCTAGGAGGAAAATCCTATCATTCTACTATCCTTCATCCTTCATCATCAAAGTAATATTGAGTATACTAGCAGAATCCAAGCTCTAATAGACTCTATTAGGCTGAGAAAATGCTGCAAGTATGGACTCTTTACAGAGGGACAATATGTTTATTTGGCTGTTGTTCAACAACTGATGATGAGGTCTTTTGTGTTGTCCATTTACTAAGCTGATGAAGGGAATATCATGAAGGAAATACCCATGCTGAGCAAATTAATGACCTTTTGAAGGACCTGAATTTTTGAAATATCATTATCAGCATAATAATTTAATTTTTGTTGATCTGGAGGGAGCCTAGCACAGTGGATGAAACATTAGATATTAAATCAGGAAGACCTACATTCAAATCTCACATATTGTCATCTGTGTGGCAGTTTCCTTATTTGTAAATATGGACTGGGTGGCCTTTGAAATCCTTTCTTGCTTTAAAATTTTGATTCTATGATTTTATAAGGGCCAATTAAATGGCACAATAGATAAAGAGCAGGACAGGGAGTCAGGAGGAGTTTAAATCTGACCTCAGTCATTTTGTAGCTATGTGATTCTACGCAAGTTACTTAATTCCATTTACCTCAATTTTCTCTTCTACAAAATGAACTGGAGAAGGAAATGGTAAACCATTGTTATGTCCTTATCAAGAAAACCCCAATAGGCTCACAAAGAGCTGTACATGACTAAAATGACTGAACAATCTGTAAAGTGATACAGATAGAAATTAAAAGACATTTTTGAGACGTATCTTAGATAATATAATAACATATCTATATAATGCTTTCACAACAACTGAGAATAATAAAGAGATCAATAGTTGGCAAAATGCTTTCTTCATAACAAACCAGAGAAATAGTCAGGGTGGGTATTATTAAATCCACTTACAAGTGAGGAAAATTGGGAGATTTAGTAACTTATTCATTACTAAACAGATGTCAAGTGTCCAAGGCAGGATTGGCACTGACGCCTCCCAATTCCAAGTTCAATACACTACTCATCATATCACACTGCCTATATATCAAATAAAAGTTTAAAATCATTGCATAGCCTATACACAGTGACCTCAATAATGTTGATTTTTTTTAAAAAGAGCACTAAAAGAACATCAAATTCTGAGTAACTGAAAAACAAGAAAAGTTCTGCAGAATAAAAAATGAAATTATCTCCTTGCTCATATGAAAGAGGTAGGGGCTAAGAATGTTATATGCACTATCAGATACAGCCACACTGTCCAAGGCTGTTTTTCTTTATCTTAAGAAAAAAGTTCAGTCTGGAAAAGAAAGGTGGAGTTTGTTTTGTTTTTTTTCCTCAGATGCAATATAAAGTCAAAATACTTCAATAAAACATTTTTAATTACTACATGACAAATCCTTATAAGGCATTGTGATACCATTGTCCTACAGCATACAATGTTATTGCTACCCCATTAAAAGTACTACCACTCATTTAAAAAACATACTGTTGCTCTTGAAAACTTGCTGTCTAGAATATACACAAAAAGAAGAAAGATGACTTTGTTTATTTCATTTGGCATACCAGACTAAGCATTTGGATGTAGATCCTGGGGTTTGAGCAGTTACTTTGTTACTTAACAAGTTGTGTGATTCTATAAACATTCCTCAGCACCCTAAGCCAGTTTCCTCTGGGTTTTCCACTTAGGGACCACTGAAAACCAATGAAAATAATAAAACTTACCTCCTTGATTATATCAAAGAGGTAGGGGCTACTAGGACAGATATGCACTGTCACTTACAACCACACTGTCCATGGCTATTTTTAATTTAAGAAAAAGTTCAGTCTGGGGAAGACTTACATTCATACTTGCAGAGCCATCTCATGGGTTTGTAGTAAGGAAAACACTTTGTAGGTGATAAGATGCTATAGAAATAAAAGCAGTCACTCAAAAGTCCACTTATCTCGCTTTACCCTCACAAGACCAGCCATGACTGTGACAAAGAGAAGTCTCAGTTCTATAGCTCCCTCACAAAACACCATCTCCACTCCCTTTGCTTTAAAGCTTACAGCAGAGCGAGCAAGGAAAGCCTGTAATGATGAAGGTGACGATCTTCATGACCATCCAACAAGTTTGGAGACCTTTTTCTCTATTTGTACAGTCCTTTATTCTCCTTTTTCTCCTATCATGGCGTGTCAATGGGATGTCAGCATGTCCTGCTTGGCCATCAGACAGAACAGTCCGTACCTCGTAATACAGGAATGTTCTGCCCTGTTGTACACCCTGTAAAGTTCTAAGCACAGAACAGCATTATGGCTTCCAGCCCTGGGAGAAGATAAACCAGTGACTTCATTGCCATTTGTTTCAAAATTGACTCATGTTACAGCCATGAAAACATTCCACTGTTTTGGCCCAAATGACTTCCTTCAGGGATATGGGTGTGCTTTTAATGCAAAACCACTGGGTCAATTCTCAGGGCTGAGAAGTAAGACACTCTGACCACGGCAGAATTCCTAACAGTTAGTGCCACGTCTTCAAGACTGAGGACATTCGTTACATCTATCGCCGATTCTGTGCACGTACCATTAGAGCTCAGAAAGAAACCATCTGAGGACAAAAGTAGAAGACCTCCAACCTGCTTGGTGTTTATATCCCTCCCTTTATTGAAGTTATAATGGAGTAGTAAATTTTAACATGTTGCGAAACAAATGGATAATAAAATGGTGTGTCAGTGTGTTGCAGAAAAGAAGGTCTGTGGAGCCAAAATTAAGAATTTTTGGCTGTAACTCTTTAGTTAAATCTCAATAGCAATAGATCATTTTTATATAGTATGGTCTTTAGAATAATCATGTGAGATAAAATTGTGGAATTGATATTATCTCCATTTTACAGAGACTCACAGAGATTAAGTGATTAGGTCAAAGTAATGCTGTTAGTAGATATCAAAAGTAAAATAAAGCACTGTGTTATTTCTACCACCCCCATGGTACCTTTCAAGATGGTCTTTTCTGGGCTGAAAACCTAAAGAAGACAAATTTATATTAGACAATAAGAAAGTCTAGAGGGGTTTTGAGGCATTGGAACATGTATATAAAGGACATTTGGAAGTTTTTCTACATGTGTGGAATTCCCAAAAATTCTGAGTATGGGTTAAGGTATGATCTAAATTGAATCAGTGCCTTGGATACCTATTGAATACAAGACTAGTCCTAAACTCTAATCTCCTCCCTAAAAAATGATTGGAATGTACCCAAAAAAATGTCATTTGCAACTCTCCTGAGTGTAGAGCAAACTTTCTTTGACATTTCCAATAGTTGAGGTATTTTTTATTTCTTACTTATTTGATCCAAAGTGTCATTCTTCATAGTACTATGATTTTAAAAGAGTGCAATTAATGGCAATATCATTTGTATCATCATATTGCATTGCTTTCAAATTTCAAGCTAGCTTTATAGCCTATAATGTCTTATCTATTCCTTCCATTCATAGAAGAATTTTCACAACCTCAGTGAAAGGTTTCAGAAGGAGATAAGTTCATAAGAACACAACTGACCAGTGTTTTGGAACTGCTGACCATCTTTAGAATTTATGAAGCAGTCAAAAGGCAAAAAGAGTCCTAACTATTAATTGCCCTGAACTGGCATTAGCGTATTTTGTTATTGACCATACCTGCCAACTCCCCGTGGCATGGATAACTGCACATTGTGGGATTTATAATTACTGTTATTATTGTTGTTCTTACTATTATCATTCTCAATACACATTCTTAAATTATATTTTTCATTTAGAAAGATATTTTTGTGAATAATACTTTTTAAATCTTGTGTGTGTTTAGATTTGTATGCATGATTAGATTTGTAAGGTATACTACATACTTCTTAGATTGGTGGCTAATATGACAGGAAAAGATAATGATGAATGTTGGAGGGGATATGGGGACACTGGGACACTGATACATTGTTGGTGGAATTATGGACGGGTCCAGCCATTCTGGAGAGCAATTTGGAACTATGCTCAAAAAGTTATCAAACTGTGCATACCCTTTGATCCAGCAGTGTTACTACTGAGCTTATATCTCAAAAAGATCTTGAAGAAGGGAAAGGGACCCACATGTGCAAAAATGTTTGTGGCAGCCCTCTTTGTGGTGACTAGAAACTGGAAACTGAATGGATGCCCATCAATTGGAAAATAGCTGAATAAATTATGGTATATGAATATGGTATGGAATATGAATATTCAAATATTACCATATTTTATATGAATGTTATGGAATACTATTGTTCTGTTCAGCATCCTGTTCAGCAGGATGATTTCAGAAAGGCCTGGAGAGATTTACATGAACTGATGCTGAGTGAAATGAGCAGAACTAGGAAATCATTATACACGGCAATAAGAAGATGGTTTTACAAGGGTCAATGTTGAAAAAATTACCCATCCATACGTTTTGTAAATAAAAAAGCAAAAAAAAAAAAAAAAAAAAAAAGTTTGTAAGGTACTAACATTGCTCCAGAAGGTTACAATACAATAAAGCTAATAGTTACATTTCTAGAAAAAAATAAAAACAAAATGGGATGGTCTTTCTTACTATGTGCTAAATTAATATATTATATATTGCATATATATATTATTATATAGTAATCATTATATAATTATATAATAATAATGGTACATAATTTTATATATTATTAATATATTATATATTAATATTAATTCAACCTCTTAGCTTATTTACCAAGTTCTTCCTCCCTAACATTGGGTAGGTGACAGTTTCCATATAAGTCATTCTTGGAGATACATTCCAATATGGCAAGACATGCAATTCTCAGTATCTCCAGGTTTGCTGAGATCTGTAAGCAACTTTTTAACTTCCAAGGTTGCTGGAGAATTTTCATTTCCACAAGTATATATCTCTCTTAGCTCTTTAACTCCTCCATTGTTTCCATAATCCAGCCATTAAGTAGTTTCTAGAACTATCAATCAGTTAATCAATCTTTATTAAACACCTATTATATGACAGGCAGTGTACTAAGCATTGAGGATACAAAATGAGGCAAAAAACAATTTCTGGGAGAGTCAATATGCAGCAAACTATATATAAGATAAATAGGAAATGATTAACAGAGGAGTTGGGGAAGGCTTCCTACAGAAGGTGGGATTTTAGTTGGTATTTAAGGAAACCAGGGAGGTCAGTAGTTGTAATAGAAGGGGTAAAGCAGTTCAGGAATGGGGAACAGCCAAAAAAAAGCTAGGAATTGCTGGAATTCAGCTTCCTAGAAATGCTCAGTATATGTTAACTCCAAGAGTAAGGGGAAGGCACTCTTTTCTACCTGATGACATTTCTTTCCCATTTCCACTTGACTGGATTTCTAACTTCAAGAATATTTTCATTTTGATGTCTGGTCTGGCCTGGTCTGGCCCTCAAGATCTAGGAAAGGGGTCATATAATGCTTTGGTTTGAGCTGGAAATCTTGAATGTAGAAGATAAGTATTTACAGAGTTCATGATCAAGGTGTAGCTAGTCAATACCTACAAGACCTCGATTCTCCTTCACAATCAGTCCATTCCTATTTTGTGAATGACCATGATGCAAGGTCATGCTTCAGCTTTCTTATGTCCTTTCCTTCCCAGCCATTTGACCTGAATAATCATTCTTTGACCAAGCCTCTTAAAGAATGTCCTTTCCTTGGGTGCCTCATAGAATCTGGTTTCTAAGTCATGGTGTACTAGTATTAAGAACATTTCTTTTCAAATGTCCTTCAGTAGTAAAAGTAAGTTTTTCCTCTCTCTCCCCATGAAATCTCTGGAAACTTGAATAATTCAACTTATACCAAGATACCACTCACAGCTGTTAGACCACAAGGACTTCTGATGGTAGGTCTATTTGAAAGATTCTATCTTGCATTGCCATGAAACCTGATGTTATCACACTCAGACCATTCCTAGACTGTGGGTAAGAAAATCTTGACAAAGATAAACTTCCAGATCTTCTGCTTGAGCCAAATATCTGGTCATAAGATCATAGGATCTGGAGTTTAGTAGAGAGCCTAGAGATGATCTGTAAAAAATCTTTCAAGTTATCCCTCTAGCAAATTGAAGCTTTCATTCTATTACCTCTTTTTCTAGACTGTATCTTAACCTATGTATTTTTATGTTATTTTCCCCTTTAGAATATAAGCTCCTTGAGGGCAGGATCTGGTTTTTAGAATTTTGTCTCTGCCTGGTATTCCCAGTTTACAGCATCATGCCTAGGGCAGATAGTAAATACATACTGACTATTTGTTAACTGATTGATTTAATCCAATCTTTTCTTTTTACAGATAATGAAACTGAAGCTCAGAGGGGAGCTAAAGGTCATACAAGTAGTAATTTGCAGAATCAGAATTCAAACTCATTCAGATCTTCCAACTTGAAATCTAGCATTATTCCTATTCCATTCAACTAAATTGCCTTTTGGGGTGCTTGGCATTTTTTCAACATTGGAGTAAAATTTCATTTGTTTCTCCTCTGTAAGGGTGGTTGGTGAGTTGACAAAATAAATATGCCTATTGGTTTCCTGAAACAGTCAAAAAATATTTTTTAAAAGCACCTATTATGTGCCAGGAATTGAACTAAACATTGAAGATATTAAATAAATAAATGAATAAAAGACATACAAATAACCATATGCAAACAATCTATGTACTAGATAAATTGGGAATAATTAGCAGAGGAAAGCAAGACAATACACCTATTTGCTGTAAGACAAGGCAGAAGAAACTATAACTTTCTAGACAGTTTGAAATGTGACTCAAAATGATGTGACTTGGCCTGCCCTCAACTGAATTATGAATCCCTTGAGGCTTCATTGTTTGGGTCTCCCAAAATACATACAATACTGTACATACAAAAGGAACCCAACGAATATTTATTGGACAATATAGCTTACAGAATTTAAGTCAAAGAACCTGGATTTAAATTCTGTCTCTGACCTTGATTACTTCTGAGACCTTTGCTAGTTATTTCTACACCACTTTCTTTGTTTGTAAAATGTACACTATAGACTAGATGATTTCCAGGTCTCTTGAATGCAGCTCTGGATTCTATAATTTCACTTGAGCAAATACTGACCTATTTCTTAAGCTTCCAGTACAAGAAGAAATTTTCCATGGCTATTCCCCTCATGGGGAAATCCTTGGACTAGTTCCAGATAAATGTCAAAGGTCTTTTTAGAATGCACCATTTCTGTTTTCAGCCAAAGGACAGTACGGAAAGCTTAAGCCACAGTTCTCAATTCCCTCCCTCATCACACTTAAACATCCTTCCAAAAAGGATCCTCTTTGACTTCACTTGCTTCTCTCTCAGAAAATAATTGAAGTCCTTGAGAAACCAGTGTTCTATGGAGAAGCTGCAAAGAAGATAAAAATGGCTTGGCAGAAAAATGGTGTGTTATGGGGCAGAGTTCAAGCACAGGATTTCTCATGGAATAACTGAAATATTTCTAAACCAGTAGAACTCAATGAGACTTAGTTTCCTCATCTCTAAAATGGGGATTCACAGAAATATTCTTAGAGTCAATCCTAAAAATTCTGAAAATTTCTTAGATGAAAAGTTGTAAGATTATAATATAATATATAATATATATAGTATTATATAAAAATAGCCCTATAAATTCCATTCTTGATCACTTTACTATGGTACACAATTGACTTACTGAATTTTCTTGTTAATACTTATATTTATTTAATAATTACATATATAATTATATAAAATCTATATTATATCTCTATTACATATAAATATATAATTATTAATTATTATGTACATTAAAAGGAAGGGTAATAGGATGGGGAAAAAATCATCAGAAGATTGGGATTCAAATCTTGGCTCTGACATTTACTAGCTATGAATCCTTAAGTAAGATATTTCAACTTTTTGAGATTTGAGATTTTTGGTTTGGGGTTATTTGGTTTTTTACAACTGTTAAATAGATATATCACATACATATTTGTGTGTGTGTGTGTGTGTGTGTATGAGTGGATGGATGGATGGATAGAAATGGATATTATCTCATCTGATCTTCACAACAATCCTGTGAGGTAGATTATATTTATTATTAGACTATCATACTATTACTATTCCATTTCACAGATAAAGAAACTGAAGCTAAAAGATATCATTTATTCAGGGTCATTTGTGAATAAGTGTCTAAGGAGAAAAGCTGCCTCTCTAGAGACATGTGTCACAGAGTTATTGTGGAAAAAGCAGAATATATAAATGAGAACTATTTTAGTATGGATAGATTCACAAATATGCTGCCTATGCATTTGTATTTCATTATTTATATATTTATACATCTGTACTTTCCTGTGTATCTCTTTTCAAACACCCTGTCCTCTATTGCCTGAAAAGCAGGTAGTTACATTTCACTCATGCCTAGGATATTTCAGTACCCTTATAGGAAACTTAGAGACATCTGGTTTCTCTACTATTAGCTCAAGCCCCCCACCAATTGTATTGCCCCAATTTTATGGGTGCCCTGCATCCCGCTTCTATTTAATCACTCAAAGGATTAATTTTTACAAACATTTTCTTCAAAAATATGGCAAGAACAAATGTACAAATATTCCCCCTCCAAAACCTGGGGTGCATAATCTTACTCAACTTCAGTCTCTGGGAAGGAAAGAGGATTAAATTCACAGCTGAACTCAGTTCCTATATAGTATGGTCCCACCAAGTTCAAAGTTCAGAGCTCCCCCCCAATCCCAAGTTTGTGTGCGGGCACATTAGCTTCTCAGGGCTGGGTTAACCCAGCAATATCATCCGTCCTGAATTTTTGCATCCAGGGTAATCATGGCTCATGAAGAATGTTAGCTTTCTAAATTTTCCCTTGGGTCCATTCCCTTCACAATTTCTCAAATATAACTCAAAAAGCTCAGAAATCACCTAGCCGACAATTACTGATTTTCTTTGTTAAACACAGAAATGTGTAGGGCAGCACATTTTTAACCAATTTGATAAACAATGCGAAGGGAAATGATTCTGTTCAATATTCCTTCACAAAGGGCTTACAAAATACTTGGCGTAAGATCCAACTAACCCATATTATCCCAAGAGCATTTATAGATGAACTGGAAGGAAGGTAGCAAATAGGGGTAAAGGTGAACAGATCTGCCAACATTTCTCTGCAGCACAAGTAGATTCTGCTGAAATACTGGGAGAAAAAGGAGAAATGACACTTAAGATGATTAAATTAATCATCATAATTGGACTTGGCCAAATGCCCACAGACAAAATTCATATTGCTAGCATTATGATAGCAAAGACACTCAGGAAATCATTTTCAAAATATCTTAAAAAATAAAGTTTCAAAATCATGGAAAAGAATATGGATAATAATTTTTATTCAAAGACTCAACTCAGATAGATTTGTGATCTCACTAATATGAATGGATGTTGCTCCTAAAGATGCAGATTGTGACTCATCCATTCCTGCTTCTCTCATTCAACTATTATCCATGAGTTTGCCAGAAGGGATTCTTTGCATACATGTGTGTTTTTATATACACCAAAAAGAAAAATAATCAAGAAGAAATCAATAATTATTGATTCATATGCCTGCTTTCACAACTCTCTGAAATCTTTAGGAAAAATGTTCTGCACATTCATCCCAGGTATTCTTCAAGTAAATATGAGAATAGAGCAGAGAGCCTCTAAAGATAATTCTGTATAATAGACCATAACTTCACAGTCATATAAGTGAATAAAATGTATAAAAATTCATATAGTAGACCATAATTTCACAAAAATGTGTAAAAAAAAGTGTTTATTAGAGATGTGCCTCTCAAGTTGCATTTTCCCCTAACAAGTTAATATTTTATAACCAATAAACTATCTTCCATATATATAATATATATGTATATACATATATATTATATATATATGTTCTCAACCATATAAGACTTCTTGACATATGCATCCATAAATTGGCTGTTTAGTAATCCTCTGATTATCAATATCAAACAAGGCACAAAAACAACAGCATCTGCCTACCAAAGGTATTCACTCCCTGATTGAGTACCACCTGTGCAAAATCTTGATAAAAGAGGTACTCTCCGAAGATGATGATGTGTTCAGATGCTCTTTTGTGTCCCTGCACTTTGCACAATGCATGACTCACAGGGTGCAGCCTCAGTCAAACTGAGATCTATTAATACCTTACCTTTCAAAGTCCCAGGTCTCCCACTGCATCTAGGGCCATCTCCAGTCCTCCTGATACCTGTATCTGGCCACTGGACCCTCTGAGGAGAAGGTGAGACAGGTGACCTTCCATAGCTCTCCCTCACTTAAATCCAATTCACTTGCATGTCATGACATCACCTCCCTGATTCTCTTTAAGAACAAAGGATAAACAACAATAACAATAATAGTATGTCTTTAATAAATGTTCATTGATTAACTGACTGAATGGCAACATACTATTTGCAGCAAACCCTGGAATAGTATATAGCCTCCTTAGTGAGGTCCAAGGCCACTCAAGAGAAGCCTAGCAATCCACATAGGAAAAACTAAATTGATGAAAAGCACATATTGTCCAGATTGTGACATGTAGTTTTATGGACTGTCTATTGAGTCAGGCCAGAAAATATTTTATCAGAAATATATATGAAGAGGTGAGCCAGCCATATAATGAGAATAAAGAATAATAGTATTCTGAATTGCTATCCACAAAAACCTTAAAAATACCTAAGGAATGGCCTCCAACATGTATTCTACACACACTTATCACATTTAAGATCCTTGAGAATAGGGACTGTTTCATTCTTTGTATTTGTATTCCTGGCACTTAGCACATAGTAAGTGCTTAATAAACGCTGGTTGGTTTATTGTTTGATTGATAGAACACTTATGGAAGGACACAGAAAAGAATCATAGAGGATGAAAAGTCATGGTTCAGCTATGACCTATACCTTTAAAGAGAGAATTTGCATTAGATCCATCAAATTGCAAAAATATTTAAAGAGGCAAATAATTGTTTTCTTAAAAAAGGCTAAACTAAAACTATTCATGATAACCTAAGATAAGGAAACAAACCATTTCCTTTAACCTTTCCTCATATACCCCATTCTCTGATTTTTTTTTTTGTTGACTTTTTTAGTGGCTTAAGTTCACTATTAACTTTTTTTTTAATTATGTAGTACAATATTCTAGAATCCTAGAATCTAAGATTTGAAAGGGACTTCCGAGGTCATTCAGTTCAACCTCCCACCCCATTCAGGAATCCCTTCTACAATATTCCTGGCAGGAATCTCTTTCTAATCAGTACAAGAACAATGCTGAGGACAAAGAATTTCTGATTATTGTATTCCTAGTAGCATAGGCAGTTTTTTAGACCTTATTTCTTTTTTTCAGTTCCATATTTTGGAATCAGATTTAACTTGTAGTCCCTCATGGCACCCATATCATTTTCTGCCCCTCTAGTGTGAAGCTGATAGCACCCCCTTTTTTGTTTTTGTGCAAACTGCTTTTCTCTTAAAGAATGACCCTGAATCCATTGCCTGTGTATTGCTATTAAACTTCCCTATCTTCATATATGTCCATTTCTCTAATTTGCCAGACTCATATGGAGCTTTCATCTGGTTTGCCAAGGCTCAGGTTACTTCATCTAATTGGATGTCATTCATAGCTTTAATGTTTGCACTATCTCTTTATGCAGGGGGAAAAAAAATCAGGCACAAATATCCTCATTTCCCCTTAAATTATCTTCTCTACTTTTCTTCTCTCAGTCAATTTGGTCCTTTTACTTCAATGCCAGGCACAAAACTAACACAAATCTAAAAAAAAAAAAATAGAAAAGGCTATTCTGGAGGCATGGAGATACAGCTTTTTTCACTTCAATGGTTGGCAAAGAAGCCTTCGCCTCCATCACAATGTTGCCTGGCAACCTGGAAAATATTGTTCTGATTAAATAAAAACTGTCAGGAGTAAATTCACAATGAAATAACTCCTGAAAAACATTATTTTATTGTGCATTCCATGGTTCAGACATGAGCAGCAGACACCTTGGGGACAGTTCATGCCCAAGAAAACAAACACAAATGCATGGCCATATTGGATCAGAGGTGACCTGGAGAGGCAGTGGAGAATAATGAAAAGAGCATTGAATCTTGCATCAGGCAAACTAGATGAGAACCCCTCTTCTGCCACTTTTGCCACTTAGATGATATAGGCAAGTCCCATATACTCTCTGAATTGTAGCTTCCTTATCTAAAAATGAAGGAATATGATTAAGTAGATTTTTAAAATACTTTTGAAATCAATTTTCTGCAGCTTTAGAATACTATACTTTAGAATCTAAAGAGATTATAATACAAATAATGATGGAAACATTCTTAAGCCATCAAAAAAGAGAAGCAATGTCATCTGTATTCTTCTATTTAAAAAAAAGTTCTATATTGCAAGACTCATGAATAACTTTCTATGAACAAATCCTTAAAGTGACCAAGAATTTGCTATTTCCATCCAGTAAAATGGCAATGAAAACATCTCTCCCATTCATATGTAATAGATTCTGAAAAAATATGTAAAGAGGGAAAGTCCAAGGATACTGTGTGGTATAGCAATAAGCACTAGACCTTAAGCAAGTAGGGATCAGAAATAGCAATTACTAAGAACACTGCTTCCTAGAATCCTGGAGTAGACCTGGAAGACTAATTTATATTAAAGAGTGTTTAAGCCAGATTTTATCAGCTTGGGAAGGCAGATTATAAAAATTTTAATATGAGAATTTATAACTTGGAAATAATGTTACAAGCTAAGACTGTCAATTTGTTGATTGTCTAGGCTTATAATGTGATGGCAAAAATGTTAATATTGTATATTAAACTTAAATTCTCTGGTATACATTATTTTTTAGAGAACTGGCTATTAAACATATACCACTACACCTCTATAAGTTATTTTATTATCCTCAAATGCACCTTCCAAGGAAATGAAGCCTGGAGCAGGGGATCAATAGAGGTATTGTAACAAGTTGCATATGTGGACAGAATTCTCCAGGACATGTTTGAGGAGCTGAGGGATAGAACAATGGTTGATTAACTTTGGGGTTCTCAGAGTAAGGAAGGATCCATTCTCCCACTGTGAAAACTCAAAATAGTGCATTAAGACTACAAATCACAAAGGCTTTTTGCATCTTATTTTCAATTTATTTCAACAGGAAGTCCTAAAAGTTTTAGCTTTCATATATGAAATGCTTTGAGGTTTGGAGGGAGGGAATTAAGAAACAACAAAAATATTGATCATACATATTTCACAATATTCCAAATTCCTAAGTAACCTCTCCCAATGATAATTTCCTAAAATGCTGAGAAAAAAGGGAACCTCTCAAAAATCATATTAAATGAAAAATGAAAGATGCCAATAAAAAAGATTATACAATTGCTTATACACTAAAATTGAAAGGAAATTTCTTTTTCCTTTTCTCTCTTCAAATTTTCTTTTCTCCTCTCATTATTTCTTTTTTCTTCTTTCTTTTCTTCCTTCCCTCTTTCTTTCACCTTTATTATCCCTTTCTCATCCCTTTTTGCTCTCTCATCTTAGTCATCAGTTTTTAGTTCCCGATTTTCTGCATTGATCCTCAATGTCATAAATTCAACCAGTTTTTAAATGTTTGGTGCCATCTTATATGTTTGTGAGGCAAGTGTTTAGACCTCTACAATTCCTTGTTATCAATATAAACATCCCTGGGAAAAAAATAAGTGAACTTATTCATAGTATTCAAAATTTCTTCATTCTTCTGATGATTCCACATATGGATGGTGTGGTACTGATAGGTGGATTTTCTTTGTATTAATTATTAGGCCAAAATTAGCACAAGCATCAGAGAATTGATCCATACTTTGTTGCATCTTAGCTTCAAAGGCTTCATTGATTGTACAATCATTTGTAAAAAATAATTTTTTTTTTTAAATCACAGACCAACACTTCCTCCACTTTAGTCTTGGCTTATAGCCTTTTTCAGTTGAGTGATTTACCATTAGTGTGATAGCTGACCTCCAGGCCATGTTGGCCCTCATTAATGGTGTTTGACAACATGGCTGAAAACATCGTGCTAAAAACCATGAGAGCAAACACACAGCCTTTTTTTTATTCCATTGGAGTAAATATTAAATGAAAAATGAAAGATGCCAATAAAAAAGATTATACATAAAACATAAAAGCATTGTCCATTATCCAGAAGCCAGGCAAGCATGCTCTCATGAAACTGATGTACTATACTGATCTTCTCTGGGCAACCAGATCTTTACATAATTTTCCATAAGCTCTGGCAATTGATAGCATCAAAGACCTTGGTCAGATTAATAAGCATTGTGTACAGACTTCTGTCTGTTCCTAGCATTTCTCCTATAGTTCTCAGGCAGCAAACACCCTATCAACCGTTCTTAACTGTTTCTGAAGTCACATTGGCTCTCAAGTAGATGACCATCTTCCAGGTGAAAGATTAATCTATTAAAAAGGATTCCAGCAATAATTTTGCCAGCAGAACTAAGAGAGAGAACACCTCTCCCCACCCTGTCATAATTATCAAATGACAGTCTATTTCCTTTACTCTTAAAAGATGGACAATGAGGGAGTCTTTGAACTCCTCCTAGATAAGCTCCTTTTGCCATGTACAGAAAATTTCAGTCAGATTTTGTATAAGTAGCAGACCCACACACACCTTGTTATATCTCAATTGGAATAGAATCAGCACCGGGTGCTTTACCACATAAAAGTAGCTAATGATCTTCAAAATCTGTTCTTCAGTTGAAAATTTGTCTAGAGAGGGATTGATTTCAACTTGAGGTAAATAGTCAGTGGCTTCAGCATTGATTGAGATCAGTCGTTGAGAACACAATAGAAGTGTTTCAGGTTCATGTCCTTATCACTAATCAAATATGATTCCAATAGACTGAATAGCTGAGATGCACCATTGATCTTTGGCTCATAAATAGCCTTCAGGGCATCATAAAAGCACATTGGATGACTTTAGCCTGAAAACTGGATTTCCTCTCTCTTCTTACTGAGTTACGAATCCTGCTTCTTTCTAAGTTTTGCTTGCTTTTTACTTTTGATGCAATTAAATACTGCCTTCTTAGAAATGGATGAACTATTCAGCTGGTAAACCCTATGGAGTTCTCAGTTTTCATTTTGTAATTTCTGAATTTCCCCATCATTTTTGTCTAACAAGTCTAGATTTTTGTGAGTGTTCTAACCCAGATGAATAAATACAATGGCATACCCCAAATCTTTGAGAGCTGTCCACTACTCTTCACCTCCACTATTGGCAATTATGTGTTGGTTTAACTTTCCCTCAGAAGTTGCTAATGAACTGTTCTTGCTCAGAGAAGTGCTCTAATCTGTTGACAATAATTTCTTCTGGCACTCATTTTGCCTTAGGACTGCCACTAATATAGTCAATAAAATGCCAATGTTTATTGCAAGGTTGTATCCATGAAGTTTTATTGTGTTTAGTTAAATGGAAGGCAGTGTGGGAGATGAAAAGGTTATACAGATCTTCAGACTATAGCTGTTGCTGTTTCCAACTCCATTCCTCCCAAGGAGTCCTTAACATACCTGATAGTCTGAGCTTATTCTAGAATTAAAATCACCCAGAATTTAATACAATATTGAATAGTAATGGTGATAGTAGGCAACCTTGTTTCAGTCCTGATCTTACTGGGAATGGTTCCAGTTTATCCCCATTACACATGATGCTTACTGATGGTCTTAAATAGATGCTACTGATTATTTTAAGGAAACGTCCATTTATTCCTATACTCTCTAGTGCTTTTAATAGGAATGGATGTGGGATTTTATCAAATGCTTTTTCTGCATCTATTGAGATGATCATATGGTTTTTGTTAATTTGGTTATTAATATGGCCAATTATACTGATAATTTTCCTAGTATTGAACCAGCCCTGCATTCCTGGTATAAATCCTACTTGATCATGGTGTATTTTCCTGGGGATGATTTTCTGTAATCTTTTTGCTAATATTTTATTTAAGATTTTAGCATCAATATTCATTAGGGAGATTGGTCTATAATTTTCTTTCTCTGTTTTCAACCTACCTGGTTTAGGTATCAGTACCAAGTTATCCAGAATTTAAAAGTTTGTTCTCTTATGGCACACTGATGATCATAAAATTTGTCTTTGATATCATCAAGGTTCATCACAGGAGAAACATAAGCACTGATGGCATTTTCCTGCAAGTGGTAATCACATTGTCATGGGCCAGTCATTCATTACTTCTGGTAGACATACAAGCTTGTTAACTAGATTAGTTTTGATTGCATAAGCTATACCAGCTTCTCAGTGTTTTTCTTCATCATGGCCACTCTAAAAAAAATGCTTTCAGTAAACTGGCCTTCATTTGTCAATCTTGTTTTAAGTGGGACTATTTGGATGTGATACCTGCTGAGTTCTCTCACAGCAAGGGCTGTTCAACTTTCAGGTCTACTGAATTTTATATTGTTTATAAGTATGTACACATTCCATGTACCAATGGTAAATGGAATCATTTTTGCACAAGATTTTGTACATTTTTGTATGTTTTGACCATAGGGTGGGAAAACCCCTCTGCTGTAGTTAACAGGTCAGGGTTGACTAAGCAGAAAATTTTTAGGGTAACTTTTACAGACCCTTCCTCATATCAGGAAGTGAGCAACATGGTCCTTAAAAGGCTTCTCAAATACTCAGGGGGCTACCAAATCCCACTGCTCTTTCCAGGAAGAAAATGACTCTATGGCTTGGAACACCTGCGTGCAAGGTTGTGACTACAGATTCCAGTGTATACACACCTGTTGTTTCATCACTTGCCTGTCACCACAGAACTTTGAGATAGGTAAAAATGGTAAAATGGTAAAGGTGGTAGCTTCTTATTCATGTATAAACTGGTTTTAAGTCATGCAGAGTTTTACAAAGTTTCAGCCTCATTGTCTCTTCCAGAATCATCACAGTCTAGTGACAGAACATAGACAAGAAGACTTGGTGATGGCTTTGGATGTAGTGGATGACCTTGCCATTTTCAAACTTTAACCAAGCTATAAGCTATCCATATTGGATGGATTTTTTCTTCATGGTTGTTGGAACACATTGTTACCAATCTGCCATTCCAGCAAGGGAAGTCTTCACATGCTTGAGATAGACACCCCCTAACTCACCAACAAGTTTGAGACCCCTCTGCTACCCTCAGCCTGGTTTAGCCAGAATGCCAAAATGATTTACTAAAACGTGGCTACTCCAGCTTCCTAGAGCTACAGGTGAGAGGTAAATGGATTGGGTAGACACCAAAGATGGAAAGCAGCCCTCAATCCAGAGTTAGTCTTTCCTGAACATATTTCAAACCCCACCAGAACCAACTTGCTAGATCTTAAAACATGCTAGGAAGAATAGACTGTAATTAGCTAGGAAAGAACTTGGAGTCAGATTATGAAGGGCTTTCAATGCTAAATGAAGTTTTTATTTTATATTTTCTATTTCATTCAAATATGCTAAGAAGTTGTACCAGAGGACTTTCCATGGAATTAGACAGGTGTTCTGGCCCCTTGCTAGAAGACACCAGTGAACAGTGATTCCTGATGGATCCCTTTGTCCCCATAGGGGGATGGGGCTTGGGAAGTAGCTACATCAGCAATAACTGGCACTTGAACCAGGAAAAATAAGTGACCTGCTCTACAGGCTCTAAAAGGAGAAAAGAAAGATCCCATCTCTCCTTTTTTTTTTTTTTTTTTGAGTGCACCATTTTGAGACTCTTCTAAAGCTCTGGGCAAGTCATTTCACTGTCTCTTTTTTCTCATCAGTAAAATTAACTGGGAAAGGAAATGGCTAACCATTTTATCAAGAAAATACCTGAAAGGGGGCCATGAAGAATTGGATACAATTGATAACAAAAGAGCTGGCTAGTGCTTTCTCTCAGAAAGGGAGGGGATTCTCCTCTCCCACCCCTCTCCTAGCCCCACCCATCTCCAAAATGGCAATGAACATCAAGAACAGGTTCTTGTTTAAGTAAATCTGAGACTAGGCTTCCATCCTGGCTGCCTCTCCCATTGTGTCTTTCTCTGAACTTAAATGCCCAAAGACACGAATGCTTCTAGTCCCAACTGGTAGGGAATTCCTAGGTTGATATCAGTTTCCCTGCAGAAGGTGCTTCTGACAATTATACTGATTTTTAAGGGAAAAGAAGCTTCACTATCAGAATAAGACTGCAGCTGATAAGCTATAAGAAAACCCAAGTCATTATTGGCTAGCCAGGAAATTCAAGCTTGTGGACTATGCAAGCAGCTGAGGTCAAAGATTATCATAAGGGTAATGGATTATTGTCTTACATTTGTAGTATTTGTTAATGCACTTTATTATGAGTCTTTTGTGTTTTAAGCTTTTATTTCTGTTATGATAGAGAAAATAAATAACTATTTGTACATTAAGTACCTTTTCTAGAAGAAACCTTCTAATTCCCTATAGGGAAGACCCTAGATGAGCCTTGCCCGAATTTTATGTTGAAGATTTCCTCCTCAGAATTATGTTGATTTTTTTAAAAAATTGTATTTTCCCCAGTTACATGTAAAACAATTTTTTGCATTTGTTTTTAAAATTTTGAGTTCCAGATTCTCTCCTTTACTCTCCACACACACCCTCATTGAGAAGGCCCAAAGTTGTACAAAACATTTCCATAAAAATCATGTTGCAAAACAAAAATGTAGATCTCCTCCTCACGCCCAAAATAAACTTTCAAGAAAAAAAAGAAAGTAAAAAAAAAAAAAAAAAAAAAAAAACTATGCTTCAATCTCTATTCAAACACAAGGCCCATTCCCATGGAGTTGGGATCCTTCAGAACTGAATGGAGTATTCACATCTTGTTCTGATGACCAGATTCTTTCTATGTAGAAATGAGGAGAAACATATCAACTATGTTGATTTTTTTTTGAGTATCCTTCTTATGACATGAGTAAGTTTTATTATATTAAATATTTATACCAAGTAGTTAGTTCCAATTCTAAAATCAGACCTAAATTTCCAGAGGACCTCACCTGAATCAGGCATTTGAGGTGGAAGCAGTGAGTTAGAATGTACAAGGAAAAACTCACTCCCTCATTCACTGATGTGAATCACTGAATGATGTGTTTACTGGGTGACTGGAAGAATAGTGATACCCTAAAAAAAAAAATCAATGAGCATATTAAATGTAATAGCAAATCTGTATTCTTTGTGCTTGCATGAAAGGTTATTCACAAATTTTCCAAGACAACCTCATTTTCATAAAAAGAAACCTACTTTGGCTTAAAAAAAAAAAAAAGAATTCCATATCTGTTACAGCTGCATGATCTTGGATAAGTCACTTCTCCCAAATCTGTTTTCTCATTTATAAGATGAAAAGGTTGAACTCTTTTGGGCCCATTCAAACCAGAAAATTTTGTGATCCTTTGAATATCCTTTATTAGATCACATGATCTAATTTTTGACTCAGGAAATATGATCTCTCTATAGAAAGTCATAATTTAATTATATAAAAGTAGCATCTCTAAGAACTCTTAAAGAAAGATGGCAGAAAGTCTTGAATTCATGAAAGATTGATGGAAATAAGCAAAAAAAAAAAAAAAAAAAAAAGCGCTGGATTTCTAAGATGTAAGAGGATTTAGATTGAATTCCAGTCAGCTCTGACACTACTTGTATGACTTTGGAAAAGTTAATTCAGCTCTCTGGGCCACCATTTTCTTATCTGCAAAATGGCAGAGTGTGACCAATATGGCTTCTGAGTTTCTTTATGACATTAAATACATGAAAAGGAAAGGCAATGACTATCAGCTTAGAAAATGACCAACTAAGAAAACAATAGCATAAAAAAAGCACTTTTCTAAAAATGCTCCCTTTTATAGTTAGCACTAGGTCTATATAGTTGGGTTTTTCTAATAGCAAAGTATGACTGTGAGATTTGCAAAGCCGAGCACCACAGAATTAACACTTTTGAATTTTGGTGTTGGAAAAGACTTTTTAGAGTCCCTTGGGATGCAAGAAAATCAAATCAGTCAATATTAAAGAAATTATTTGAGATTATTCACTGTAAAGTCAAATATTAGAACTGAAGCTTAAATAATTTGGCTTCCAAATGAGAAGATGGGACTCACTGGAAAAGACCTGAAAAACTGAAGATAAAAGGAAAAGGATATGACAGAGGATGAGATGGATAAGTAATGTCACAGAAACAATGAATATGAACTCTGACTTTGAGAGATGGTGGGAAAAGGCCTGGTGTGCTATGGTCCATGGAACCAGGAAGAGAAGAACATGACTGAATGACTGAGCAACAAGAAGATAGGATTATTATTCCTACTTTACATGCATCTACTTACAGAAGTAGAGTAACACAAAATTACAGGCCTTGGAATCAGGACTTTTTATTCCAAGATCATTGTTCTCTATCACTTCATATTACTTTTGAAACACAAGCAAAAAAAATATAGGAACTGGAGGAGATCAAAAATCGGTTCAATAGATTGGTAACTGAGAAAAAGTTCCACATATGAGAAATCAGTTACTCCATCAAATGTCTCTGTTGAAGAGCCCTGGACAGATAAGTGGAGTACTGAGTTTGAAGTCACCCTTTTGTACTTCAATTTCTCCATCTTTAACAAAAGTAATAATATTTCCTTCTTCCTTGTCAATTTTTTTTTAATTCAGACAAGTAATTTTATTGATGGAGAAAACTCCCAAGTAAGGAAAACTGCCTCCACCACTGCAGATCAATAGCCTGTTTTGCAACTTATAAATAGATTTAGAGAATTCCTAGGGACACTGAGAGATGAAGCAACTTGCTTATGTCACTCTCTATTTCATAAATGAACACATAAATATTGAAAAAAAGTGGAAATAAAAGAACTATAAAGATTTAAATAATTTAAATTATTGTAAATTCAAATCCTGAGTCCTATCAGTGTAAGACTCTTTTCTCAATTGTGAAGAGGTAAATTGCTTTGGAGTCTTTGACGTTCTTCCAGATCGTGAGATGTTTTTTTGGGACTCTACTTTTGCTTTGGGTACTTCTGGCTTCCAATTTCAAGAGAGAAGATGGAAGATACCAATTCTACCTCAGTTTGTTGAAGAGAGAATAAAATTTTGGGGAAAAGCTGACACGAGAAAAGATAGCAGTCTCCAGTGTGTTCCTATTCCTGCTTGCTCCACTGGAGATTTGGGGAAATTTCTCTTTAGGGTGAAATCCAGCACTCTGTTTCTTGATTGACCTGAGTTACCTCATTTCCAATGAGAGGGCTCTTTCACTCTGTATTATCCAGGATATATTCTTCTTGTATACTTGCTCTAATTTCTGTTTTGCTATTGACCTAGATGAATGGGCTTCTTTGCTCTTTCCTATGTGTGTTCATTGTGAAATTGGCATTTGGTGGGAAGGGAGTCAAGTCTTGGATATAAACTTGAGTCCTCCTTTCTCCATTAACAAATAGCAATTAGAAATTTAGTTTGACAATGCAGTGATTCAGGATAATTCCAAGAGACTTGGAATGGAAAATGCCAACCGCATCCAAAGAGAGAACTATGGAGACTGAATGTGGATCAAAGTATAGTATTTTCACCTTTTGTTTATTTGTTTGCTTTTTCTTTCTCGTGTTTTTTCCCAATTTTGGTCTGATTTTTTTCTTGTACAATAAGACAAATATGGAAATAAGTTTAAAAGGATTGCTCAAATTTAACTTATATCAGATTGCTTTCTGTCTTGGGAAGGAGGAGGGAAGGGAGAGTGGGAGATGAAACACAAAGTCTTATAAAATTGAATGTTGAAAACTATCTTTATATGTATTTGGAAAAATAAAATACTATTAAGAAAAAAAATTAATTTAACATGAATTGTGAAAAACATATCCCTTAGTCTAATAATATTTAAGGGAGCAGATAAATGTATTTTAGCCCAGTTCAGGGGAGAGTAGAATAGTCAAACATTTGGCTCCAGATCCCTACTTATTCTCCTAGCAGGAACTAAAGTCTTCTTTGGAGACAGGTGAGGAGAGAAGAGGTCTTCCTTTGAATCACACAATGCTAAATCCATGCTATATATGGGAAGACATTTTTATCATCTCTTTTCTCTAACACACCTTCAATCTGTCCCTTCCTAATGAATTTTTCTCTTACTCTAGAGAAATGTAGATTTTCCCCATTCTTTAAAAAAAATTTTTTTTGAAAAATTCTCCCATATATTTAAATATATATGTATAAAAATATATCTATAAACATGTATACACACACATATATACATAATCTTCCATAGGATTTATTATTCTCCCAAGCCATTGTCTTATCTCTTTCCTCCTTTTCCTTTTCTTGTTCCTTTTTACATTGTATAGTAGAAAAGATCCATAATTAGGAGTCAGTAAAATCTGGGTTCAAATCCTTCCTTACTGTGGGTAAGTCATTCAAGCTGGGTGAGTCAGTTTCATCATTTCTAAAATGGGGATAACATCCATGGTACTTACCTTTATAAGAATTGTTATGAGCCTTAAAAGGAGAGACTAGACTTTTTTTTTTAAGTTTGGGGGTTTCTTTTTCAATATTGGGTAGTATTATCAGTACCTAGAATAGAGTTTAAATTTTTTTTAATTTTTCATTTATTTATTTTGCTGAGGAAATTGGAGTTAAGTGACTTGCCCAGGGTCACACAGATAGGAAGTGTTACATGTCTGAGGTCACATTTGAATTCAAGTCCTCCTGACTTCAGAATGGTGCTCTATCCACTGTACCTACTAGCTGCCCTCCTATAGTTAAAACTTAATAGATAATTGCTCAATTCAGCTGAATAAAATTTTCTGCCAAATAGTTGTCTCCACTTCATTCATTTATATCTCAACTCTTTTAGCCTAATTTCAGTCTCCACCAATGCCTAGTATTGTGCCTTCTACAGAAGATGCTAAATAAGTGTTTGTGTGTTTTAAATTGACTTGAATTACAGGCTCCCCAATATCCACTTCAGCACCAACTTAATCTTCTACTAACAGAAATCAGGGCAGCTAAATAGCACATGGGATAGAACACTGGACCTGAAATTAGGGAAGAACTGAGTTCAAATCTGGCCTCAGACACTTACCAGCTGTGTGACCCTGATAAAGTCACTTAATTAATTAACTAAAATCACTCAGGAAAATGAGCTGGAAAATGAAATGACAAACCATTCTTGTATCTTTGCCAAGAAGATTTAGACACAACTGAACAACAAGATAAATCAGTCTGTTCTTGAAACTAATAAGTACTTAATGGATTGGAAGGGATTAGACAGAAGCCTGGTCAAGGAATAATAATACCAAACATTTATATAATGCTTATCTTTGCAAAGCACTTTTACACACTTCATCTTATTTGATCATGAAGCAGGAGACTTAGGCTTCTCCAACCCCACCCACTTTGGCTGGTGGTTGTAGCCTGGGAAAGATAAAACCCCCTACTCACTGTCTCAGAGATACAGATCTGCAAATTATAAAATGGTAGCTATAGCACTCAAAACATTTAGCAACTAGGAGTAGAAAGGAGCTCAAACCAAAAGCCACTATCTGCAAAGACAATACACAGACAGAACCAACATGACCCAGCAGTAAAAAGATTACTGAGCAACTTAAATCCCTTTACATAATCCTTGTTTAAAATAAACATGTATTTCACATTCTTGGCCCAAGTTCCCAGAGGTCCACTGGCAAATAAACTAGCACAAAAGAATTAAAGGGTGGAAGTTCAGGCTAATGGGGGAACGGGTATAGGAAATTTACTGAATGTTTCATTCCTTCTTCCCTGGAACTCACTAGTGGAGATTCCACCTTCTACCTCACCCACCCCATCCCTCTCCCTGAACACAGTTTTTTAAGTTGTAAAAGTTTTACCTTTCCTGAGAAGGAACAGCTGGGGTTTGAAACACTCAGAGAAGTTGCATCCCTCAGAGCCCAATCAGCCAGGCTGGAATGACTGGTAAAGATTTGAAGAGCACCCCAGGTGATTGTTCCGGAAAATTCACAGATAAATGCAGAGGAAAATTGACCCCATAAAATGTCACCCCCATAATGTGGCTCTTGCTTCTTGGATATAAGGTGATTAGGGGCTGAACTGGAGAATGGGGGCAAGTAGCTTTATAAAGCATAACCAAAAACAAAAAAATGCTATGAGATCATGATCAGTCTGGGCTGCCCACTCAGGAGGATGATGTGTTCAGACTTAGTCCCACAAGTAGTTTTGGCAAGCTGGGCTGGGACTGGAGGATTTGAAAGTCAAAGGTTAGCAGCTGAGTTCATTGCTCTAAAAGAAAATATCCAAGCACCAACTTCATTTCTCCAGTTTCCTTATCTGCATATAGGAAATGGTGCTAATTAATCTCTAACTTTCCCCAAATATCTTTTTTTCAGAGGGGTGGAGGGAGGGTGTGACAGACAGGAGGGAGAGGAAGAGAAAATTGGAGAGAAAAAACATTTACTTGTTTTCTGTAAGCCCAGAACATTGACATCTATAGCTTGATAAGACCAGGGACAGCAGCTAGAGATGAGGTAGTTGACTTTGAACGGCCATGTCAGAATGACTGAGAGGATGAGGGAGAACCATACCCAGGAACAAGTCCAATAAGCATTTCTTATTCTCTAAGGGTCAGACAATTGATGCAATCAATGAGATAAGAACTGGCCACCTAGCTGTTTCTTTCAGCTTCCTTTCTGCACAAAAGAAATACCGCTTTTAGTGGAGTTGATTTGAAATGAAAAAAGAGATAATATTTCTAGGGACTCATCTTAAAAGAAAATTTGAAGCCATTTTAAAATTATATTACCATGTGATGGTTCTCTGAGAATGACAAGTCTTTCCAATATTTGAAGGTCCTTTCCAATGGGACTATATAATTCCCATGTTTCAGAATTCTTTGCTAGTAGCAACCTGAGTTTTTGAACATACCTCACAAACCCACTACTCTCTTATTTCTCTGGGTGAAATGCTACTTTGTCCATCTTTATAAATGCTTCATTTAGCTAAAAGGGAAAGACTATAAGTTTGAGACTGCATTAATTATAATGGAAAGAGCTTGGCTTTGGAGTTAGAAATTATAAGTTCAAATACTATCTCTGGCCCTTACTATCTGTATGACCACAGACAAATCACAACTTCCTTGGGTCCACTTTCTTTATCTGTTAAATAATAAGATTGGACTAGATGGTCTCTAGGATCCTTTACACCTCTGGATGTATAATCCATCCCCATGCAAGGGTTTATTTCTTCTTTTTTATTTTATCTTATTTTTTCTCATTCACATGTAAAAACAATTTTTAATTTTTTTTAAATTGAGCTCTAAATCCCTTTCCTCTCCCTTTCCCACAACTCCTTGAGAAGGCAAGCAATTTATTATGGATTATACATGTGCAGTCATGTTAAACATATTTCAATATTAGCAACATTGCAGAAGAAAATTTAAAAAACCAAGAAAAATAAAGTTTTAAAAACTAAAGTTTGATCAGCATTCACATTCCATTGAATCTTTTTCTGAAGAAAGATAGCATTTTTCATCATAAGTCTTTTGGAATTGTCTTAGAGCACTGTACTGTAGAAAAAAGTGAAGTCATTCACAGTTGATCATAGTACAATATTGCTAATACTATGCTCAATGTTCTCCTTGTTCTAATCATTTCATTTTGCATCAGTTCATGGAAGTTTTCCCAGATTTTTCTTAAAGCACTGTGCTCTTCATTTTTTTATAACAAAATATTTTTTCTTCACCATCATAAAGCCACAATTTGTTCAAGTATTCCCCAATTGATGAGCATTCCCCTCAATTTCCAATTTTTGCCATCACTAAAAAAAAAAAAAGTTAGAAATATTGTATATATATAAAGGTGATTTTCATTTTTCTTTGACCTCTCTGAGGTACAAAAGGATATGTAGAAAGATACCCCTTTGGGCATAGTTCCAAAATGTTCTTCAGAATGGTTGGATACCAGTTTACAAGTCTACCAACAAGTGCATTTAGTGTCCCAATTTTTCTACATTCCTTCCAACATTCGTCATATTCCTCTTCCATCTTATTAGCCAATACAATTGGTATGAGATGGTATCTCACAGTTATTTTAATTTGTAAATCTCTCATCAATAGCAACTTAGCGCATTTTTTTCATATGGCTATAGATAGCCTTGATTTCTTCTTCTGAAAATTATTTGTTCATATCCTTTGACCATTTATCATTTGGAAATAATAAATTTGGCTCAGTTTTTGATATATTTGAGGATATATTTGTCTTTAACAAACAAACTTGCTGTAAACATTTTCCCGTTTTCTGCTTTCCATCTAACGTTGACTGGTTTTGTTTATGTAAAACTTTTAAATTTAAGTTACAGATAATCAATAAGTATCCACTTTACATTCCATAATGTTCCCTATCTCTTGTTTGGTCATAAATTCTTCCCTTATCCAAAAATTTGATGAGTACTATATTCCATGGTTTCCCTATTTTGCTTATGATATTACTTTTTATGTTTAAATCATAAACCCATTTTGACTTTATCTTGATACATTGTGTAAGAGTTGGTATATACTTATTTTTTGCCAAATTTCTTTCAGTTTTCCCAGAAATTTTTGTCAGATAGTGAGTTCTTGTCCCAAAAGCTTGGATCTTTGTGTTTGTCAAATACTCGATTAATATGGTCATTTGCTAATGTGTACTGTGTAGCCAATCTATTCCACTGATCTACCACTCTATTTCTTAACCAGTACCAGATTGTTTTGATAATTGCTGCTTTATAATACATTTTGTGATCTGGCATGGTTAGATCACCTTCCTTCACAATTTTTTTTTTATTGATTCCTTTTATATCCTTGTCCTTTTATCTTCCAAATGAACTTTGTTAATATTTTTCTAGGTCTACAAAATAAGGTTTTAGTAGTTTTGATTGGTATGGCATTGAATTTTCAGGTAAATTAATTTAGGTAGGATTGTCAGCCTACCTATTAGCAATTAATATTTTTCCCAACTGTTTAGATCTGACTTCATTTACATAAATAGTATTTTGTAACTGTGTTCATATAGTTCCTGGGTTTGTCTTGGCAATGAGATTCCCAGGTATTTTATATTGTTTGCAGTTATTTTAAATGGAATTTTTCTTTTTATCTCTCACTGCTAGACTTTGTTAGTAATATATAGAAATGTTCATGATTTATGGAGGGTTGTTTTTTTTTGTTTTTTTGTTTTTTTTTTTTTTTTACATCTTGCAACTGTGCTGAAGTTGTTAATTACTTCAACTTTTTTTCTCTAACAGTGATAGTTTTGTTGACTGATTGCTTATTCTAATTCCTTCAATTAGTTTGTTCTTTCTACATCACTTTAGATATTACATAACCCAGAAACAAAGAGATGGTATCCTCCTGAGCTTAGATTACTATGGAATCTAAGGACAGTCTGATACAACCATATAAATTTAGAGCTGGAAGGGGTTTTGGAGATCATCAAATCTAGTGTCTTCATTTTATAGATGAGAAACCTGAGGCTCAGAGAGAAGAAAAGGTCCCTCCAGACATATAAGAAGTAACCAGAAGATCTAGAATTCAAACTCTGACCACCAAATTCTAAGTCAGGCATTCTTCCTTCCATACCACTTAAATCCTGTGACTCAGTTTTTCAAGCTGCAAAAATATATCAAAATTATAGCTACCTCTATAGACTGCAGAGAAAATTAGAGAAATTAACAATTAGTGACCTTTTCTGTATGCAATGGGACTGCTAAAGTAATAGCCCAGATGTGTTTCAGCCATATTTTATATGCATACTGAGTTTCCTAATGACACTGTACCTTGGAAATGAATTGTTGAGCACATTTATGCTGGCAAGAGAAGATTCATGATCCCCAGAGAATAAGTTCTTTTTGAACTGAAATCTTTGAAATTACTTCATAAAATCTGGAGTTTCTGCAGCCTTTAATACTGTTATAGCAGAAAGAGCTTGAGTGGGAGTTTTCCCAACAAAGTTTAACAAAAGAGCCCTGCACAGACTTGACTCTGCCTTCTCCACATAATGGTTGGTTATTAGTTAATACAGCTTGTTTTCTCCTTTATTTTCTTCTGAATCATGTGTATGACATTAATTCCAGAAAACAGATTGTTCAATACGTTCAGGCCACACAATTTTAATTCACAAAGCTATCCTTAGCTCTGCGGGACAACAAAGGCCTGTTCTACATTGGGTATGTCTGGTAAGTTTATCATATATATACACATATATTTATATATACACATTTTTTTTTCCAAATTTAAGAGAGCAGCAATAAGGAAACCTTCTGAGTTTTTTCCTGGGTCCATCTCACTAAATGCTGGAACTAAAATAAGGGTGAGCTGGAGAGAGACCTGAAGGCTGCTACAGTTGGAAAAAATGCTGTTGGACTGACTATTGACCTGGCAGCAAGCATTTCAGACAAGCTGAATTTTCCACCAGTGGTTCTGAAACTTGAAAAGATGTTTAAAAGATCTACTGAGAATGGCAACCATCTCTCTGTGACTTAGGTCATGATGACCTCAGAAGTAACTACTCTTTCATCCACTCCTTTCTCTTTTCACAAATGTACACACACACACACACAGCCTCCCAAAAGTTAAACTCCTGAAGACTTTGTTTGGATTTAAGATCTGATCAGAAGGAGGAACCATAGAAGTTAATGGGGTATGATTTTACTTATCCCAAATTCCCAAATCCAGGTCTCTTCTATGCTCTGAGTCTTCTTGATTTCTAACTTCCAAGCATGTCTAAATAAGGGAACATCTCATACAATTAATTGCTTTATGGACAGACAATCACTTTCTCTAACAGGAAATGACTAATTCATATTAAATCTATCTAAAAATATATATATGGTGGGCCAAGAAAGAAAAATCCATGCTAGATGTTTATTATCAGGTCTAAAGTAATACATCAAGACCATCTCTTCAATTAAAGCCATCTATAGTCATATTTTAAAATGCACTATTGATTAGAGAAATGCAAATTAATTCTGAAGTATTTCACACCTATCAAATGGGCTTTAATATCAGGAAAAGGTAATTATAAACATTGGAGAGGATGTGAGGAAACTGGAATACTAATGCATTGTTGGTGGAGTTATGAAATGATACAATCATTATGGGGAGTAATTTGAAACTCTGCTCAAAGGGCTATAAAACTGTGTATGTAATATAAGGTATCTTTTGATCCAGCAGTGTCACTACTGGATCTGTACACCAAAAAGATTATAAAAAGAAGGGAAAGGACCCACATGAGCAAAAATATGTGTAGCAACTCTTTTTGAAGTGTCAAGGAACTGGAAAGTGAGTGGATGCTCATTAACTAGGAATGGCTTAATATGAATATAATGGAATATTATTGCTCTATGAATGTAAAATGTATATACATGTAATGTAATATTATTGTTCTATAAGAAAGGATGATTTCAGAAAAGTTTAGAAAGACTTACACAAACTGATGCTGAGTAAAGTGAGTAGAACCAAGAGAACATTGTACACAGTTACAGCAAAATTATGTAAGGATCAACTATGATAGACTTAACACTTCTCAGCAATACAGTGATTCAAGATAATTCCAATAGATATGGGGTATAAAATGTTGTCTGCCTCCAGAAAGAGGACTATGGAGACTGAATGTGGATCAAAGAATACTATTTTCACCCTTTTTGTTTGCTTCCTTGGTTTTTGTTTTTCATGATTTTTCCATTTTATTATGATTTTTCTTTTACAACATGACAAATATGGAAATTTGTTTAAAATCATTGTACATGTATTAAATTTCTTGCTGTGTTGGGAAGGGAAAGAAAAAAATTTTTGGAACTCAAAATCTTGCAAAAAATTAATGAGAAAAACTATCTTTACATGTAATTGGAAAAATAAAACAATATTGAAATTTTTTTTAAAAGAAGCCATTTCATCATATGAAATGGAATTGCAAAGGCTTGCTCAAGTCACTCAGCTCACTGCTTAAAAACCTTCAATAGCTCCCTATTCCTCCAAGAAAAAAAAATTCAAACTCATTAGCTTGTCAAGTCTGGTATTAAGCCTTTTCTCAATCTGGCTTTAAGTGAATTTTCCAAATCCATTTCCTTTTCAGGTTCCCTACCTTCCAAATGAACAATGGTGTTATTTCCTGATCTTACCCTGCCTCCAATTTCATCTTCCATCCACCCATCTCAGACTGAAATATGTTATTACCTCATACTTTCATCTGTTCAAATGTTTTTCTTCCTTCAAGACCATACTCAAGTGCCACCTATTTCATGAAGTTTTTCCTCATTTCTCCAAATAAAAGCAATCTTGTCCTAGAGTTTTGTTTTGTTTTCTAGTCATCTTGTTGAGATTACCCATTTACCTTTTTTTTTTTCCTTTTCTTTTCTTTCTTTCTTTCTTTCTTTCTTTTTTTTTTTTTTTAGGCAATCAATGACTAAGCTTGTCAGACCAGATCTGGACTCAGTTCTTTTTGACTTCAAGACCAGTGCACTATCTACTGTACCATCTAGCTGCCTTTCCATTTACAAACTGTTAGATACATACAGGCCACCACAATTTTAATACATAAAACTTCCATGGGATAATAAAGGCCTGATCTGTAGTAGGCTAGGTACTAGAATTAGAATTTTAAAGTCCATAGTTCAAATTCTGCCTCAACTACTTGTTAGCAGCATTATTCTGATCAAGTCAATTAACTTTTCTATGTCTTATTTTTCTATCTTTAAAATAAGAGAATTGTATTTAGTGACCTCTTCCAAATCTAAATCTATAATCCATGGGGGTAAGGATAAGGGAAAGAGCCCAGAAGTTTTTAAAACAAATTAAAAAAATTTTTCAAATGTAATTAATAAGTTGATTAATTAATAAAGAAAATTAAATAATTTTAAAAAGGAAAAAATAAGAATAAAAAATAAGAATACTTGGGAAGAGTACTGAAGGCATTCAGATGAGTCAATGAATAAGATCTGAACATTAAAACCATTTTCCAAATGTTTACCAGCCATTACCTAAATAAATGCAGACATAAATGTTCATTGTCAAAACAAATAAAAATTAAAAAAAAAAAACAACTATAATCCTTTGGCACCTATGATTTCTTTAAAATGGAAGTCATACCCTCCTTATTAGATTGTAAACTCCATGAAGTTAACTTTAATTTTCTAGTTCTTCATTCCCCAGAACCTAATACTATGTTTTGCACTTTTAAAATATTTCATTTAAATAAGTAGACTGATTTCAGAAAAACCTGGAAAGACTTACATGAATTAATGTTAAGTGAAGTGAATAGAATCAAGAGAACATTGTATACAGCAACAACAAGATTATGCAATGATCAACTCTGATAGACTTGGCTTTTTTCAACAATGAGGTGATTCAAGACAGTTCTAATAGACTTGTGTTGGAGAAAGCCATCCTGAATGTGTATCACAGAATAATATTTTCGCCTTTTTTGTTATGGTTTGTTTGCTTGGATTTTTTTCTTTCTCATTTTTTCCCTTATTGATATGATTTTTCTTGTGCAGCATGATAAATGTGGAAATATGTTTAAAAGAATTGCACCTATATTGGGTTACATGCTATCTAGGGGAAGGGAGAAGGGGGAAAAGAGGGAGAAAAATTTGGAACACAAGTTTTTGCAAGGGTGAATGTTGAAAACTATTTTTGCATGTATTTTGAAAAATAAAAAACTATTATTTTTTTAATAAAATATTTAATTTAATCTACTTAGGGACTTTTCCCAGTTTTAATAGAATAAATACAACAAAGTTGTATTAGAGAAAACCAAGGCACAGGGAGACTAAGATTGGATAAATTTAAGTCAATTGTGACTAATTCCAGATTTACTTCTCTCCACTGAAAGTAATGGAAAGACTGACTGTTGAGTATATTAGGGCAGTTAATACTAATAGGAGAGATCTGATTGTGAATGGATAAGTAGAAGGACTTGAGTTTAAGTCCCGATCCATATTGGCTAAGTGAGCCAACACAAGTCACTTAATATCTTAGCATTCAAACAACAGCGTAAGACTATTCATTGCAGAGGTGCTAACCCGCTTCTAGCAAGGAAATCACAGAACCAGGTCCTATCTATAGCACAAGTGGCTAAGTGATATGCTCCCTACTCAGTCTTGCTTTTGACTTACCTTATAGTTTTTGTCACTGTGGGATTAATTCAGTGAGAACAAGCCAAAAGTACCCAGCTCTTAATTTAGGGGAATTCCAGATTTGGTAATAGTGGTTCTAGTTATGAGAGAAGGGAGAGAATTACAGATACACTGAAAATCCATTTCCTCATTTAAAATAAATAAATAAATTAGCTGAGTTTTGCTGCATGTAAAATCTCCAGACAACCACACTCCCAGGGAGCTTAAGAGTTTAAGTTTTCCAACAAATGTGGTCTTGTGATTTAAAGTCTCCAAGGCTGGGTTGCAATCCTAAGACACCAGACTTTAGCTAAGTCCAAAGGCCCTCCAGTATCTGATATACCACACAGCTGCTGAGCTTTATGGCCCGTTAGCAGACAGTTCAAACAGAGGGCATCCATCAGCTTCAGAAAAGCAAAGCAAAATAATATCCCAATGCTGCATGATTCCCAAGTATTAAATGTTGGGGGCACAATTGTGCCAGCCACAAAATCATTTTGGAATTGTTCATTAAGCACCATAGTGTGACCAGCTGCACCTGTCTCTGGTATACTTGATGCTTCCCTTGAGGACTAGGGTTTTCAGCAGCAAGAAGACCAAGAGTCATTGACAGGGATGAGTCAAAAGTTCCCCCAAGCTTCTGAGCTTCCTAGCAAAGGAAAAGGGACAGCAAATACACACAGCAGGAGTGTCTAGCCATGACATAAGATGTCAGGCAGAACACTGAGTATATTTAGAGAGAGTCATTCATCCCCAAATCCCAACCTCCTTTACAAACACTTAGGAAAAATGCTTCACTTCTAGTATCCCCACGAGTCAGAAAGTCTATTGCCAAAGCTTTTCTCCTTGGTAAAGAGGCCCTCTGATATGGCCACGTACCATGTCCTGACCACTGGTACTGAAAGTCTCTGGACCAGCCATGTTAATGTCTAGCAAGTGGAGGAGTCAACATAACGGGGTGATTTTCTCCACTGGTTTTTCACAGCTCACTGTCAAGGACTGGCACCCAACCAGCCTCTCTTCCTTGACAAAACAGGAAACACTGTGGTACCACATGTGAGCCTAAAGCAGACGGGAGCTAAATCTTGAGACCCTGGAGGCAAACCACACTTTCTAAATGACTCCCAAGAATGACAAAGTCTCACTTGACACAAATTTCCTCTTTGGAATGCAGTTCTCTCTACAAAGAACACTAGAAATATATCAATTCGTCTCTTAGGTCTTTCTACAAGTTTGCAAGTAAAAATAAGACCTAGAAACACATTACTTACTACACTGGTAATGCTCTTCAAAAGCTGGACAAGTATCTAGCAAAGGGTGCATTGCTAACAAGATTTCTACCTCCACATCTGTCACATTCATCCCCTTCTCTTTCCTCTTATTTCTAGTACTTGAGCTCAAGTCTTCATCATCTATTATTTGGGCATTTGAAGGAGCCTCTTTCTTAGTCAACCTACCTCAAATTTCCCTCCTTTCTAATCTACCTTTATACAACTATCAAGTTATTTTCTTCAAGCACAAAGATTTAATAAGCATTTATTCCTTTTCCATTTTCTTCCCTTGACTTCAGTGGAAAAGCTTTGGCAGGATAAGAGATTTAGATTGGAAAGAACTTTAGAGAAGATCTAGCTCAATCCCTTATTTTTGAAGATAAAGTAAATGATTTACCTAAACCCACAAACTCCAAAGCTGGCATTTTTTTCACAGATCCACACTGCCTTCATCATCCATTCAGGATTCGGCACTTTTTCCATCTTCCTATATGTATTAGACATGCTATTGATCTTATATTAGAAAAAATACTTATTTCAACTGTTTCAACACCTTACACTCACTGATTACTACCAACATAGGTCCAGATGAAATGTTATACTGGTTATTAGTGGCTTATCCACTTGGTCTTTTGCAAGCCATGTTGAAATTTCAGCACCAATCCTGTCTAACCAGTATTGGCAATCTTGGCTCACCATTCTCAAAGTGCTGAGACACCTGCCTAATAGGCAGAATCACCCACTCTTTATGTTACTCCTGGTATCCCAGCCAACAGGATCCAAATAAGTTTCTATGATAGTATCACCAGATGTGCACATCTGGCTCCATTCTGCAGGTGTTTCATTTGGAAGTGGTGCGACTGGTCTAGATATGCTGACTTGTGATCTGTTGGTTACATTGTTAATAGAATAGTCAAAACTGAATGACATCATGGCTGGTTTAGAATGGCTTACCCTGGATAACAATTCTCTATTGTTATCAGATCCAGAAGTAAAGGAACAAAAATGTCATCTACGTGTAAGTCAGAGCACCCATACCAATTTTTAGGAGTCTTAACTCCCATGATCAACTGGTCTATGAAGATTAGGTCAAGTAGCTTCTCAAGGAATCTTACTGAGTCTTCTTCCCACACGATGCATACAATCCTTTCCTAACTATTTCCTTACACAGACAACATAAACTAGAATAAAAATAATAGGGAAAAATGTAAATCTATTGCTGAAAAGGTTAATGGATGGACTAAGTGATTAGTAAAAATGTGACATTTTCT
Source organism: Antechinus flavipes (assembly GCF_016432865.1). NCBI lineage: Eukaryota > Metazoa > Chordata > Mammalia > Dasyuromorphia > Dasyuridae > Antechinus > Antechinus flavipes. Next base: position 546,739,835 of record NC_067400.1, on the reverse strand, counting down.
GGAAAAATACTAGAGGAAATTACCTAAAGGAAAAAGAGATTGGGGGTAAGGACTGAACTTTTGATTTCAATATAATACAAAACTACCACTAGTAGAGTTTGATACTTTGCCTTCAATTTGTAGTCCTAAAGACTGAGACACTGAGAGATTAAGGGAGTGAGAGATGGGCAAGGACCTGGGAACAGAAAAAAGTAAATAATATAACATGGACAATACTTCACCAGACTATAAAGATCGTGGTAAATTACCTCTGGAATACAAATCCTTCTGCCCAAAGATCCTGCTGAATGATGGGTAGCTTCCCCCCCAGAAGGAGTTATTGTGGTGAACATTTATCTACTGAACTTTGAAAATCTACTTCTTAAATAAATTTTTTAAAAGCAAAGGCTTTTTTAGCATTTTCTTTAGAAAATGTCTACTATCTCACCTTTTCTCGGGATGTGCTCATACACAGAGGAGAATGAAGCTCAATTGCTGGGATCACTTTCTCTTCCTGACTTAAAATATAACAGGAATACAAAGACAAAAATGAAACAATTCTGTTCTCATGGAGTTTACCTTCTGTTTTAGTACATAAGATGTACTCAGGCATATATAATACTCATATATATGTGCATGTGTATATGTATATAAGTACTCCTATTGTGGCATGTGAGCCATTTGGTTCCTGAGACTAAAAATGAAATTTTATGTAAAAAAAAAAAAAAAAAAGGATAGAACCAACTCATAAGTTATGTAAAATAATCCCAAAATAAAACCAGTTTGGTTACTGAAAGGGGTAGAGAAAGAACATCTTTGAATGAAAAAATTTTTTTAAATCCATGCATGAAGAAATATAGTTTTTCCATTAAAAAAATAGATCGAAAATCTATTTTTAAAAAAGGTACCAATTGTAAGTATTAAATAGAGAATAGCCCCTTGGGTGAAAGGATCTTAAAGACTTTTAGAGGAAGGGCAAAGGAGTTTTGAGTTCCCTCAGTGCATCTGCAGGTGATTGTTTTTAGATTTTAAAAGTTTAAAACTGACAAAGCAGTAAATCAACTAACTGGAGAATGTGGAAAGATTCAATAAGAACTATTAGTTTCATAGATGTCAGAAAGTTAGATTTCATTGATTTTACCTAATAAGGAAAAGATGCCAATAGGAGGCTTTGATTTGAGCCATTAGGGGAAATGAAGAACTCATCAGGAGAGTTTAGAGCCCAGAAGGAGGTAAATGAAAAATATACCAGCAGGAGCAGCCACCTGACAGGAAGGCTTCAGTACTTGAACTTGAGAGGGAGGCTTCTGATTAGGGGGAAAAAATGGCATTTCTTTGTATATTGACTGAAGAACAGGCTAGAAGCCTGTTGATTAGCTGCAAATTATGTCAGTATTTTTATGTAATTAAGACAGTGGTGTCAAACTCAAATAGAAATTGATCCACACTGGCCACATGTTCCCTTAGAAAACCACAGATTTACAATATCTATTTTGTATCATATTTTCATTTATGTTGTTAAACATTTTCAAATTACATTTTAATCTGGGCTCAGGAGTTTTGCAGGCTGTGAGTTTAACATCTCTGGTTTAAGCAACTTGAATCTTCTCAGAGGTGCCATTGTTTTCAATTGCCCCTGGTTTAAGACATAGCAATGTGGTTGGTTGTTGTCCTTTGTTCTCAAAGGGGACCAAAATGACATCACTATGTTAGTCAAGTTACAGTGTATCTGACTGGGGCTGATTAAACCAATACAAGCTCAGACACAAGATCGGAAACAAATAGTCCCTATAAACATTTGAGTGACTTCTCTAATTTTGTACATCTCATGTTTCCTTTGGGCTAATTCAATTCTGCCTTGCTCATAGAGCACAGCATCTTCTCTGATGAGGGTCGCCATACTGGGTGGTCCTGTGCCAGTATCTCCCATGGCATATAATCAATTCTAAAGTTCTTAAGAGAGACCTTGAGGGTGTCTCACTTTTTCTAACCACCTTGTGAGCACTTTACCTGCATGAGTTCTCCATAAAATAATCTTTTTGGCAAGAGTATATTTGGCACTCAAACAATGTGGCCAGCCCAATGGGGTTGTGCTCTCTGCAGCAGAGCTGGAATGGCTGGCAGTTTAGTTCAAGAAAGGACTTCAGTGTCTCCTGTCTTACCCCTGCCAGGTGATTTTCAGAATCTTGCTAAGAAAACTCAAATGGAAGTAATTCATCTTCCTGGCATGGCGCTAGTACACTGTCCAGATATCACAGACATACAACAATAAGATCAGCACAATGGATCTATAAGATCTTCAGGTTGGTAGTCAGTGTAATATCTCTCTTTTTCCACACTTTCATTCAGAGCTTTCCAAACATTGAGCTAGCTCTGGCAATGCACGTGTCAACTTCATTATCAATAGGAACATCCCTAGAAAGTATACTGCCAAAGTAAGCAAACTTATCCACAGACTCAAAACTTCTTCATTTGTTGTAACTGATGATTCCACATATGGATGGTGGGGTGCTGGCTGATGGAGCACCTGTGTTTTCTTATTAATTGTTAGATCAAAATTAATACAAACAGCAAAGAATAGATCCACACTTTATTGCATCTCTCTTTATTGAATCTCACTTTGATTAAGTGCATAATCATCTGCAAACAGAATATCATGAACCTCCGTTCCCTCCACTTTGGTTTAGGCTTGTAGCATTTTCAAGTTGAAGAATTTATCATTGTGGTAGCTGATTTTGATGCTATGTTTGTCTTCACTGAAGGTGTTTCACAACAAGGCTGAAAATATCATGCTAAAAAGCATAGGAGCAAGCACACAGTCTTGTTTCACTCCATTGGTGACTGGGAAAGCTCAGGACAAGCTCTGTGTTTGCTTTGCTATAATAGAAGCTGGGAGTTGATTAGACAATGCAGCATCCCACTGAGTGAAGAGCTGGCTGAGCTGAACTTGTACTGCCCAGAATGTCATCCTGGGAAATTTTGTAGTTCTCTGGCTTAAAAGCAGCTGTTTATCACTATATAATATGACAGTTTTTCATCAATTTTTGAAGGTTATTTGTGAGCTAAAAGAACTTGTTGCTGTTTCAACAGTTCAAGGAGAGAATGGGAGTGAAATTCCCAACAAGAAAATGATGAGGACAGGATGGAAAACAACTAAGAGATATGTGGCTTCAGGTGGAAGTATAGATTATTCTGAAGGAATCAAGGACCTCAATGCTTGCAGTCTAGATTTGAGAGTTTCCCTGTGTACATGGGTTTTCTTCATATATCTCCATGATAGATTTCTATATGTGTCCTTTTTTTTCCCATTGATACTGCATGTATTAGTGGGAAAGTATCATCCATGTTTAGGTATGGACTATGATTTATTGACAATTCTTTCATTTGTTTTCTATCAAGAAACTGATGTAACAATTATTGGGGTTGGGGGGAAGTTGCTTTAGCATTAAGTAAAAGTTTTCTATTTATGAGTTAATAGTGTCATGATGACTGATTTTATGTAAATGGGAATCATGTTCCTGGTAATTCAATGAGCTACAATTACACTCCCCTCCATTCACATACACACACAGAAACACAAAGAGACATACACAGAGAGAGAGCATTGCCTCTAGGACTTTAAGAAAATTTGAGCTAAATAGTGATGATCCATGTCTGAAAATCTTAGACCTGTTAGTGTGAGTTCAGGTTGGAAGAATAAGCCTACCCAGAGAAAGAGGAAATGGGCATGTTTGCATATGGGTGTATATGTATATAAATACGTTTATGTATATAAATACATGGGTATAAATGTAAATGAAATGGAGAGGGTAGATGTATTAGCAATTGGAGGTAAATCAGAAGAAATCTGAAGGAAATTAGGGATTCTAAGAGGTATAAATGAAGTAGGATTATATTCCAAACATGGGGGAAAGCCAGTGTCAAGTCTAAACTTATGCCTCAAGATTGCCCATAGGCTATTCTCAGGGATTTTAATCTTTTCATTCATTAGAAAACAGAAGTTACATGATTTTGTTCAGAATATTTTTAGTTGGTTAATCAAAGTTGAGCATTTATTAGATATATGCAGAGTAGCATCATGTTGACACCACAAAGTGAATATCAATTATCCTCAATTTCTCAGAAGAGAAACAGTTCTTTCTTATCAAAAGCCAAGCAAGGATACAACTTCTTGCCTTGAATCCACCAGTCGAAAAAAATGGGACTACTCATTCAATAGCCATGGCCCTTCTTTTTCAATATATTTTAGATGGAGAAATTACACTGATTAAACACCTAGTAGTATGTGTCTCTTTGGATTAGATGGTTTTACATGGAATGGGCATTTTCTTCAATAGTGTATATTGAGCATAAGCTATTCTAAATCTTAAGAATAAGAAAAAAATGCAGCCTTACATTTATTTAGTTGATATAATGCACTGTAAAGAAGGCCAAAATAGGACCAGCCTATAACCTTCTGCCCATGAATCTAAGAATCTGCAGGTGACATAATTCAAGACTTTCTGCAGAAACTCCCACTGAAAAAATGTCGACTCTCCTATTGCCCTTCTCTGTCTCTCTGTCTCTCTGTCTCTCTCTCTCTCGCTCTCGCTCTCTCTCTCTCTCTCTCTCTCTCTCTCTCTCTCTCTCTGTGTGTGTGTGTGTGTGTGTGTGTGTGTGTGTGTGTGTGTGTTTCTCTGACTGTCTGTATCTGTTTCTCTGTCTCTGTCTCTCACACACACATACACAGCCAAGAACAAATCTGTTCTTTCTTCCGCTATTTCTATTGCACCTTCTTAAAGTGATAGAATAAAAGCAAAACAACTTTTCCTTAAAGCAAAAGGACAAGAGTTTCTGAGCTAGAATAATGGATTTTGTTTGGGGGAAAGGGAGATAATGAGTTTTATTTTGGACATATGGAGTTTAAAATGTCTATTAGACATCATTTCAAGATATTTGAAAGGCGTAGGTTTTTTGGAATGATAGAAACGTGCTCTTTTCTTCCTCTCCTCCACTACCCAGGAAAACAAGATGTAAGTGAAATCTGATCCTAAAGAGTTTGGGTTGTGTTTTTTTCCCCTCCTCTGATTAGAGATAAATGAAAGCAGAAACTGCCCAAATAAATGCCGAATTAGAGAGTAAAGCTATTCAATTTGTCACTAATTATACAGTAACACTTCATCTACCCAGAGATCACTTTTTTGGCAACCTCACCTCCCTGAAACACTGACACCAAGGATTCAGAAACAAGCAGAGATTTCTGGAAAACCACGACTGATGTCACCAAACCTCTTTGTTATACTCTTAAAGACTTTCACTCTGCCTATTTATTCTTCCTTTAAACATCACTCTAACTTATCAGGTTCTCTGATTTCTCTGTCCACTGCAAAAGCAATGACTTAGAAGAAAGTGGGACTGGGAACAGCAAGTAAATGACACTGACAGGAAGGGAAAAGATTGAAATCCTATAAAAAGCAGATGCAAAAACTCAAAAGTCATTAATTATCTGAATAAACTGTATAACTCAATAATTCTAAGGAATATTTCAGTACAAACATTGGACTATAGAACAAGGAATCTCAAAATTCATATAATCTAAACCTATTATTCTTCAAATAAAGAATGCCCAGAGAAGCAGTCAGTTGATCATAAATCAATGCTTAATAAGCATTTATTAAGCACCTACTATTTGCCAGGCACTTATATTAAATGGTAGGAAGACAAAGAAAGGTAAAAGACAGTCCTTGTCCCCTAGAAGCTCACAGTCTAATGGGAGGGACAATATACAAATAACTACCTACAAACTTACTACAGGGGAAACTGGAATTAATCCACTGAGAGAAGGCACTAGAATTAAGTGGCTGGGAAAAACTTCCAATAAAAGGTAGGATTTTAATTGGGACTTGAAGGAAGCCAAGAAAGTCAGTAGGTAGAGATGAGGAGGGAGAGCAAGAGAATAGATGATGAATAATACCGTGAGCCCAGGGATGTTTACAGAAGAGATAGGAGGCCAGTGTCACTATATTGAAGAATATGTGTTTGGGAGTAAGATGTAAGGAGACTGGAAGGTAGGAGGGGGCTAAACAGGATATTTTGTATTTGCTTCTGGAGGCAGTAGGAATCCACTAGAGTTTAAGTAAGGGGGAAAGGTGACATGATCATGTTTGATCAAACTTGCATTTCAGGAAAATCACTTCAGTGGCTGATTGGAAAATGGATTGGAAAAGGCAGACTCACTAGAAAGCTATTTTAATAGTCCAGTCTATAATGATAGGGGAAGAAAAGAGGGAGGAAAGTGGGGAGGAGGGGAGATAATGAGTTCTATTTTGGACATGTGAGTTTAAGATGCCTATTGGACATTTCAAGATGTCTGAAAGGCACTTGGAGATGCAAGATTAGAAGTCAGTAGAGAGGTTAGAGCAGGTAAATCCAAGTATCATCAGCATGAAGATGATAATTAAATCCACGGGAATTGATGAGATCACCAAGTGAAGTAATATGCAGACAGAAGAGAAGGTGGCCCAAAATAGAACCCTGAGGGACACGTATAGTTAGTGGGAATGATCTGGAAGAGGTTCCAGCAAAGGAGACAGAGAAGAAGCAGGGTGACAGGCAGTGAGGATGAGGGGACAAAAGAGAGTTCATAAGGAATGGCTTCAAATTTTTTTTTCAGCAAAAAGATTCTCAGGTGAGAGAGTTGGGATAGGGGGAGCCATAGGAGGTTTAAGGAGGGTTGAAAAGTTTGGAAGAGCTGCCACGGAAAGCACAATAATGAATTGATAATTGAAGTATAGTAGGATTGCCTAGCAGCAGTGAGGGCCCAGTTGTGTAACATAAATTTGCAGTGGACTCAAAATAATTACATGATTGCCTTCACCTTCATTAAGCAGTCCATGTATAGGAGTGAAGGCCACAGAAAGCAGGAGTTATCTAAGGCTGAAGTTTTGGGGTGTATAATCAGTGTTATCATAAAGAATTCAATAAAAGAAGATATTGTAGAATGGAAGTGGCTCACCAAAGGGTCAAGATGGAGAGAAAATGCAGACGAGATGGCCAGGAAACAATGTGGTCAAAAAGATTGGAAGTGACTATGCAGACAAAGAATAGCATTTAATAAGGGAAGTTAGGACAAGAGGAGACAATAGATTATGGTCTGATAAAGAAATTTTGGAATTTTTTAACATATAGGTAGTACATTTGCGGGTGATGGCAAGATCAAAGCCATAATCCTCTTTGTGTGTGGCTGAAGAGGGGTAGAAGTAGGTGGAGAAAATGAATGATTAGGGCACTTGAGAAAGAGTCTATATATATTAAAGTCTCCCTAGTTAATGAGGGCAGGAGTAAGAGAGGAATAAGAGATCGACCACATTCATGGAAGAAGAAAGGCAAATGACCAGCAGAGTCTATGGACAACTTCTACAAGAATTTATGGATTTTAGAGTTAGATATAAATAGAATAGGTATCAAAGAAAGAGTGGTTTCTGGGTGATGGAGATTCACCTCCTGTAGAATGTGGCATTTGAACTTAGTTATCAAGGACAGCAGGGAAAGTAAGAATTAAAGAGAAAAAAGCAAGAATATTGCACAGCCAATGCAAAGGTGCAATCAGGAATGTCATTGCAATTGTCCTAGGAGGTCAATATAAGTGGATCAGAGAAAACATGAAAGGGAATAAAATATAAAAAGACTAGAAAGTTAGGAAGGGAGCAAATCAAAGTGTGAATGGCTTTAAAAGTCCAACAGAGTTTTGTTTTGTTTTGTTTTTTATTTGATTCTTGGGTTTTTTTATTTTGTTATTTTTTCCGTTGTTATTTGATTTGATTTCATTAAATAGGAAGATGACACGATTAGACCCCAATTTAGGGAAATCACTTTGGTAGCTGAGTGGAGGAAGGATTGGAGTAGGGAGACTTGAAGGAGGGAAATCAATTATTAGACAGCTATTATAATAGTCCAGGCAGGAAGTAATGAGAACCTATCCTATAGTGACATCTGTGTGGTAAAAAGAAGGGGACACATAGGAGAGATATTGTAAAAGTAGAAAAGTAGAAATGATAAGATTTGGCAATAAGTTGTGAAAGAAATTATTTCTCCCTTGTTTTAATAACCAAATATTGAATCAGATCCAAGGTTTTTTCCCCTTTTCTACTTCCTCATCTAAAAATCAACTAGCATGAAAAATCTTAGGCAAAGACTTATTTATCTTATTATTGTATTGTATTATTATATGTCAGGAGAAAGAGTAGGGTCCAATAAATAGATCTGAAAATCAACTGAAGAGAGAATCACTCTGATGGTAAAGAAGGCCCAATTTCAATTAAGCATACCATTAGGTGAAATAATATTAAAGGGGAGGCAGTTACATTTGTGGGAATAATCTTACAACTAGGCAATCAGTCAGATTATATTACTTAAGACTCTGCAATGTTCACATGGGGGCTTTGTTACAATTTTTTTTTTACTAACATTATTGTGAAAGAATATTGCTATGGTTGTCTTTCAGTAAAATATCATGAAAAAGATGTGAAATTCACTAATATAATACCAATTTTCCCTTGCCAGTTAGTGGTTTGAAAGTATTTCTTATGTCTTTTCCAAAGGATAATCACAAGAATTATTGAATCAATGTATGCAAAGTATCCCCAGAATCCTCAAAAAGGGCACAAAAAGTTATCACAAATGCCAAGTGTTATTATAATCACACACAAAAAAAACCACCTTTAGATTAAAAAAAACCCACTTTTCTAATAATGCATTTTTTCTTAATGATAGTTTTCCTTCCACAGTCTTCTAGTTATTCTGGAAAGATTACGTGTTCCTTCTCATCTCACTATGTAGCCTAAACCCCTAAAACCAGTTTTGTGTCTTATCTCATATTCCCTAAACCTTATTGTGCTCTTCTTTTGCTAAACTTCAGAAATCATTGGAAGGCTTTCTTGAGCCCCAAGTTTTATTAAGCTCTGTAAGACTAGATTGCAAGCTACATCGAATAATAGATTGTGGGGAAAGTATTAAATTTACTGTTAACTTTAAGGCAAAGGAACCAATTATACAGATAGTATAATAGTCCAGGTGAAAAGTGCTAAGAGCCAGTTCTATGGTAGCATTTGTTATGAGTGAAGTGAAGAGGACATAGATGAGAGACATCGTGAAGGTAGAAGCCTGGATCTGAATCTTGAATAGTAATAATAGCTGGCATTTACACAGTGCTAAGACATAGATAGTTACAGTTAGTATTATCCCCATTTCACAGATGAGAAGCTTAAGATTCAGAAAGTTTAAGTCATTTTCTATGATTACAAATTAGGTATCAGAGATAGCATCACACCCAAATCTCTACTGATTTGCAGTCTGCTGTCTCTGCGATTTAGGCAGAGAGATTAAATAAAATCTCTGGATCTCAGTAACTTCATCTACCAAAATCCTAAAATGCCTTTCCTTCTCTTGTAATTTTGGTGAATTAATTATTTTTCATTATAAGCAAATCTTGATCTTCAGGACACTTATTGTGACAATGATCCAAAAAGGACATCTAAATGGTAAATTAAATAGTGTGCTACAATTAAGAGTCAGGAAGACCTGAGTTCAAATTTGCCCTCAATCATTGAGCAAGCCATTTAATTTGAATCTCAGGTTTCTCATCTGTAAAATGGAGATGATAATAGTAGCACCTACCTCCCAGAGTTGTGAGGAACAAGTGAAATAGTAAAATACTCTGCAAACCTTAAAGCATAGTATAAATGCTATTTATCCATGAATTATCCATGAAAAATTCAAGCTTCTTTTTGGCACAAAATGCATTTAGAAAACCTTAACAAAACAGGGTTGATAAATGAAAATTCAATCTCTAACTATCCATAATAGAAATGGAGTTTTCATTTATTCCTATCTGTTTCTCAGATGCTTATAAACAGCAGGGGAGAAAAACCAAATGGATTTTGATCTGGTACTTTAGGCAGAGTTAGGAAATGCAGACTTCTAATTTGTATAAAATAAAAAGCTTTCCATTGGAAATGTCTCTAGGCCTTTCAAAGTACAGTGACATGGATGCTCAGGGATGACAATGAAAATTATTTACCTTAGAATAATTTGCATGTTGGTGCAACCAAGAGATTGAAAATTTTATTTCTCTACATCTTTCATTCCATCTTGAGTCTTTCCAGTATCCAAATATTACCTTGTGATGTGATCTTTTATTTTTTTTAACACATTTTTTTAAATAAGACCTCATTTCTCAAAAAGAAAACTGAAAGTTATGTGATTTTTCCATTCAACTATTTAATGATTCCCATTAGTTCTATTCAAAGTTTTGAATAGAACTAAAGTCCTTTCTCTTTAATAGAGATGTCATGGAAAAACAATGACAGGAGACAGAAGTTAGATGGAAAAGAACTGAAGCTTTGGAGATGATTGATCATCTCATTAAAAAGTTTAGCCAGGGCTTTATAAAAGCCTGGAAAGACTTACATGAACTAATGCTAAGTGAAGTGAGCAGAACCAAGAGAACCTTGTACACAGCAACAAGACTATGTGATGATCCACTGTGATGAACTTGTACCTGATTCAAGGCAATTTCAATAGACTTGAGATAGAGAGAGCCATCCACACCCAGTGAGAACACTTTGGAGACTGTATGTAGATCAAAGCACAATATTTTCACCTTATCTTTTTGTTGTTGTTTGCTTGCTTTTTTTCTCATTTTTTTTTCCTTTCACCTTTTGATCTTATTTTTCTTAAGCAGTGTGATAAATATGGAAATATGTTTAGAAGAATTGCACATTTGACCTACATTTGATTGCTTGTGGAAGGAGATGGTAGGGGGAGAGAGGGAGAAAACATTGGAACACAAGGTTTTGCAAAAGTGAATGTTGAAAACTATCGTCACATGTATTTGATAAAGTAAAAATTTAAAAAAATTTCTAGTCAGTTCTAGAGTTTCCAGTGTCTCATGGACCACATTTATCTGAATAAATAAATGGAGCTCTTTAATTTAGGTGATATCTATGTGAGAACAACACAGAACTATTTTTAATGACAGAAATCCTGTTCATTCTCTATATTGCCAATGACAACCTAAAAGTTAAGCTCTTAATTCTAGTGCCTTCATTTTGTGGACTATTTTCAATTTCGCCTGATAGGTCTGGTTTGCACATAGCTGTTTGCATGCTGTCTCCTTGTGAATTCACTGAGATCATAACTCAACTTTTTTTGTATTCCAAGTGCTTAGTAAAGTGCCCAGTACATAGTAGTACATTATTGACCGAGAAGTTCTTGTTATTAATGAATAAAAAAACAGAAAAAGACAATTTTGGCTACTTTTGAAAAGAAAATCTAGTATTTTCCCTTAAAAATAAATATCTAAAAACCACATGGTCATTTAGACCTGGAAGGCGCCTTGAGAAGCATTGAACCAGATCCTCTCTTTCTTATTGGTGAAGTGACTTAGTCACACAGATAAGAACCTACCTGGAATTTGAACACAGGTCTTTTGATTCCAAAGATTATGTTCTTTGTCATCATAGCTGCCCCTCTCCCAGTAGTTATCCAATCCCATATGGATAGCAGACACACTCAGGGATCCATAGATAGACTTAACATTTTTTTTTAAATAACAACTATTTCATATATTTAGAAGAATTGTACATTTAACCTATATTGGATTACTTCATATTTAGAGAAGGGGTATGGAGGGAGAGAGAAAAATTGGGAACACAAGGTTTTACAAGGGTAAATGTTGAAAACTATCTTTGCATGTATTTTGAAAAATAAAAAAAAAACTCATTAGTAAGAAAAACAACTATTTCATCTCCAAATAACGTGATTTAAGAGTGTATAGGAGCTGTTAAAGCCAGGCTAACCTGCTACTGACATTGTCACTGTGCGAGAAGGTAATCACTTAAAAATTAGAGCAAGCAGTTTCTAACTTTGTGGAACTTCTTTAGTAGATAAGCACTTTGACTGAATGTTTGCCAGCACTTCCAGAACTGCCATTAGTGAAGAAAAGGGAATTCAAAGATCAGTGATCTGAATATATCTAGAATGTAGTGATAGTAAATGTGGAGAATATCATTTTAATTGTCAGTAAGAATAGTAATATTACAGAAAGTAGTTTATTGACTTATGCTTAGGCATTTCCCTTCTTGAAATCTTGACAACTACCAGTTTTAGATCTATAGATCTTCCTATTTTTGAACCTTCTTATTAAGGAAAGTGACTGAAAAGTAAACTAATATATCTGCACCCTTGGTGAAATGTAAACTCCTTGAAAACTGAAACATTTTTCTATGTCTTTGTATTCCCAGAACTTTGCACAAACCTCTCTCAAATTGCTTAATTGATTGAAAATTTCATGACTTCCTTGGTTTTTGAAATGTCCAGTGATCATACCCATGCAGATAACTACATTATCCAGGACATCATTGCCCTAAGGATACTAGTTGTTAACTAAAATTCTTTGTGAAGTCTCTGTGAGATTTCTGTGAAGGTCAACTCTGAGACTAAAGTCAAAGCAAAGGTTGACCAACCTCCCTTCTCTACTGAACTTTCATCCAAATCCTAAATATATCCTGCTCTTATTAATCCACTAAAATAGTGTGGGCTCCATTTTTTATTTCTAAACTCATAACTGGATCTGTGAGAACAGAAAATAAATTTATACCAACTTGATCATTTATTTATGTAGTTTTGAACTTTCTCCTGGAAGTGAGATGATTTGGGGACTGGCAATAATAGACATGTGTAAAAGGGCCAAATTGCAGAGTATCATAGAAGAGATCTACTTTTCTCTTCATTTTTGGAAAGGGGACAATTTGCTATTCTAGAGGACCAGCAGAATGTTTGGAATGCCATGAGAAATCATTTCTCTCCAAAGCAAGAAGTCATGGAAAGTACCTAAAGCCTCCCAGAAATCTTAACAGAAATGAAGGAAAGTTACTGCTATAGAAAAATTCAGTTCCATGGACAAGTGTCTACATAGCATTCTGTCATGAAAAGGAACACCCAAGAAACTTCTTCACATTTTATCACTGTATAACAATTAAGTTTGGGACACCTTCAGAATATAACCAAGCCCAAATCTAACCTGGGGAAACTGAAGGGAGAGTTCTCAACCCAAATACTGATCATAAGTACCGAAATCCAAATGCTGGGATAGCCATGGCGGGGGAGGGGGAAACTAACTCTCACTACCCAATTTTTGAATTAGCCTTCAACAATAGTGAAATCATCTTACATTGTTCTGCAGGCATGGGAACAGTAAAAAGTGAAAACAAAGTCTTTGATCCTTGTTTTGGTCACATGTTAAACAAGTTCAAAACACTGCTCTTCCAGTGATAAAACTAGGTCTAGAGAGACAAAAACAGAATGAGAAAGTGATAGAGGAAGAGGAAGCAAGAAAGAAACCTTCTCCATTTTTTTAAAAGGTGATTTGGCAGTGATTGCTCAATTATACATTTAACCACAGTAGAGTCAAAATGTTCAATAATATTCTTGACCAATTATTATAAGGCCATTCATGAAGGTGGCAAGTGGTTGAATATTTCTGGATTATCTGCACTGAGACCATGATTTTTCACTAAAATTCACTTCCTTTTTGTGTGAGTGTTCCCCTAGAGACACAGCCTCACCTAATGGAATGCAATCTCCTTGAAAGTAGGAACTTTGGGGGGCAGTTTTGGTTTTGGGGGGTTTGTTGTCGTTGTTGGGGATTTTTTTCTTTTTTTTTCCTTTTTTGTGTATTTATAGCAAAGTCACTTATACTTAGTGGATTCCTAACACCTGTTGAATTGAACAATTATTTATCAAGATATAATAATATGTGCAAGGAGAACCATGGATAAAATAAGCTAGCCAGACTTCCTCTGAATTTTTCTTTGTAGACTAGTAGGAAAGCATCTGAAGTGGAAGAGAAATCCCCAGAATTCAAAATTTAGTTAGCATATTACAGGGCACATGGTAGGCATCTAAAAAGTGTAGTTTTACTCAGAAAAGACAATTTCAAACCAAAATGCTATTAAGGAGCCACCTCAGTCAATAGTGATTTCTTAAATAAATATCTACCAAATGCCAAGCTCACATTTCAGGATAGTCTCCCCACACCTCTGGCTGGCTGATGACAGGACAAAGGGAACTGAAGGAAAAATGGGAGAAGCAAAGTAGCAAGATTGACTCCTTCAGCTTCAAAGCATCTGCTGACTCTTAAAAAGCTTCATACGAGAGACAAGTCCACTATCATCTGAGAGATAATGATACCACCATGTATTTGTAAAAGGCCTTCCTTTGAGGCACTGAAAGCCATTTACAGACATTACCTCATTCTCTAATCTTCACATCAAACCTGTGGCAGGTAGTGGTACATAACCTTGGTCCCTGCCTTAACTATGTGAAAATGGAGACCTAGAGGTGAAATGCTCCCAGTTCTGGATTTTCAAACACCAAAAATAGCTCTTTGGAAATGTTGAGACATCTGAAAAGGAGTGATTGTGTCAAAGCAGCATATTAAACACAAACCCCTCGGGTAAGGCAAAAGCATGAGAAATATGACCTGGAGTAAAATATGTTCTCAAAGGGGTTCACTGAAAAGCTATCCCAAGAAATATTCAGTGGTTGTACACCAAAAAGTTACTTAGCAGTGACCCCCAAGAATGTAACAGAGAAGTTTCAGTTTATCAAGAAGAATTCACCTTTCCAGTCTTTCCCAATTGAGTCTTCATTTAACCACATTCTACTCCTAAGCCCCAGTATCTTTAACCTCCTCTTAAGCCTTCTATGATAATTTTGACAGTTGAATGTGAGGTGATTCAGTCTGATAAAAAACCACAAAATCAAACAAACGCAAAAAGTAATTTTTTCTCCCCCAAAAGACAAAAAGTCCTTGTTTCTTTCTGATAGTTACCTTGTGGATCAAGCAAAAATAAGCCCCACTTGATACTTACACAAGATAAATGACAAAATCACTTATTGGAGTGCCTTGAACCTATTATCCAAGTGTGGCAAGATGGAGGGAGAAGGAAACTAATTTTAATTAGGAGACTAATCTCCCAGTTGTCCATACTATTTTACAATAAACTGCCTTTTAGAAATTCCTTCTTTCACAGTGGACAAGTTCAAAAGCAGAGGCACAACTTACAAAGATTTTCGACTTCTCCTGTATGTTGCACACATTACTTTTAGCTATTATTTATGTTCATAACATTTGCTCCTTAATAGAACCTAGTCAAACCTTTCTATTTTCTAATTAAAAATAGAAAGTTTTGATTTTATATACATATATGTAGGATTAGCAACTGGGCTTGTGATTTCACTGACAAGGATTCCTAGGGAGAAAACTCCCTTCTATCAAATGCAGGTTAGCCACTTCTCTCTAATCTAAAATCATAAAAAAAATTGCCTAAAATGTCCTTAGGTTAAATGACTTATCAAGATCACATGTCCAAAGGCAGGACTTGATCTCATCAGCCAGGCTCCATCTTGCCTTATATGTCTATCTGTACATCACACACTTGGCAAGCCAGGAAACCTAATGCTATTGGAAAAAGTATTCTTTAAAGACATCTTACCAGAGGCTGGTACTGACTTGGGGCAGCAGCATGATGGCTGACTTCTGTCTCATGGTCCACTGCCCACACGACACTCGGGAATGCTGGATAGAGGGGATTTATTACTTTTTGTCATTTCCTCTCATCTCTTCCTGAGGAAGGCTCACCCTCCTCAACTGACCTGTGTGGCTTACAGACCTTTCAGAAGCAGCTTGGTATAAGGGATAGCACTCTGAATGTGACTGAAGGCTTGGATTTGAATTCTATTTCAAAATCTCAAGCCTGGACAAGACCCTTAAACCTTCCGGGCTTGTTTCATCACTTGCAGCCTCATAGACTTCAGAGGTACCTATCTAGCTCTACATCTATGATTCTATGAACTTTCAGAAATCACAGTCTTTAGGGAGAAAGGCTATCTTGTATCCACATTTGCCTTTGCCTGGGTCCTTCTATGAGTCTAAGTCACTTCATATTCAACTTTCAAAATTGTCATCTTCAAAACCCAGCAAAAAGGTAACTAGATGGGATTGGGAGCAATATGTGATCAAATGAGGAACGTGGAAACTCTTCCCTTTCTCCTGCCTCAGTTGGGTGTTGGACGTCTATTCTCAATCAGATGCAGACCATTCTCCCCAAACCCTATCCTAACCTCTGCTTAACCAAAAGCCCTCTTGCCCTGCCACCCTTGGGCCCATCTGGGTCCCTTACCAATTGCCTTCTGGATCTTAAGTCCCAAGGCTTTAGGCCTTTATGACCTTTCCATCTGCCATCAAGCTGACCTCTTGTGTAGTTTCCTTGTTAGGTTGTTAAATTCCACAAGAGGATGAATTGTATTATCTTTTGTGACTTCATTACTTAGCAACAAGATCAGTACACAGCAGATAAACCCAAATAGTTGTTTTCCATTCTAGTAAGACATACATGTGTGTGCACACATGTTGTACAAACAACCTTGCCATTGCACCTCCCTCCTCAACTTTTAAAGGTTCAACCCATCCTATGGCACCCTTTATCCTAGAAAAAACATTCAGAAACCATGAGTGAACACTTCAGTTACGGCCCAGACTTTTACACTCTATGGTTTGTTTCTGATAAACTCCTGTGTCCCAAGAATACAGGCCTCTTGTTCCCAAGGGTCTCCTCCCCTTGCAGCTTCCTCTGAAGCTTGACTAGCATCTGTCCTTCAAGGAGAAAACACTCATCTATAAATCATCAAAGTGCTTTAAAATTTTTTCTTATGACCTCAATTATTCAGGAAAAAATGGAACCATTCTGCCTACAATTACCTATCAATAATAGTATTGAGTGTAAGCTCTCAGTGAGCACTATTCTATCACTTTAAGTTCAGCCCTGAAGAGTGCTGATTATACTTCATTAATTTGCACCCATCCCCCAATGCATCCCATCTACCTTTGCATAATTATATTATATATATAATTATATTATAGTATTAGTATAAGTTTAACTGATAAGATCATTGATGCAGATACCTGAACCACATGGAGAAAGAATCACAGCAGAGTTCTCACCCTTCCCTTATGGTACCCACTAGCATCCTACTCCTCCTGGCCTGGTTTGTCTTTTATGTGTCAATGAAATAAGCCTGGAACCAACATTCTACTTCATCTCCCTCTTCCAATCAGGAGGAACAAGTACCTTGTTCAAAGAATTATCTTTCCAACTAAGAAGTCTGCCTCTCTCCTGCTAGGTCCTTACCAGTGGAATAGGTAAATCCATCACACCTGACAATTAGGCAAAATCACAGGTTGTATAATACTGTTTGAACTTCTAATTGGAATACTTAAGAACTTCCAAAAAAATTAGATTGTGTTTATATGTATGCACACTGATAGGAGAACTCAACTATTTCCCTGCCATTTTAACTCACTAAGCTAATAAAAATAAAGGCTAATAGTAATATTTAAATACTAAATATCTTGGTTTTAAAACCAAATCAAATTATATTTTAATCAACCAAAAGCAACTGATTCTTGAGGTATCTTCTGCAAAGTGCATACTTAAAAATTGCTCTTTTATTACCACTTCAAGAGAAACTACAATCCTCCTCTAAATTAGGTGGGCTTCAGTGCATGAGAATTTCCAATGCACAATGGTCTTTTAAGGCAGCTATTCCATAGACCCTGCTAAAAGGTATTTTTGCCTCAAGCACACCTAGCCATGGAGAGATGCTCCTTACTTCTCAATTCCACGTAGACTTAAACAAGCTCAGTAATTAAAGTACCAGACAGCATTTGAGACATTCACCCCAAGCAATCTCTCAAATGAGGCACTCCAAAGGTAGTTTATTGTTAGAAGTTTTACTTGCTCTTGTTCTCTCCTGAGGCTCAAATTTGGCCCTAGCAAAAAATGTTTCTTGATAGAACAGGTTATGGTAATAGTAAAGGAATTTCCAGACTTGAACTGACTATGCAATGGTGGTCATCAGAGCCCATCTGCAGTCATTACTAAATGTAAAAACCCTAGTTTATCTTTCACAATGGGGATTAAAAAAAAAAAAAGACACCAAACTACTTTAACATAATTTATATACATTTATGGCTTTATACAATAATAGCAAAGATTGTTCTTGTGTCTGTAAGTACATCATCATCAGGCACTTCTCAGAAAATAGCTAAGTATGAACTTGAAGTCTGCAATGTTACTGAACCAGAGTGGTGAGACGGAGGCTGTGACCACCGCCATGAGCCAATGAGTTTCTATGCTTACCCTTGGTGATATGGCTGGTCTATGGAACACCCTCAAGTTGGAGGCCAGTTTTAATGCCAAGTTGTGTTTTGTTTACATAAATCATGCTGCTTTTATACATAATGACTACCAAAATGAAAACAAAACAACAAAACACAAGGATTCATCTTATTTAAAATTAGTTATAAATTAAGAAACCAAAGAATTGAAAGGAAGAATTCCAATAAAGGGATGATGAAGGGGAAAGGGAAGGGAGAAAGTACTGATAACATACATCCAGTGGTTTAACAAGTGCAAATTTTATACTGTTTGAAAATTGGTCCAATTTTAGATTTCCCGTCCTCTTCTTAGGGATGCTCTGTTCATTTACCACTTTTTAGGTTACAACTTTTGCTTATCAACTTAAGCATTTTGTCAGTTTGCTAAAGCAGAGCTTTCCAATTAACGCATTTACTACCTAAATATATTCCATACATCTATTACGGAAACAATACATCTTTATATTTAAAATATCTGAATAGTTCTATAATACAATATACTTTTAATAACAGTACAAACCAGAGAAAATAAATCAAACATGGCTGCATAGGTAAGATCATTTGCACATTTCACAAAGCAATCATTTACAATAATTGACAAAACTAAATTATTCCAGAAACTCAGTATTCTTAACTGAAAAAAAAAAAATTACTAGAGGTCACATAATGTTTGCTATCAAAAGAGACAAAATGCCCTTCATCGGACTTCATGGTATCCCAGAGTTGTATAGGATCAGTATCAGAAATTTGACACAAATTGTAAGAGAAAAAGTCATTCAAAGATATAGGCCCAAGAAAGTAGAAAAAAACAATTGTATCAGTCTACCCAGTAGTCAAAAAAGTTCACAAAGTAATTTTAGTTGCCTCTCTAATTAAAGGAATGGTTTTATTTATTTATTTGTTTGTTTTGGTTCATGCTATGGTGGGAGGAGGGAAGTGTGTATTGCGGCAAAATAGTACTATGGTGGTTCAAGGAATATAAGATTTAAGAGATACTTTGGCACCGTGGCTTAACAGATTATATTCGATAGAATAAGGCTACTAATTAAGGGAGCTAAGATTTAAAGTAAGTAAACAGGCACACTGCAAATATTGTAGTACTCAGCAGATGGAAAGACCAATTTCTGAAGTGGCCATCAATGGAGATAGCTATGTATGGTGGATGGAAGGCTTTTCCATGCCTTGAGATCATCAGTGCCTCAGATGGTGAATGCCACAGTGGGGGGCCTATAACAGAGCCGGCCTATATAGACTGTCTATCATCTACAGTCGCTGCATTTTTGTTTAGCATAGTTGAAAGGCTGAGAAAAGCCAAGAGAGATGCAATTAACATGCAAGACAAAGCAAGTGTGATTTGGGCTAAATACACAGACAAATGCAAAGAAATCAGTGTTCCTAATAAGCCAAAATGAACACTGCTCTGCACCTGGTCTTTTATTTTGTTGTCTTGGAACATTCAAAGAATGACTTGAAAATACTGATTGACTAAATGGGACTCAAGCTCCAATTAACTTAGCCTACAAGTTACAGGTAATTAGAAAGTGTTAAAATATAGTGATGGGAATGGTGAATTAAGTGACTTAAAGCTAAAGAAATCTTCAACTTCTTCACTTATACAAAGAATTTTTCTTTTTAAGAGGCATGAATTAGAAATTCTGAAACAATTTCTTTTTAGTGTTGGTGTGGTAATTAAAACCCACCTGTATTATGAATAATCAGTATTGTTCCATTTAAAAATTCTCACCCCAAAATTAATGTGTATAGCGCACTATGTAATCTGAGGAAAAGAAAGAGGGGCATGTATGTGTTTCTGTGTGTGTGTGTGTGTGTGTGTGTGTGTGTATGTGTGTGAGCATGTGCAAGCATGTACGTGTGTAAACAAAACATCAAGGAAGAACTACAGTCGCAACCTTTTGGAATACAGCAAATATGGGGCAGGAGATCATAATTAAAATATTTGACACTTTTTTTAAAGCTAAACTGAAAGCTAACTTTTTTTTTTTTTGTAAACTCCAGTTTGTAAAAATAAGATTGCAGTGTGGTACTGAGGAAAAAAAAAATGCTGGTTCTGGAGGCAAAGACCTGGGTCCAGATTCTATCTCCAATGTTGACCGGCTACGTGATCCTGGTCAAATCGTTTTATTTTACTCTGCCTAAAGTTCCCATTTGTAAAAGCAGAAAGCCGAATTCCATTGGACCCTCTGGGGCTCCTTTCTGCTTGAGATCTCTAACTCTATGGCCTTTCAGATGAAGGTCCTGCATCTCCCCTTTCCTGGTCTAAAACATGATGAGACCTCTAGGAAATAAAGGTGATGAAGCATCATACAAGCATCTATCAAAGAATACTTAACACTTTGTGGTACTCATTGTTAACATGGAAAGAAGCAGATGAAGTTTCTAAAAATGTATATATAAAAGCAGAGTAGATCCTCCTAAACATGAAATGCCAAGTGTCTATAACTATACATCGCTTTTCTATCCCAAAAATAGAACAGAAATGCTTAGTATTTAAGATCCTAATTATGACTTCATTTCTTTTTAGATTAGTCATGGAAATATCACCAAGTAGCATCCCAAGGTGTACAAACCAGTTAAGCACATATAAAATTAGTACTACTCCAGTTAAAAATACAAAACAAACATTATGAATGCTGCCCAATACCTGTGATTCCATAAATTTACAAGCTGACTATGTAACAAAGTAGACTCTAATTTTAAGAAAACATTAAAGTTCAATATCTATACCCCCTTCCCCCCCAAAAAAAATTATCTCAAGTCCCAACAGCAATAAAAATCATTCATCTGGAAATGAGAACCATTTAAATGTGTGCACCAATGTGCTATCCACCCCATCTCCAATTAAAAAAAAAAAACCCAAACAATAGAAAAGACCTGTGTGATCTGATATTTAATCTATTGTTTCAAAACCATTGATAAGTCAATTAACACAGTTGATTCCTAACAGGATATTTCGTTCTCATATGATTTATGTGGCAACATGAATAAAGTCCGAAGCCATCTTGAAGCCGCTGAATGGAGATCTTGTTTCACTGTGAGTCATCAAGTTCAGTTCAGAGGAACATAGGTAGTACAAACAAAAAAAAGGTGTAACTTACTTAGGGCATAGACCATCACTGCATTACAAAAAGAGTATAAACTTTCCTTGGACCAAATGGATATTCTTAAAAAACAAAAACATATAAACACACACGCACATACATACACACACACACACACACAAAAGATTCTTTATCTATTGCTTATATACAAAACTCCAAAGCTCTACATGATCTTAAAGTCTATTCTGTGATTACATGGTGTAGTGAGTTTGGCACTTCATTGTAATGAATGAAATCTCCAATGGCACAGTCCTTATCTACAGCAGCACATAACCTGCAAACATTGGGCAAACATCCTGTACAGGAAAAGTATCTTTGCTGCCAAGTCTGACGAAAGGAAAAAAGGAACATGGATTTTTGCTTTTTGTTGCGTTCTGTTGGTTTGCTTTTTTCTATCAAGAAAACTAAAACGAAGGTGAAGGACATCTTTGGACTGCTTTTCTCAGTTCCTGCTGTCAGACAAATCTGAAGTACTTTTAAGTGTAGCCTAGGAAAATCAAAAAGAAACAATGAAAATATAGTCAAAATGGGATCGACTTTGCTTAACACACTACAGTGATACACATATACTTTTTTAAAAACCCACCACTCTAAAAATGAGAAAGCTAATAGTACCAAAAGTGGCTCAAAGCCACTCAGTGGGGAAAATTCTACTTAAAATCAGCATTTGATGTGTACCAAATGCACTCACTTATTGAAGAGTTACTAAAAAAGGCAGCCATTTAACTGTCTAAGGAAAATGTTGAAGGTGGTTAACAGAATCCTCCTTAGACTTCTGCTCGACAGGGAACACATAACAAGCTACAAAAAGGGCAGAGAATGGTAAGATGTCACTTAGCTGCCCTTTCCAAAGCAGGAGAAAAACTCCCTAGCCGGTGCTGAGACCCGGCAGTCGTTGCTTTCAGAAGGTTGGGTTCCGAATATTTGGGAAACTTACCTGCTCACTAACTCCTAGCCCGACACCCAGCTATGTGTAGTTGTCTTTACACTGTGCGGAAAACTTTGGTTAGGCAACACATTGTCAAAGTTAAAATCTAACGTGTCTCCGTCCATGAGGTCGTTGCGGATGATGGACTCCATGTCACAGTCCAAGCTTTCGATAAACATGCCGTCTAAGTCACTGGGGAGCTTCTCCTGGTGGAGAAGGCCCATCCTTCCATAACCATTGCAACTGTTCACAGTAGGATACGGGCCCATGGCATTCATCTGCATGGGATGAGTCAGAGGCACTTGCAATAACGGTTTCACGGGGGTCAGGCGGTTTAGGCCCGGAGAGTGAGACATGGTGTTCACCGTGTGGGGCAGGGCCCGCCCGTTGACGGCGTTGGCCTGCGGAGAGTGTCCCGGGTGCGGGTGGGGATTGGGACTCATCATTTTGTTATGGGACGCTTGGTTACCGTAGGCCGGCATCACCGAGCTCGGTGCCATCATCTGGCTCATGACCCGACTGCCGGGCTGAGCCACGCCTGTGTCCACGGGCGTCAGGATGTCGTTGTGAGGAGGGGAGTCGGACGTGAGCAGTTCCTTCAGAAGGCCCGCGGGGCAGTTATACTGGCTCATACTCCCGTAACTCGCCTTATTATCTTGGAGGGTTTGCATAGGCATCTGGGGCAACGGGTTCATGGCGGACTGACCATAAGTATATTTTTGGTAATTGGGGCTCGGTGAATTCATGCTCGTATTCGGAGGTGCAAACGAATAGCAGGGCGTCTGCTGCATCATCGCAGCAGGAGAAGACTGGGTGGACACAGTTAAGGATGTAGGCGACGACAAAAGGTTGAGATTATCCAAGAGGTTTTCCATGTTTTCGGGATTGCTTATCTCTGACAGACTGGGCAAGGTAGAAGCCATCTTAGTGGTTGATGAAGGGTAGACCATTGAGTGTACATCCCCATCCCCAAGATCATCCTGTTCAGTCATGATGGGAGAAAGCCTTCCGCTAATCGTGCTAGCGTTTGAGCTAGTGCGGGGACGAAACGTACTCCAGTTATCGAAGTCATCGTTGCTGTGAGAGCTTGGGCTGGCGGGCCACTTGGAAAACTGGGGTCCGGGGCTGTCACCATTACCTTCCTGGCCAGACTGGAGAGAGGCTTTTTTCTTGGCTGCTCGGCCTCGGCTTTTAGCAAATTTGCTGTTGTTATCCATGGAGGCGGCTCTTCTCCGAGGAGATTTCCCGCTCTTTCCTCCCTCCGGATTAAGCATCCACCAGGAGCTTTTCCCAGTTCCTTCATTCTGCACTCGGATAAACTTGCTATGCAGGGACAAATTGTGACGAATCGAATTCTGCAAAAGTGAAATAAATGTGTTAGAAACAATATAATTTTAAGTCATTACAGTATAAGTTCCGTACCTATTCATATTCATATTCTCCCCGCCCTCCCCCCAGCAACTGGGATTAAGTGACTTGCCCAGGGTCACACAGCTAGGAAGTTTTAAGTGTCCGAGGTCACATTTGAACTCAGGTCCTCCTGACTTCAGAGCTGCTGCTCTATCCACTGTGCCACCTAGCTGTGTCCCCCCCCCACAGGTACTTATTCTCAACTGTAAGAAATAATTATCCTGGACTATTAGTATTACAAACTAACAATGTGGACAAAAAGGACAGCAAGTTCTATTAACCAATCTACTTTAAACACAGGAAGATTGGTCTATCTTAATGGTGAAGAATACAGAACTGATACAAAATGCCTTTTAATTCATTTTCTACCTTAGTTCTACCTAAATAGAAAGCCCCTAAGACCAAAAATAATGCAAATAGTATGCAGATGCAAAATTCCAAAACTTGTTTTCATGCCACTCTTACTTTATTTTCAGTTTTACTGCAAATTCATCTCCAATGTCTAATTGACAACTTGAGAAAAAATGGTAGATGGTTTATATCATTGAGTATGTGGGGGTAAAGTGAATAGGTGATTGTTATTTGGTAATAACAAAAGATGTCTAAAATTGTATGACAAATGCCTCATGAACAAATATATATTATAGGTCTTATATATGTCACATACTTTCACATGTATGATAAAGCTTTAAATAATATTGGGAAAGTACATAAATTCAATGTAAGAAAAAATTTTCCACTATCAAATAATTCTCCTATTTAGGAAAAGTTACTAAAAGAAATTGTAACCCTTGCCAGGAAGCCTCTAAAATTAATACGTGCAATTAGAATTATTAACTGCACTAATTGCCTTTTATAACTTTAGTGAAATCTTGGATGAAGGTAAAAGGAAAATAACAGCTGATTTCTTGATTTTCCCTTCCTTGATTTGAGATTGAAAAACTGAATTGCAAAAGAAAATATTATAAGAAGAAAATATACTTAAGAGAAAATGTCAGAAGCCAAACTGATAAAGAATCTTCTTAGATTTTGTCTTTTGAAGGGAAAAAGGAATGGGGAAGAATACTTGACAAGGGAATGTATAGGATAAAACCTAAGGGACCCCATCCACTAAGGCACAATCTTAACTGGGCTATATATACCCTTTAGGGAAAGCCTAAAGTTACTTTAGGTAATAAGATTAAGATCATTTGTAAGGTTCCCAGAATATAAGAGGGCAGCTGCCGAGGGGTAGGACAGGAGAGATATGGTCAAACCTCAGAGTCATAGGGAACATTTTCAATCTGCGATTGTGCTTTTTGTCTTTCTCTATGGGATACATCAGGCAGTCTCAGCTAGATTCAGTTACTAGCCAAATCTATAAAGCACAGAAAAGTAAGAAAAAAGACATTTCATGGTTCTGTGCTAGAGGAAGAAAGGAGAAAACATCATCGCAAGTACCCAAATTCAAATTGTCCTAACAGCTTGGTCTGCAGACTCCCAAGGCCCCTGCTGGATTTCTGCTGTTCTAGAAGTAAAGTGGCCACATATTGTGACAACCACAATAGTCTTGAGTTTCCAAAAATGCTTTGAGACTTTCCTTAGCCCCCTGTATCTGAAAAAGATTCAGATGACCTAGTACCTTAGCTCCCTCTCCCCCTTCTAACCACAAAGAGGTTCTGGTTCAGTTTGTGGTCACATAAGGATGCAGCCACAGTACACACATCCTCAAGTCATCAACTTGGGACATAGTTTGTCTGAAAAGAAATACTCCTACTGAAGGACATCATAGAACAAGGGAACTTTAAATATTTTACTTCAAATTTTGAGATGAGTATTTTTTTTCCTTTTAAGCCAGAAAAAGCATGGGGAACCCCCTCCCCAGGAAACCCCTCTCATCCCCCCCCCACAGCTTTGCTATAACTTAACTAAATCTAAGAAATTTCAAATTTCAAGTGTTCTCCAATTCACAGCATCATATCCAAATATTACAACAAGAACTATGTGAAAATGATCTCCAGAACAACCACACGGGGACCTTGGGTCAGAGTTCCAATCTTTAATATGAGTTTCATTTGGACTATGACAATATCAACATGCTAAGTAAGGGATAGAAGAGTACAGGAGAGGGAGACTTTATAATAGAGCTTAGTGAAGATATATTCTGAAAATTACTAATTCTTCTCCCTCTTCCTTCCTATTTACCAGGCTTTCACTGAAAAATGAGGGGGAAAGTACTTTGGGAAAAGGAATTGGGGTTTCAAAGCTTCTACTACTCAGTGATTGTCTAACAAATGTACTATTTTATACCTACATTAATCTAACATTTTAAGATTTACACAAAGCACTTTATATGCACAGACTAACTGCAGATACCACTGCACATCTCCAAGCCCTCAGGACCGCTCTTCTTCTATCAAAACCCAAATCTCTGGTCATTTCAGATGGCATTTTAGGATTAAAAGCTATATCAACAACTAACATACCAAGTTTTAAATCTTGCCTTAAAGGCAGAAGCCAGACATTCTGACTGTTGGAATACTTGGAATATAAATGGATTAAATCCTAGAATATTATCCTGTAACAGTTTTAAGATTTTGAATTTCACTGCCCTAAACACATAGAGAGATAAATTAATATGAAATCTATAATGGAAAGCAATTTCTGTACTCCTCTTCTGTTTATATTTAGTTTAATAGTAAAGAGGAAGCAAGATTTTCCTAGATAGTAGCTTCCTGATTTCTTATGTTAAATTAGGAAGGCAGGAAAGGGAGGTTTTGCCTCTCACCAGCACATAAAATGAGGCAGGGCACTGAATCCCTCTCCTAACACTTCTGTGCTTTATTTTGCAATCTGATCTGTGTGTCCATCCCACCTACCATACTGTGTCTCTCTCCCATAGTAGAAGCAACACTGGATAATGGTTACAAAGTGAGGAGAGGTGGGGTTGGGCTCAATCCTGCCTCTGACCCATAAGGGCTGTGTATCCCTGGAATAATTGCTTAACCCCTCAGAGAATCCGGACATCTTTTCTAAGATTATAAATTGTGAAGCAGGTACCAATGTGCGCTGGCAAAAGGAATTTGCAAGATGAAATTACAGGACCAGTTAAAGGAGGAAAAAATGCCCCAGAGTAATCTCCCCAAAGTATAGAATTAATCAACAGTTTTGAATTGAATTACAGAATATGCCTGGGTCACATCATTGTCAAAACTGCATTTGGAAGTATTTTTGATGTTTGGATGAAGCGTCTTGAAAGGGTGGCTATTAAACAAGCCCAAGAAAAACTGTCCACACATCAACTAGCCCATATGCAGTTAACCTACATTTTCCTTCTCTCTAAATATGCTGCCTTCAGAATTTACAGCAATCCCTTAGTCATCAAAAATATTACAATCTAATATTATTGTAAGAGGACATTTGAGGTCGCTCTTTGAGTAACAGAGCTGTCTCTTAACTTTGCCAATAGTTAAAAAAAAATTTTCCGAACAGGAAAAGGTTTGCAGCCCTGAGTTTGTTACATAAATTCCTGTTTTTCACACAGCCAGCAGGACATTAAAGAAGCTATGATTTACTAACTCGGGGGGTTCAGGGAATAGTGAAGAGGGTGCATGGAGTGTTAAAGCGGTAAAGCTTGTCAAAATATGCACTGCTATTAATAATGTTGTGTCTGCAAATCTTTGCCAAACACAGACATGACATGGCAAAAGTAAGAGTTTCACCAGTGGAACTTGGCAGTGAGCAAATCTTGATTGTCAGGATTCTGAGATAATCATTTTTTAAAACTACTAACTAGCATCACATTAAGTAAGAGACTGGAATGAAGAGAAAGTAGACTCCTTATCCAAATACTGAATTTTCTGCATAATCTAATTTGAAAGAAACCAAGTCAGCAAATCCCTCTCTTCATTTCACTAAAATTCATTTTTCTCAACATGTATTCATCTAACCAAGCTTATAGACAACCCTATCTGACAGCTTCATCCCACAACAATGTACAAGCTTTTTACTTCTAATTTTTCTTCATGAAGTCTTGTGGATTTCTTTTCAGAGGGAGCTCTTCAATTTGTTTCCTCTTAATTAATTTATTAATCCTACCTAAAGAATGTTAATAACCATTATGTGAATCATAGTATAAAAATTTTTTTCTTTTACATGTAGTTCAGTGGCATTCATTCGTAAATAATGAGGATGATAACTAGCATTACTACAATACTTTAGGTTTGCAAAGAGCTTTATATATGCTATTTCATTTGATATTGAATATTATTATTATTGCTATCATCATCATCATCATCATCATCATCATTTTACAAATGAGGAAATTGAGGCTGAGGGTATTTAAGCGATTTGCCCACAGTAACATGGCTGGTTTTCAGATGGAACTAGAACTGACATTTTTCTGATTACAAGTCCCATCTCTTTATCCTCGATATTAAAAAGCTATGCAATAACTGTTTTATAGATGACAGAGTATTTTGCATATGTTTTGCATATATTTTTATATATAGATGTTTCCCTGATAGAATGTAGGCTCCCCAAGGGCAGAAAATATTTCCCTTTTTTGTCACTGTGTCTCCAGTACTTAACATGGTGTTTGGTTGATTGATAAAAAGGTAAAGGCTTATTGCTTCCTTCCTTCCTATTTAAAAAAAAAAAAATCTCCCACTATTTGCTTGTTGAAATGAATTATAAAACATTCTAGGATCACTCATTTTAAGAACTGCATTCTGGAAGTATTTTTTCTGGGTAATGCATCTTTAAAGCATATAAGTATTAAATAAGTACAACAAAAACTCAGTTACTTCAAGAAGCCTATATGTTAATCTAAAGTTCCCTGATCCCTAAAACATCTACTTTGCTTTTCCATTCCTCCCCTGTGCTACAAGTTCCAAATACAACATGCGCTCAAAAAAAAAAAAAAAAAAAGACAAGATTTCAACAATATATCCATAAGG
Source organism: Antechinus flavipes (assembly GCF_016432865.1). NCBI lineage: Eukaryota > Metazoa > Chordata > Mammalia > Dasyuromorphia > Dasyuridae > Antechinus > Antechinus flavipes. The sequence continues at coordinate 546,711,203 of NC_067400.1, read as the reverse complement.
AAATAACACATTGGAGCACTCCAACTAGCTTTTTTCAGAGAGCATAAACATTCGAAGTTTGCTGTTGTATGGAGTAAGAAAAGAGATAGGTTGGGAATGATAGTTTTATAATGCTTCTGCTATCTTTGAGAAGTTTCTCTAACTTTTTTCCCCCTAAGGCAACTGGAGTTAAGTGACTTGCCCAGGGTCACACAACTAGGAAGTGTTAAGTATCTGAAACCATATTTGAACTCAGATCCTCCTAACTTCAGGGCTGGTGCTCTATCCACTATGCAACTTAGCTTCCCATCCAACTTTTTTTTACCCACACAGACACACACAGACACACACACACACACACACACACACACACACACACACTCTCTCTCTCTCTCTCTCTCTCTCTCTCTCTCTCTCTCTCTGTCTCTCTGTCTCTCACTCCTACACAGACCAAGTAAGGAGAATGGTTTTGTGTGGCGTATGGGAATTAATTTTATTATTTACTCTACAATCATACCTGATTTTTTTTTTAATTCCTCACAGTGCTGAAGCACAGAGCAGGTATGAAAAAAATAACTGTTGTTTGAGTGAAAATAAGGTAAGACTTGTACTTCAAGAACTAGTTTTTGACTCTTGGGGTACCATATAGAAAAAATTACCAAGTTACCAAGAAATACAGTTTAGTTTCCAAAAAATTGTTGAATGAGCACTGAAAAATACTGAAAAATAATGTTCATTATTTTTGCTATAAGTTTTCTCAAATGACTACAGTCTTCAAAGCATCCAAATCTTCCCAAGAATCCTTTAAGTACCTGGTATTCCTAACATCAGGGGAAAGTAGTTTGCCTCAGGTATCTGATTAACCAGTGGTTTATCTAGAATAGTGCTAAGGCAAAACTCAGCTCTTACCTCAGAGCCCCTGATCTTTTAGCTTTCAAAATCCTCATTCTATTCTACTGACCACCTTCTAGAGGTCTGAAATCTTGACTTCCTAGCGTCTTAGATCTCCTATATCTGAGCTTTTGAGCTGAACCCTCCATCCCATGAGCTCTACCTTAATCAGTCCCTTACCTGAGAAATACCTGCTCCTTGTTTGTTGTATCATGTCCAGTGCTTTATACAAGAATGAAACACATTCATTGCTTTCCAAATTCTAGACTGACTATGTTAACAAATATGTGCTTTTGATAATATGGGAGTCCAAGCGAAAGAATGAGGAGAAAGCAACACAAATTCCCCATCTCTAGTGAGTTAGTCAATAAACATTTAAGTACCTACTATGTGCCAGACAGCATGATAAGGACTGGTGAATGTAGAGGACATGCCTCAAAGTAGCCAAAAACATCTTCACATATGACAGCTAAAATACTATTCTAGATCAGGTGTCAAAATTGCACTTGTAAAACTCCCAAGTGGGGCTAAAAGCAGATTATAACATGATTGGGAACTGTTTAATGAAATAAATAAAAATATAAGACAAATAATGTTAATTTGAAGTTTTCCAACTCCATATGTGGCCAACAAATCCATTTCAATTTGAGTTTGACAACACTGTTCCATAGATTTATTTTTTAAAACTATGACCCAAAAATATACTTTCAAAAGAAGTTACATTTTTGTTCACATGATGATAGAAAATCATTTCCATTCAGACAGTGTTTTGTTATACATTGATGTATCAGTATACAAATACAGGGCAAGTGTATTAGATCATAAGAATCCTGGTTTTAAGTATTCCAAACTTGTCACCAGTCACATATCATCATATTCCAAAATGGATGCACTTATTACAAAATATGGTATTTTCATTTATAGAAAAGAACACTCCAATGTTCTACTTGGCTACCCAATCATCAGAGGCATTAACAGCTTCCCAAGCTTGGATTTATGATGTGAGTGTTACTTCCAGAGAGGTAATGTAAAGAGGCTTTGGGGATTAATCAGGAAAATGACAAACTTCCAAAGGGCTGGCTTCCTAGAACTCCCATCAGTATTCATCAGGTTGGGGGCAACAGTGTCATTGAGTCATCCACAAGTAAACTCCAATTAGAGACTGGGACATAGAACTAAAAGAGCTTGCTGTTCTAGAAATTCTAGAAATTCTTTCAAAATGCTGGACAAACTAGATTCTTCCAATAGCATTTTATTGAATTTCTGTGAACTTTCTCAATAGATGTGATTGTTACATAGTCTCCAAGTGACCTTTATTCCCTCCTCCTGCTTCCTCTCTTTTACACAATCTCTTCCTGCCTTCGTCTCAGTACATGAAATGTAAGCTAGCTCAAAAAAAAAAAAAAAAAAAAAAAAAAAAAAAAAACACCCGGTAGGAATAATCTTTATTTAATAGTGTAGGGTTTTTTTCTTTTTCTTAAGCTCTTAATAGAACAATGTTATACAAAGAGGGGGAAAATATATTTTGATTGCTAAGAAAAACACAGGATTTCCCCTGAAAAACAGTCCATTTACTGAGGAGCAACACATACACACAGAGTTAGTTATACACATGCTAGTTTATGGCAGAATATATACTAAATAACACACATTAAGGTCCAGCCTACTATTGTCATTAAACTGTAGGCCTGTATCACATCAAGCCCTTCACCAACATGCCTAGACAATCATTTCATTATTTCCACTAATGATTCCCTTTTCTCAACCTTTTCCAGTCACTTATTTCCAAGACTACTGTCCCTTTTCCTCTATCTCAATCTACAATGGAGAATGAAGAAGGTGACAAAAATGCAACTCCTGACAACAGAAAATGTTAAAAATGTGTGTGGCTTAAGCAAAGTGAGAAACTAACAGCAAACCCTTCTTGCTTTTCCCAATCTCCCATTTCTCTTCCTCCCCCCAGATGTGTAGATGATCAATACCCTAGCTATGGAACAACAGAACAGTAAAAGCATTTTTCAGCTTTCCACTGCTAGAAAGCTCCATTCAAGACTGGTCATTCAATGTAAAAAAGACTTTAAAAGCTACCCATGACAATCATTAATTATAAAGGAAAAAATGGAATTAGGTTCTTTAGGATCCTAAAATAGTAGTGTAGAAAATCACACACACACACACACACACACACACACACACACACACACAAAATAGAAGGGAACACAAACCTGTCTTTAGAAGTTCACAGAAAAACTAACTAGAGAAGACAATGTAACACATTGTTCTGTTCCCAGGAGAGATTATGACTGAAAAAGACACATCATACTCTTCCTACTTTGAGATCCATTCCACTTTTATTTTCACTCTACAACCAAATCAATTTCAGTCACAAATGAATCATTAAGAATTACAATCTATGCAGGAGCTCCAAAACAAAATGACCCCCACTATTAATGTAAAAATTTCTTAAATTCATAAATAAAGACAGAATGATAAGGTACATATCTTCCCTGAAGTATTTTTTAAAGGACAAAAGTGATTCTAAAATATAAAGGAAGCTTTAAAGAAGCACTTGTATAAAATCTGTAGAGACAATTTGCAAAGAAGGAGTTATTATATGGAATGAAGAAACAAAGAAGAAAAGAAGGATGTTCCCCATTTGCTGTCGAAGCTAAGATAAAGAATAGGTGGGGAAATTCACAAAGGGAGAAAACTGCAACATGGAGACTGCCTGATTTTTAATTAAATCTCTCCCTTACCAAAAGCCTAGATTTTTGCTAAGATATAACCTTATTTACAAGGAGTTCAAAGGAGCAAAGTCAATAAGTTCATACCCTTAAGATAAAGAGGGGGAAAAAAAGCACTTCATGGACAGATATAAAATTTATTTAAAGATATCAAAACTACACAGAGATTTTTGTTTCTCAACAACACATAATTAAAAGAGAAGCAACAAGCTTCCCTTACTGTAGTTTAACTATGTCCCACAGGAAATTCCTATATCAAAGGAAACTAGTTTTGTGAAAGGAAAGGCAAAGCCCTCAGTTTTTTGACTAGGAAAACATAAGTCTGGTTCTCGCTATCATTCTAGGCCATATGTTCTCTATTTGAAATGGGGTACTTCATTCATGATTCATGAAAATTCATGAAATTCAATTTGATAGACCTAAAACTGAACTCAAATCTATCAGTGAACTTGAATTAATTTAACACTTACTATGTGCAGATATCAAGGGTATACATTTCAAGCTGAGATAAGAGTTGAGTCCCTCAATGGCAAGAAATATGGTTCAATAACACATTACTTAGAGTACATCCAGACTTTTAGGATCTTCTGTTTACTCACAGTGGCACTGTATATGAGCACTATTTGCTTATATATAAGTCTATGTAAATTAACGATATGGGGACAAAACTGGTCTATATATCAGCAGAACCCGGGGGAAAAAATGTTACAGCTTCCCAATGAGATATATTTGAGGGCAACTGAGTGGCACAGTGGATAGTGTTAGGCCCAGAATCAGGAAGACTCATCTTCCTGATCTCAGACACATTAACTGTATGACCCTGGGCAAGTCACTTACTCCTGTTTGCCTCAGTTTTCTCATCTGTAAAATGAATTGGAAAAGGCAAACCATTCTAGGATCTTTGCCAAGAAAATCCCAAGTAGGGCCAAACATGCCTGAAAAAAACAACAAAACACGTATTCAACTCGAATATAACCTCTAGGTTCTCTAAAAGCAAAGATGATTTTCCAATCAAAACCTTTCTAAGGCTGGGTAGTGCTAGTCTCATAATCCCCTCTGTTCGGTAGTAATGGCTTTTTACACATTCTACAAGATTTATTAAGAGATACAAGAGAGACTGAATTCATTCCAGTGGTCTTTTTTTTTTTTCTTTTTAACATATTTCCTACCCTTTGTTACTTGCTTTTCATTGACTTGACTTAGTTGTGCAACAATTTAAAATAGTCTAGCCACTTTCTACCCTTAAATTCTCTGATTCAAGTCCAGATATAGACCTGGACTAGAGAGTGGCCTCTTCATTCACCATTGCATGTATAATCTTTCCATCATCATGACCATGATCATGATCACGAACACCTCTACCATTACCATTACCATCACCATCACAATCACCATCACCACTTCTTTGTCCCAGTTTCAAATGTTCTCTATTTATAGAAGAAGTCTTTCTGAAATTTTAACTCGAGGGCCACAATTTAAACTTATACCACTTAAGGACTAGTTTTCTCAGATACACATGGGGGGGAAATGAGATGAGAATATTAAAAGCAATTTGCTACTAAAGTAGTTCCCATTATTTCCAAATACGAATAGTATGGTATTTTATGGTCTATTTTATAGGCCTTACCTCTTCTGCTATGGTTCTATAAACACATAGCATTACAATGCAATTAATTCTCATCGTTCCAAATAGTGAGAAGAAGAAAAACATAAAAGAACTAGTTTGCATTTTCCCTTATATGAAGAAACAAAATATTTCCAGTTCAAGGCTGAATAAACATAGATGTTTCTGGAGGTTTTTTTTTTTTAATTACAAAGAGAGATTTTATTCTATTTTGTCTTAGAACTGGTGATGAGCCCATTAAATTTGCTCAAGTGGTAAATGTTTATCCAAGTTGTGTGTGCAGAATTGTTTGCAGAAGCCAATGAAGGCTTACGCACACCCAAATTTATAGGCACAAGTTCAGAGGTGAGATAAGGACATTGAAAATTCAGCCCATAAAATCTCTAAGATTATTTTTTCACCTTGATATACGTAGTTCTGAGATTACCTTTATCCTGAACTTGTTTGTATTGCCTAAAGAATTAAACACATTAAATACACATTCCATTTTTTTTTGCACAATCCATTTCTTTAAAATGATTAATAGCAAAATAAACAATTCTAACAACAGTGAAATTAAAACAGTATTAAAATTAAAAGTAACTATAATGACCAATCTTGGTCCTAGAGAACAAATGATGAAACATATCTTCCTCCTCTCTGTAAGAAGTAGGGAGTAGGGACTACTGACATGGAATGTTCAATCCCATTTCAAAAGTTTTTAAAGTAGATTGGTTTTTCATTTTGTTTATATGGGAGAGTTGATGGAGGGAGAAGAGAGAAGCACATCAGAAAAGAACTGGTGAAAAACATGAAAGTATCCATGAAAAATTTTAAAACTGCTTACAACAAATACCATTATTTGAAGTACTGAGCCTGCTATGAGGTTCACATGTATTTTTTAATTTCCTTAGTTACATATGATTATACATTAGTACTAAAAACAACATTTAAAATGTAGCAGAATATAGCACCTTGAAATCTACTTATCTATAAACATTTTGGGAGAATATATATAATTTTTTTCTTTTTTTGCATTATGAATATTTTTCCAACTTGGCTTGTTCAGTGTGACAAATGTAATACAAGTACCCGAAAATGGGAAATGATCTGGAGCTACCTTTAAAAAAAAGTCACAGATAAATAACTCCACACATTCTCCACTTCAGATATCAGATTACCCATCCTAAGGAAAAGATGTGCTCTTCTAAGTGAAACTTGTTGCCCATTCTCTCTTATTGTAAAACTATTTTGCAGTATATCAAGAAACCTATTCTTTCTGAGTACTCCTTGTCCCTGGGCCCCCTCCCTACCTCCATCTCAGCAGAGAGGATATAAGGTGAACAACAGAGAACTCTTCCTAGAGCCTCCAATTCAGGAGACCAGGCCAGTCACCCCATCGTCTCCTATCCAGCTGTAGGACTTTATCATGTCCTCAGGCCAGGTCCCCTCCTTCCTAGACACCCCTTTGCAGCGCCTTTGTAAGTGTCATCTCCCCATTTAAATGATAAGCTGCTTGAGAGCAGGGACTATCTTGCCCCATGCTTAGCATGTGCCAAGTACATGTATACCAATCATTTGACTGATAAAGTGGTAATATGATACTAATTAACTTTGTAAAACCCAAGTTCCAGGTCAGTTTTAAACAACTGTGTCCCAAATGTGCCTCACAGGCCATCCCAAATATCTTAGTGCATTTTTAGCTATAATTTTTTGCATGTCTGATATATTACAAGTAACTTAGTACTTTATACATGGTACTCAATAAATGTTTGAAATTAATTAGTCCTCAAACTTCAACAACTGGGAAGTCTTGCTTGTATTTAATTAACCTCATTAACTCAGACTGCAGTTGAGGGCATTTTCTCTTCTGAAATATCAACAGTGGGCAACTTAGATCTAGGATGATAGACATGACTTAATTAAAGGCAATAAGGAGCAAATTTTATAATCTCCACATACAACTATTTTATTGCTTCTTTGGAAACATATAAATATCACTTTTTGAAGAAATTTGACTTTCATCTTTTAAAAAATACACTAGTCAGCCAATTTTGTAACACTGTTTCACATATGGTCTCTGGAAAATCCAAAACCTTGAAAAAGCAAAATTGAAACGTTCTGAGAATAAGCCAAAATGAATAACAATCCAACTTCAATGGCTCCTTAATGTTATCTTTTGGGGGAGTCTTTCCTTTAAATTATACCTCTCCAAAAGGCAACCATTAATAGTAAGTCTTTCAATGGAATTTCATATTTCATCTCAATTGCCTCATTTAGCGAAATTATTAAAATGATGGCTCATAGTTATAGCTCCTGCCATAGTACCTTTAAGTAGCAATGCCAGAGGAATTCTTTCTTATGAACCTATATTTCCCAGTGTAATACAGGAGGAAAAAAATACTTTATTAGAAATTAGGAGACCAGATTTCTGGTCTCATTGCTACCACTAGCTGTAGAGCATTGGGCCAGTCACATATGGAAATTAAGAGAGAGAGGTTATCTGTAATACAAGTCTTTTCTACCTCACTGAGTTCTGTGAAAATTAAATGAGATAACAAATAGAAAAGGATTTTTTTAAAAAGCATACACAGGATATAGATCCAAGTTGTCTCAATTTTTTCCATTTTAAGTGTGGTATGATGGAAAGAGCAAATAGGAAACACAGGTAGAGACCAGGTAGGTTTACATTCTCCTAGTTATTTCCTGTATGCTTTTTAAAAAATTTCTAAGACCTCCGGGTCTCAGTTTTCTCATCTATAAAATAAGCAGATGGACTATAGCACCAACAAACTCAAACAGAAAGGAGGGGAGGACACATTATCTATTTAACATCTCTCTACCCATCTATCTATCTATCTAAAAAGATCCCTTGCAGGGTGCATATTGATTTAGAAAACCCCATGTCACCCATGGAACTAAGATAATGGTGAGAAACCAGGAAACATGAATTTAGTCTTTAAATAGATTCTGGAGTGACAGAATGAAATGATATTCCAACTTAAGATAACTTTAAAAAAACTGTGTTTGATTATATTTTTATTTATTTTGTTCAGTATTTTCTAATTTCATTTTAATCTGGTTCAGACCACATGGAGGAGCATGGTGGGCATATTTGATACCCCTAGCTAGCCTAGATGATTTCTGTGGTCCTCTCCTACTTTAATTCCTATCATCCTTATGTTGGTGGGCAGATTCCTACTGGGTAAATATAAATGTCTGAAATAGAAAGATTCAAAGATTCATCAATAGATACTGCTGTCAATCATATTCTTGAGTAGAAGAGACAATCTCAAATCATCGGTTTCAGTGTTGCAGGTGCTGAATTGATGGTTAGTTCAGAAAGAAGTTGTGAAATGTGTATAGAAGACATCATATATAAAGACCACTTTTATGTGAATCAATGAATGGTCCTGAGATGGCATTCACTTAACAGTAAGAAATAAATAAGAAGAAAGGAAAATGAATTAACTGTACAGCACTGAAAGGATACTGAAAAAAATTAAGAATAAACAAATAATGACAATTAACCCAGAATTTCTCTTTTTATTGTTGTTGTTGGCTTAGTTTTTATTTTATTGGCCTATCTCCATTAGAGATTGAAAAAGAAATCCTCCTGGGGAGCCCTAACCAAAAGACTGGAATTAGAAGAACTGCATTATAACAATTTTTAAAATTTATCTTATGTTTCAGTGAAATAATTGAGAAAGATATTATCTAGTGTATCATTCTATATTCCCCACAGCTGCAAATTAAGTCAAATAAGCAAACAACCTTAGGCCAAAACGCAACAGGGTTCTCTCAAAGGTCTATTTCTGGGCCTAATAGGACAAGGTAAGTCATCTTCAAATATCAAGTTTAATTTGCCTTTTTAAAGTATGGGGGGCTGCTGCTGCCTGCCTCAGACGGTCATGGGCCTGGCCAGGGCACAGCATCTTAAAGCTGTTATTTGACTTTTCTTTCATTGCCTAAATGCATCCTCCTTTGTTTTCACATTTACAATTCTTAGGTTCTTAGAAGTTAGGTGGTTTTTTCCCATGAGAGGTCAAAAGGGGGAGTACAGGAGGGGGGAGTTTTTAAAAGAAAAACAAGCTCTTCCCCTCCCCCTTTATATGGAGTGTGTTTTCACACATTTATCCATCAATTATTGCAATATTTGGCTAACAAACTTAGTTAAGTTTTAAAAGTTTATTTTTGTTTCTTGAAGTCATTGTCTAGGCCTGACCATAACATCTTTAAGGTTGTTTTGAATAGCTAAGAGGAAATTGAAGGAAATAGTGCTTGACAATGTAATAGTTCTTTTGTATAAGTTGAATAAGAAGAAACAACAGGATAAAGTAAAGATCACAGATTTAGAGCTGGAAAGAACCCAAAAGGTCATATTCCAACTTTTTCATTTTACAAACTGAGACACAGATAAGTGACTTGACAAAAATTACATAAGTAGTAAGTGCACCTACTACATGCCAGAAACCAGGCTCTTCAGGTTTGAAAGAGAGGTAGCCCCCATCTTCAAGAAGTTTACATTCTAATAGGGAATGCAAAGAATATGGAGACAAGATGGTCAAGTCAAGGAAGGAAATTTTGGAAGGGCCAAGGTTCAAAATATTTAAATAGAGAGGTTAGTTTGAAGAAGAAAACAAATAAAATCACCATCAGAGGATAAAACAATGCAGGTAAATGACTACAGAGGCATAAAGTAAGCATTACACAGTCAACTCGAGGATGGAAAACATAAAGAAGTACAAAATCAAGATAGCGTACCAGAAAATTATGTCCCTTTTGTTCCCCTTCCCCCATCACTGGCCCAGACTCAACGGCTCTTTACCTTTTTTCTTCCTTTCCTAACAAAAAGATTCATCAGTCCATGTTTCAACCCTATAATGAAAGTCAGTGATAAAGGGGAGAGGACATCGGCTCATCACTTTTGAAAGATTACTGATCCCTGAGTTCAACAAAAAAAAGAGAGAGAGAGAGAGAGAGAGAGAGAAATTGTTGTTTGTCCATGGCCTATTCGACTTTTTGTCCAGCTTCCTCTGCCTCAGTTTCCACCCTTTCCTACAATAGCATCTTATTCTAACGACAAACTTTAAAAAGTGTGAAGTCTAATAAAAACAAAAGGAAATCAAGAACTATTTACTAATACTTCAAATATTTTAAAAGTCAATCCCATAGTCAAACACTCATTTTATAGATCTATATTACTTCCCAAAATGCTTAAATTTTCACACAAAGACCAAATTTGGAAGTGGAAAAAACAGAATTTAATTTCCACTGATTGTGAATTTCTAAGATCTTCATTTAGACAAAGTGGAGAACCAGCCTTTTCTTTCTTAAATGAAAAAGGAGAAAAAATTAATCCTAACATCAGGATCTTGGGATCAGTCCTAAAACGTATGCTTGCTTAAGGAAAGTTATCTCAGTCAACACATCAAAGGAATGTCACAGTTCTTAACGGAGGGATTCAAGGAGGGAGGGAGAGAGCACATGATGGGGGATAGAGGAGAGGAGGGGGAGGGAAGGAGGAGGGGAAGAAAAAGCCTAAGCTTGTCCCCAATCAGAGCTCTCCTGCAGTTCTTCCCACTGCAGAGGGCTGGGAAAAGGAGGCAGTGATGGCATAGTACAATGAGCGGATCACAAGAATTAAGTTCTTGTCTTAAATGCGGCTCCCTGTGATCTTGGCAAGTGTTTCATTTTCTTCATTTTTATATAAAATTGGAGTAAAAAGATCAATGATCTTAATGATCAATTAGTTTGCTATAAGGTTCAAATAAATGATGTGTATCTCCTAGCTTGAAAATTACAAAATAATAATGGCTAGAATTCATAAAGTACCTACTATGTCCTGGGCACTATGCTAAGCACTTTACAAATAATATGTTTGATCCCCAAAACAACCCTGGATCTTAGGTGGTATAATTATACTTATTGTACAGTTGAGGAAACTGAGGTAGAAAATTCAATGACTAGCCCAATGTTATACAGCTAGTAAATGTCAAAGGCTGGATTTGAATTCAGGTCTTCCTGACTTCAAGACCAGCACCGTGCCACCTAACTACCTATAAAAGAAAAAGAAATTTTTAAAAAAGAAAAGAAAAGTAATGGTATTTGAAACCAGACCCATGATTTATGAGAGGGAACTCCTATAAAATTTCCTCATCCCAACCCTAATGCTAAACAGGTGCACAATACTGTTATAAATGGCAAAGGACAAATAATACCTTCCTTATTTGTGTGATCTCAGAGGCTAATTGGGAGAATTGTCACAAGCTTCCTACTCTGAAATCTCAAGTGACCAGGTACACTCATGGATTCTACCAATGAAAATAATTTCCATCATGATTCTTTTTCTGTAAATTTTAGCACAAAAGCACAGAAGGTTAACTGGCAGAACTCAATATAACAAGCAACTGATAGGTTCAATCTAGCAAGAGGACAAATTATACATATATTAAATATGTATACATACATATATATCATTATACACCTATACAATGTGTGTGTGTACACACACACACACACACACACACACACATTGTATAGATGTATAATTGTAGAAAGAATTTCAGATCTCACAATAGTCTGAAAACAAATACACACAACTCCATCACAACATTCAACATTAGCCTCTCTGAAGGAATGTAAACTAAGGTTAGAGATGAGGTGGGGTAGGGTGAGAAAAGAGACCAATTAAAATAAGCTACTAAACTTGAATCATTTAAAGTACTCTTGAATTCCACTTTCTCTCTTCATTCTGTTTAAGAAATAGAAAAATAAAAGTAGAAGTAGAAGAGAATGTAGGGAATACCAACTAGAAAAAAAAAAGGGGAGGGCAGCATATTAAAGGAGAAAATCTGCCTTTTCTCCTTAAATTTGAAGCTTAGTTACAAATAGATGAGATGCAAACCCAAAATCTGAAAATTTACGCATAGCCAGGTGTGTTGACACATACCCATAATTTCTATTGTTGAGAAACCAAGGTTGAGAAACTAATTGAGAAAACCAATTTCTATTGTTGAGAAACCAAATCCTAAATTCAGGAATTTCAATCAGGAATAAACTAAGCTGACTATATTATGAGATGTCAGAACTGGGGTACAAACGTGTTAGAGGAGGACACTGTCTAGAGTCAGAAATGGAGTTGGTCAAAGCTCCTGGGCCAATGAATAGTGGAATTATGCTGATCAATTGCTGTTGCTTGTCCAGCATAGTAAGAGTAAGGATATCTGGTCTCCTTTAAAAAATAAATAAATAAAAATCCACACATACCACCATCTGATTAGAGGAATTCCTCTGGTCTATGGATACAATTCAATATTCAATGTCAACTAAGTCCACAAAATTATACAGTATAGATTATAACTGGAAGAAATGGTGCCTTTTTTGTTACCACTAATATATGAACTTAATAATTTCTTTTTTCTTATATGGTATTCAAAATTAAATTTCAAAAAACACAGAAACAAAACTATTCACAGTTTTTCTTTCAAAGCCTGAAGTTTTAGAACCAAACTTTATATTATATCCCAAGAATTCAATTTCAAATGTTAGACAACAATATAAAAGCTGAAGAACAGAACTAAGTTTATCCCAAAGACCCTCTAAATATTCACATTTATTACTACAGCAGTAAACTATTCTTTTCCAATGAGCTCTGACACTAGAGTCCCTTTATCCACAATATCAACCTTTCTCTCATATGGTAAATATAGAATAATTTAAGGACACTTGGAAATCCATGAACATAATAATGAATTAGAATAAATGTAACATTGCTCTAGTAGCTTAAAATGGCACTAAGACTTTTGGGAAACATAGCATCTAGGGGGCATAGAGTGAATTACAAAAACATCAAAATGAAATTAAGGCTCTTTTCCCATGTATCTGATAGAGTTATACAAACATGAGACTTATATGTAAAACCTCAGCCCTGTTGTTGTCTGGAAGTAGTCTTAGATCTTAAAAGAGCCCTGAAGACATACTGTTTGAAATTCTAGAAGGAAAAAGAAGAGTGAAGATCATAAATAATAAGGGATGGTCTTTACTTGTTGCTGAAACACACTTCAACTTCAAAAAATAATAATGAGGATATGCAGATGACTATCTTATAAAAAAAAGTACAAAATGTGTTTAAATTAGGAAAACAGCTGCTCCAAGATCAGTCGCCCTTTTATCATCAACATGACTTTAATTAGTACCCATCTGCTTCCTGTTTCATTCTAAAAAAAAAAAATCTAACTTTCACCTGTTTCAGGCAAAACTACAGTAACTATACTCATAGTAAATAAAAATACTTTCACTCACTGCAAAAGTCCTTTGATATATCATGTGGCATGGAAGCAACTCTGGACTCTCCCAGACTATGCTAGGAAAGTAGCACATGCACTCTTAGAAAGTTCTGCCATTTAGGGGAAAAAACACGATCCCAACCTGCTTCCTGAAGACCAGCGAAGTTGACTATGGCAAGGTTCTTGACTAAGAGGCTACCATTCATGATGAATTCTTTGGTAAAGGTATGGTGGTAAGGAGACCAGAGAATGCTAAGGCTCACACAGTCTTTAGAATATCAGTTCATCAGTTTGTGGTCAAAAAGACAAAAATCAAAGCTGAATCAGAAAAAATAGCAAAGAAATAGGGAGAAGGATGCAATGCTTTTCTGGAATGCTATCTTCAGTTCTAGATAACGTGCTAGGAAGTAAACAGAAAAGCTGGATGGAGAGTGTTCACTGGAATGCAATGTGAGTACCACAAGGCCTTGATTTCATACTGTCCAAGATCAGCAGAAGAGACTGAGGAAGGTCAGCCTGAAGAAGGGCAAAGCTATGGGGAGACAGGATAGCTGGCTAACACATGGAATTTCACTTATTATGCTTAGCCCCAGAAGCTAGGAAAAGTAGAATGGACTGCCACATGAAATAATCAGTTTCTGCTTACCTGCAGTCTCCAAAGGTGGGATGACCAGCTATTTGGCTATCCTGTAGAGCAGAGGTATCAAAGTCAAATAAAAATGGATCCTTGTAGCTGCATATTGACTCAGAAAATGGTGAACTAACATTATCTATGTTGTACTGTATTTTTAGCGATTTTGTTAAACATTTTCCAGTTACATTTTAATCAATTTGGGGCTGAGTTTAGAAGTCTGTGAGTATGACACCTCTGCTGTCCTTCCTTGAGTTAAAGCTTTAGCCTGAGATTTCATTTAAGTCTATCTTAGAACCGCACCAATTTGGCCTACTTAATGTTATCAAGACAGAAAAATGAAAAATGGATAAAGAAACAAAAATTAATATTGATTGCCAACAATTCATACAGAAGTTTAACTGATATAATAAAATCACCACAATAAGGGCAAAAAATTTGAGAAGTTGCCTCAAACAGCTAATAATCACCAAAGAGAGAGAGAGCATTCAAGGCAACTTAGACTATGAACTCATTTGTAAAAAATCTTTTGGAAAAGAACAGGGAAAGATTATGAACATCACTTCATAAAATTATGAGAAGTTGTGGAAAGAAAACATTTACAGAAAGCTTAGTCCTAACTATACCAGGTAATATTCAGAACATTTAAGGATGAAACTGCAAGGATAATAAACAGATTAAAAAAATGGAAAAAGCCTCCTGAGATTTCTATAGCAACTTTTTCTTCTCCACCAAAAAGAATGGGAAATACTATATTTGGACTGTAATGCCACAAGCCCCAATGTGCTCAAAGAGTTTACTGAAATAGCACCAAAGAAAAGAAAGAAAAACACCTGAACAGAACAAATATCTAGGAGAAGGGAGTTTATGTGAGAGAAGGCACCATTTTGAAATCAGTGGAAGATTCATATTCAAAATCTCCAAAAGGAAAGGAAAAACTAAATTAATTGGGGAGAGAAATCACAGATATTACCATACATAGAAGAGGGGAAGGAATCATGAAGAGATCAGTAATAATTCAATTATATAGTTCTTTTATAATTTCTTACAAAAATTAATCAACTAGTATTTATTAAACACCTGTTATTCCCAAGGAATGGGGCATACAAAGACAAGTATGAAATTGTTTCTGCCCCCAAGGAGCATTCTAGAGTAAATTTCTATTTCACTTCAGCATATAAATTTTTTCCATAAGAGATTTATGATAATTTATACATGTATCAAAGCAACCTGGTTGAATATGAGAATGAAACAGGCAGGCTTTCACAAATAATACCAATAATGTGATATTTATTTTTATAGTCATACAACTGCTTGAAAAGTAAAGAGAATACAACATTACACTGTGGGGTTTTTTTTAATTGAAATAAATTATTCTGTTTTAATGTCTACATCCAACATGGATTCTCCCCTGCATATATGTTAAGATCATAACAAAATTACCTGGAAGATGCAATTGAAAGCAGCTTTGTTTCATGATCCTTTGATTAGTAATGTCAAATAAGAAATCAAATAGACACATTTGCTCTTCAAAGTAGGATACCATAATCAGGTATGGTGGCCAGGAGAGAATACAAATTAAAGAATTCTCTAAAGATTGTGAGATCTTCCAGGTGGTCAGGTTTACAGATAACACTGTTGTGATTGCATTAAGCCAAGAACAAGCAGAGTCTCTTAAAAGTGATGCAAAGTAACTCAAAAATGTTTGTTCTACATGGGGAAAAAAACCAAGTGACTAATATACTTCCACCCCATAGGCCCTTAAATGGACACCTCATAGAGTCAGGCTATTTGTAGATGTATTTTAAACAGATTCTGTGGTTGGATAGTGATTTGGGTCCAGAAGTGGGGAGGGAGAGAGGAAGAGAGGGAGAGAAAGAGGAAGAGAAGAAGGGAGGAAGGGAGAGGGAGAGGGGGAAGAAGGGGGGGGGGGGAGAACTAGATTGCATTTGGAAGTCTATACAGCAATTTCAATGACCCTCAATTTTCTCCTTAATTCAAATTAACCTTCTTAATATTCATGCTCTGTCAGAAATGCTATGTAGTAGTGAATCATGAAATACAATACTCTCTCAATAATCAAAATTACAGATCACCCAAAGAGAAACAAAATGAAGTATGGTAGAATAATAAACTAGTTAGAGTAAATTAAGTGATTAAATAAAAGATAATATCAAAGGGATTATATTTGGGGCGTGGGGGGGGGGAGGGAGATAACGTGGACTAATCTCAAGAAGGAGGTCTCCAGAACAGGATTTGTACTATCTTCTATGGGGGATTTATGGAACCAGTAGGATGTGTCACAATGAATAAGAAGATGTGTGTAGGTTGCAAAATGCACCACTGGAAAGAGTATTCAAGATGAGAGGATGGATCCATTAACACACTTATAGAAGCACTAAAAAATTTCTTACAAAACATTTTTAAAATGTATTAGATAATATTACAACACTACTTTATTCCAAATAATGCATAATTAGAACATACAAGTGTATCCTGTGTAACATTATTAATTTGCTCTGTGAAAATATGGGCAAAATAACATCAAAGGATGTAGGTAGGTACCTTAAGAACAATATCATAAATGCAATCAGCCAAATAATGTTATCACCATGATTTTAACAATAATGCCTTATGGTATGGTTATAATATGTTAACATTGGTTTTTTATTGTGAAACATTGGGGCAAAATCACATGGGGTTGTTAAACTGCTTTCCCTGAGTAACTAATGTCCTATAATAAAAACATAAGATATCTGAATTTACATCAATTCAGCTCAGTTATTATGTGCAAATATAATGAACTTCTTCCATTTTCTTACAATTTAAATCAATAATGTAATACTGGAAGGATCAGGAGCATCAATTGACATAATTTTAAAAGTAATTTTACCATAATTTCTCCTATCTGTATAAAAGCATTTAAAATAATACAATTAGAAAGATAGAATTTTACTTTGAAATAAAAATTTGCGTTCTTCTCTATTTTCTTTGCTTATGGATAAAAAATAATGAATCATATCAATTGATATATTGCAATTATTGGAAGTATTCTTAAATTTCAGTTCTCCTTCAAGTTATATAGATTCCCACATGCTTAATCTACAGGTTAAAACATGAGAAAGAGGTAGTTCATAAAAATAACATGCCTAACAAAGAGCTAATGGGAGCATTTTGTATTATTTATAGATACAAATAAAATTGTAATAGATATCCAATAAATATTCACAAAAGCAGTAAGTTCAAAAGGGGATTTATGAAAACACGATGATAAAACATAGATAAAATTGAACTAGGCTTAAAATTCATGATTTTCATTTAAAATTCACTGGGTTGTTTTCTAGAAAGAAAAAAAAATTGAAGCAGTGTCAAAAAATAAAGAAATGTCAACTTCACTTGCAAATTTCCTAAACTTTCCTCCCCAACTATTCCCAGCAATACACACACACACACACACACACAAAACCTCCCCCCCCCACTTCTGTCTCTGTTTCTCTCTTTCTCTATCCCCTTTCTCTCTCCACAAAAGGAAATTTTTTTTTTGGGGGGGGGGGGGGGGTTAGAGGGAAGGGAGACAGAGAAAGGGGGGGGGGGGAACAGAAGGAATGCACTAATTTTACAACAAAATGTTAGTGTTTTGTCATAGAAGGCTACTTGAGAAGCTTAATCAAAGAAGGATAAATATTTGGTCAATTCCATAATATAGTGATTAAGCACAACTAAATAACTTTCTTTCCCATTTGCAGAGAGCTGTAAAATTTTTTTTTAATCACTTAGAATTTCTTTTGACAGTTTTGACAATCCATCTAAACTTGGATATGAAGGTGAACTTTTTATTTGCTTTCAAAAAGAAAAGTTAAGTGTACTTTCATGAGATCAAAACTCCTGTAGTTGTAGACAGCTGAATCTGAGAAAAGTCAGGTCAACTTGACTCAGGTAATCTTGTAGGAAAGAATACAAAACCTCACACCCAGGTAAATGAATCCAAGCAGCTGCCACAGTTTCCAGGACCTGAGAGTAAAACCTAAACTGACAAAATATACCACGAATGGAGCAGAAAACCATCTTAACTATTCTGTCAAATCAGGATTTCAGAGGCAAGTCCTATATGTTGAGATATTTGATTTTAAGATCAATGCATGGAAACAATTCAGAACAGCTATTTCGTGGATTTTATTACTCAAACACACTCCTTCAGGGAGCTCCCCTACTGATTTTACCTTGGGAGCCAATTTTCCATATATGGATGGACTTACTGTTCTCTCCCTAGTTCAAGGCTGCTGCCAGGATCATGAATCTCTTGAAAGTCCAGGGCAGGACATGATGACACTACTCAGAAGAGACCTGTCACCTTCTCACTGAGAGGCTTCTGTCTTTAAACGAGGCCCTGATGAACAAGGAAGTTCTCAGGACCAAGGCTGTTCCCTTAAGGTCTCAGGCTCAGTGGGCTTCTTTCTAAAACAGTTGTAACCCATCTTCCAGAACTGATCCCAGGCTCCCAGGAGAGAATGTAAGTTAAAGCACTTTGCAAACCACAAATATCAATCGTAATGATTTCTCATTCTCCTCCTCTTTTTCAATGGAGTCTGGAAAGAAATGGTTCTTCTGGGGGAAGTTATATAATTATCATGTTTGTATATTGTTTTAATAGCTACATAGCACAAGAGTTAAAAATGGCGACATGGCTGGAGTCAGGAAGAAAGAATTCCAACCTTGGACATTTCATATCTGGGTGACTCTAGGCAAGATACAATCTTCTTTTAGCCTCAGTTTTCACATCAATAAGATGGGAATAATAATAATAACACCTACCTCACAAGGTTGCTGTGAGGTTCAAATAAGATAAAATGTATAGGGTTCTGCAAACATTAAAGGATTGTAAAATGATGATGTTTCTGTCTATTACCCCATGGAGGATAAAATGACTTTTTTTATTAATCCAATAAAAGTACTGTAAGATGAGCTAATGTTATGAAAGTGTTTTAAGGACAACTTCAATCATCATCATCATCATCTCATTCTCATCTTTTCAAAGAACACAGTTCAAAACAGATTAGGGTAAGTTGCTCTCCTATCATTCTTTTATACTGGATGTTTTATTGACTATTCCACAGGCAAATAAAATGACTAACTCTTATAGCTGAATAAAAGTATTAGAACATCTAGCCCATCTTCTCCAGGCACATGAACATATTCTTGGTATGATGCCAGTAGCAAACAGGGCAAAGGGAATGATATGAACCTCATCCTCAGCCTGTTCCCATCTGACTCTGATATTTGCTGCTGGATCTATTGATTGTGAAATCTTTTCATTCCACACAGCTTGGAGAGTATGACTATTTGGTATGGCAAATTTACTAAAAACATCATTCTTAAGTTTTGTGGGATCAGTGTTACATCCAGGCAAATGTGGGCAACAGTTTAGTCCGTAATAATGCTCTTGTACCTAAACAGTTTGTTGGTTGAGTTCTCAGGGACATTCTGAGGTCTGTATATGTAATATGGAGATTTGCCAACTCTCAGTCCATGAAAGACAGCAAATTTCTGCAGTATAATTCTAGCCACCAGGATATGTCTCAGTAGGGAATAGGTGCTAAGTCTTTGCAACCTGCAATGATATGTGTCATAGTTGCTACCATTTCCTCGCAGAATTTCCATTGATCATTAAATCCAAGCTCCTTTATAATCATCATCATCATCACCAGCACCACTTCTATCACTTTATTCTCATCTTTTTTTCCCAAGGGATTCAAACAGAAATGGTTCCAGGACAAGTTCTTATTCTACTACTTGTCTTCTATACTTAATGTTCCACAGCTAAGTGTGCTTTTCTTACAGTCAATAAATATTAAACACCTACTATGTGCCAGGCATTGTACTAATCATTGAATTAAAAAATGTTACTTCTTACATATGAATAAAAGAGTTAATCTGTAAGCCCATGCTATTTTGGTTCACTGAAAGCATACACCATGCAACTCCAGAACACGGGATAAAGCGGATGATGTGTACCTTTCATCCCATTTCCACGTGACTGTGAGTTCCTCTGCTGTGTCTTCTTAATACTTTGAAAACTTTCTGTTTCAAGAAGTTTTGAGAATATGAGTCTTGGCTGTGGTGACATTAAAAACACTGTTCTTAAATTTTTATGACTCAATGTTATGTCTGAGTGATTGTGGGTAACAGTTTTATCAATGATAATGCTGCCATTCCAGTATGTTTTATTAGTTTTGTTCTCTAGGAAATTTGTATTTATAGTTTGGAGATTTGTCAACTGTTAGTCCATAAAAGACAGCAAGCTTCTGGGGTATGATTACAGCCACCAGGTTATATCTTGTTAAGTGTTCATTTGGTACGTGCTAAATCATCACAGCCACCATGTTTTCCTCCCCACTCTCATCTACAATCTACACTGAATACTGAGTTTGGGCTCTTAAGGATAACCCTTCTATAATTTTCAGTGTCAATGAATTACTTGTCACAGCCTTTTTATTTCCACAAACAAATCTGCACAAATCAGCCACTAGCCTAATTAATGCTTCTTTGTTGATGCATTTACTGGCAATTTCATAGAGAGCTAATTCTAAGTACCTTCATCCATTAGTTCAATGAAACATCCATATTTAAACTCAAGTCCTTCACTATTATTTCTGTCGTTGTTGCTATTGTTGTTAACTGCTGGAAAAATCAAAGCTAAAAACAGTCCCATTTCCTCAACAGTAAAACGGAATTGATGCTCTTACCCTCACACAGTTACAGTGAGAAACAAGTCACAAATATTAAACTCTCTAAAGAGAATATGAATCATACAAAATCTAGTCCCTTTAATTGTGAAAAGTCTATTTTTCTGACAGTGATGGAAGTAGAATAGAATTCAAGACTTCAGGAACAGCCTCGCCAGGATACAGGACACTGATGGGATGAGAGAAAGCATGTGCAACAAGAGCCAAATTCCAACCTCTCTGGGTCTCAGTTTCTCCATCTGTAAAATGAGGTGACTAGCTCTACCTCTATGATGCTGTGAATTTTCCTTCATCTGCTTTTTTGGTGGATGCAGAAGCTGAGGGGGTAGAGACACACGAGGGAACCACAGCTCAGTCAAGTGAAAGAAAAAAAAAAGTGTTTAGAATGTGTTTGCTGCCAGAGCAGTGAAGGAGACACATTGAACAATCTTCTACTGGAAACACTGCTTAAGTGTTTTTAAACTGAAGATTATACCACCACTTAAGATATTTTTTTCCCTGCTATTTTGCCCAGCATATTACAAAACTGTATCCAGGACTGAAATAGCAGATTGCCTCAAGAGCAAATGACAATATTTGTACCAGAAATGTTGGCAACCAGCTGCACAGATGGATTTCTGCACAGCAATCTTCAAACTGGGGCTCCAAGAATAACTCCACCCACTGTTCCAAAGCTAAATTGTTGAAGCCAAAGGAGCTCATTATTACATATTTTTATTCCACACCTCCTCCCAAATGAACACGTATCTGTTTGACCTCCATCAGCCAAATGGGAGCAAAGAGTAAAGAAAGAAGGGGAAAAAAGGCTGGGGGTGGGAATCCCTGAAAATACACAAACAGTTGTAAACATATACCTAATTCTTAACTATCCATGGTGATAGGATTTGCCTATTTACAGGGAAAATACAAATTATTTTGGACATTTAAGCTGTCAACAAGTACCAAAATAGACTAAGCTCTTCTCATACACCTTTTGGATGAAGATGCAAATAGGAAATAACAGCACCTAAAGCAGAGAGAAAACAGCATAAATGGAGAGAAGAGTTAAGTAAGTAGCCTAAACCTGTTGCTTAGGCAATATTAAAGCATTAAAGTGACCTTTTTTTCAACCAGAGCTGAGATTAAGAATCACATTCCATCCACTCTATATCTTGTACAAACTAACATATATACATATTGTCTCTCCCATGAGAATTTAAGCTTCTTGATTGAGCCATTGCCAGTTGTCCAGACCTCTGTCTAGCCACCGGAGGAGAGAGTGCAGCTAGGAGAGCCCAGCTCTACCTCATTTAAATCCAATTAACTTGCAAGTCAAGACAGAACTCTCCTGATGTCATTGGTCTTCTTTGAAGGATGAACAACAACAAGGTAACTGAGAACAGGAAATGTTTTTTTCCCCCCTTTTCTTTCTTTCTTTTTTTTTTTAATATGGTGCCTGGCATATAGTAAGTGCTTAATAAATAAATGCTTGTTAATTGATTATTGATTGTACCTGTAACATGACACTCTGGGCAAAAACTGACTTAGAATTCCTTTTCAATGTTTTCTTCAAATTTTAAGAAAAATGTCCATGAACAGAAAAGCTGCATTCACTCATGCATCCTTTTAGTTCCTTATCAAAATTCCTATTCCTCTGTAATGTCGACTAAAGCAGGCTGGAAAAAGCAGATAGAAAAGAAAAGTCTCCCAGTAAAAGAGGCACTGATTATAAAATGTGTCCAATTACATCATTACTTCTTAGATTCGTAAGACTTATGGGGTCACTGTATGTGTTTTTAATGACAAGAGGCATGGGGTAAGGGAAGGAAAATGAAAGGAATAAGCATTTACATAATGTCCATGTGTGCCAGACAGTGAGCAAAAATGCTTCGTCCTATTAAATACAAGGGAACTTCCAACAGTTTTCTGTTCGTTGTTAACAATCACCGTGTATCCTGGACATAGCTAAACCCAATTCAACTCAACAAGCATTTACTGAGCACCTACTGCAAGCCAGCAAGGTCAGACCTTCTCTTAAGGATCTTACAGAGCTTATAATAGAAGCAAAAAGAATGGGAATATAAACTTATACTGTCTTTTCTTAAATAACACAAAATTCAAACAAATTCTCATAATAATCTTGATCTTTCCTATGAAACAGATATCAAAAAAACCAAGTATGGTCTGTTTTTTTAGGAATAGCTGTCATTTTAAAATCTGAATTCATTAAAAACATAAAACTTGAAATTCAGGATTTGAAACAGATCTTGAAAAACTTAAGCTACCACAAAACCACTTTCTCTCCCTCCACCACTCCCCACCCCACTTAAAAAAAAATCCCCCAAACTCAAAAACTAAAGCATCATTATGATGAAATTTGGCTTTTGTCTTGGTGTCACTCTGGAGGAAAGCAACTCTCTTCCAGTTTGGTTAATTAAACATTAACTTAAGAAAAACGAACAAAACTGCTGTTTGCTAAATGCATCAGTGTGGCCTAAAGAAAGCCTTTCAAGGTTTGTATTATTTCAAAACAAACTGCAAAGTCATTACATTAGCTGTCTTTCTGGAAGTGAAGAAATCGGCCCATGTGCTTCTGTATGTCAACAGTGAACAGTTTTTCAGGAATTTCATTGTTCCCTTCTTACTGTGGGAGGTGACAGCTGCTCTAGAATAGCATGAGTTAAGGCATGAAAAGTCGTCAGATTTCTGGGGTTTGGTCACTAGAGCATGATTGGACAAGACCAGAAGCTGCAGCTGTTTAAAGGATGCTAATAAATAGCAATGTATAGAATCAAATGAAATTAACTCCAAGGAAGAATGGAGTCACAACTACACAGGATAAAGCTGGGATTTCATGAGACTCCTTTTTTAAAAAAGGCAAGTTATACACAAATACACATTCAAGAGGGCATACATACACATACACACAAACACAATATAAACTGAATTGCTTCCAATTTTCTTATATAAAAGTATATTAAAGCTTAAACAGCTAATTTGTATTTCCTGAAGAGGTGATGTGATATATATATTGGAAAGAATACTGTACCAGGAATCATGAGGCCTGGTTCTAGTCTTTAGGTCTAACTTTTGAAAAGAGAAATTGCAACTACTACATTTTATATATATAGGCCAGAAATCAAGTATTTTTTGAAAAGAGAAATTACAACTACTATATATACATATATGTATATATTTGTTCTTAAAAAGTAAATGTTATCTCTTCTACATCTGAGAAGGAATATAACAAAATAAACAAAATGCTGGACTCGCAGTCAGAAAATTCTGGATTTAAATCCTTCCTCAACTACATACCTTCTGAATGACAATAGGCAAGTCACTTAATCTTTCAGTGGCTCAGTTTACTCATCTGTAAAATGAGAAGGAAGGGGGGGAAACCATTTATTAAATGTCAACTATGTATCAAGCACTGTACTAACTGTTTTACAGATGCTCATTTGATCCTCACAATAACCCTGTGAGGTAAGTGCTAGTTCATCTCTGTTTCATATTTGAGGATACTAAAGCAGAAACAGGTTAAATAACTGTCCAAGATCACACAGTTACTGAGACAAGATCTGAACTCAAGTCTTCCTAACTCCAATCCTAGTGCCCTGCCTACATCGCTAACTAGTTGCCAATGTGGGGATATTGTTACCTTCTTTACAGGAGAAATTATGTTGGAGCTGGATAGATAAATGGGGTGATAGAAGGATGAAGTGATGGATGGGTGGATGGATGGATGGATGAGTGGAGATGGATGTAGAGATGGATGAATGGAAAGATAGATTACATATAATAAAAACTCTGTAAACTTTCAAGTGCCATATAAATGTTTATTTTGATAAGTAATACTATTTGGTATAGAACACTGGACGGACTTAAGTCTCAAAGACCTGAGTTTCAATTTGACTTCGAACACACACTAGCAACATGACCCTGGGCAAGTCACTCATGCCCTCTTGGTCTCATTTCCTCTTCTGTAAAATGAAGCGGTTGCACTTGATAATGTCTAGAAATCCCCTCCCACTCTAAATCTATGATTCTGTGATCTTACCTAAAAAGCCAATTTCAAGGATTACTCTTTTCTTATGCCCTAAGGAAGCCCCTTACAGTTACTGAAGCTCCTTACAATGCTTCCAACCTCAAAATGAAGTTCATTTTTGTACCAATTTAGAACCCTGAGCTAGAATTATAGGCATTATCTGAGACAATCTACATCAGCCCCTCCAAACCCGTTTCCTCCTATCCTTACCTCCATTGTACAGATAAAAAAAATAGGCTATCTCCCCCTCCCTTTTGGGGGAAAGGAATATGATTTCATTGTTCTAACAAATTAATGATAATATAATATATATATAATTTTTTCTTAGTAAGTAAGGACAACTGTGGCTCAATGGACAGGGCACCCAGTGGCCTGGGACACTTACTAGCCGTGTGATTCCAGGGCAAATCATTGACCCTGTTTGCCTCAGTTTCCTCAGTAATAAAATGAGTTAGAGAAGGAAATGACAAACCACTCTGGTATCTTTGCCAAAAAAAAAAAAAAAAAAAAAAAAAAAAAAAAAACTATTATACAGGCAGAGAAACTGACCAAAAGGTAACTTAACTTGCTTAGGTCACTGAGGGTGGGATTTGCTGAGTTGGTTTGAATGGGATTGGGTCAGATACTCTAAGCATTGTACCACTCAACTACTTTACCTACTTGCACTTTTTAATTAAATGTTTGACAGATTTTGGAAGGAAACTTTTAATATGTGATCTGACAGAATTTTCACTTAGTTAAGTGTCACAATTAGCAGACTGTGCACTGCCCATTAGACAAGGACGTCTAGATGACAATGAGGAGTTAACATTAAGTGACCCCAACTTTTTTCCACCAATAATTCCTAATATTTTCTTCACTGAAAATGTATTCAAGAAAACCTGTAATTCCAAATATACTTCAAAGCTCCAAGGTTTCACTGGCCCCCTTCCACCCACACCAATTCAGGCACAAAAAAATAGTCACCTTTTTAATTGATGGTCTTTAAAATAGAGGGAACTCTTAGCTGAGTAATTTACTGTTTTAAATAGTGAATAATGAGGTCTTTATTAACACCCTCCTCTCTTTATTAAGACTTGGCCCTCCAGATGGTTTTTTACATTACTTTGTAGATATTCTGTATTTTTCTTCATAAGGCAAAATGAGAACATGATTCCTTTAATTTTTTTTTTCCTGGATCAAATGCACAATGATCTTCCAGGCCAGATGTATCCAATACACTATCTACTTGCCCCTTTGCACAGATAGATAATAATAACAATGATGACAATAACTAGTATTTATATAATGCTTTTATGTTTGCAAAATGTTGTGCTATCTCATTTGCTATTCACAACAAACCTATGAAATGCTAAATTCTCCCCATTTTACAAATTAGGAAACTAAAGCAAAGATTAAGAAGTAGCTTGCCCACGATCACACAACTAGAGAAAGTCTGAGAAAGGATATTGAATTCAAGTCTTTCTGATTCCAGCATCCTGCACTTACCCATTGCACTTTCTAGCAAGAGTCAATATATGGAGGTGCAAACTTAGACCCTTAAGGAATATCTCTCCCTCTCTTTCTGTTCTCCTCTACTCAAAAACAGAATATAGAATGAAGGACAGGATAATGTGTGAGGGAAGGAATAACCATTTGGCTAACAACCCAATCCTCAATGATATTTGCATAAAAAATGGTACCTTTAGGATTTACAGTACTATGATTTTGATATAAGCAACTGAGAGTCACCAGAAAAAAAAAAAAAAAAACCTGGTTACAATTTCATTTTACAAATGGGTAAAAGAAAATCAAAACTGGTTTGAAATTTAAGGAAGCGGAAGAAGAAAGGAAAAACAAGGGAAAAAAATTTACATAGCACCTACTATGTGCCAGGCACAGTGCTAAGCACTTTACAAATCTTATCACATTTGATTCTCACAATCAACAATCAACAAGCAACTGTGCTATTATTATCCTCAAATTATATGACTTGCTACAGGTATCTAAGGCTGGATTGAGCTCTAAATAAAATCTCTCTCTCCCCCAGTCCCCATCCTTCACCTGGATATGACCCCTTCAGAGAAAAGGAAAATATAGCTTTCAAATGGCTTAGTTTTTTAAGCAAGGAAAAAAGTGTGAAGAGCTTCCTTGATATTTATTTGAACTCTCACACTCTCATACTCATATACTCTTAATGTCCACCATAAAAAGCTAAAAGTGCAGAATGCAGACTCAAGCCACTAGATTGACCAATACTAGAAATACCAAGATAAGGTTTTTTTGCCTTCAAGTCCATCAAGTAGGACACAATGTTAATCTTCACAGCTTTTCCTTACTGCCTTTTAACATACTGAAATCACATTTTTGTCACTGATAACTTTTTAAATCAATTTTTGTTCACCTATTAGTCTGCTCCAAATTTTTGGTCTCCTCTTCTTCATTTCCACCATAGATTCCAACCCTATTTACAAAATCTCTCTCTCATCTGCTCAAATTCTTCATAAAGTGCCCCCAGACTAGCCTGAACACAGAATACCATATTTTAAAAAGAACAATGTTCCTATATAGACTGGAAGAGTCGGTGTCTCTGTCTCTCTGTCTCTGTCTGTCTGTCTGTCTCTCTTTCTCTCTACACACACACACACACACACACACACACACACACATATATACACACACACATACATACAGATAGATAATCTCTCACACTCACACACACAAACACACATACACACACACACAATGGCCAACTTTCTCCATGGGGATGGATTAGTGCTGATCTCCCTATAGCCCATCCCCACTCCCTCAAAACGGGTTTGAAGCATCAGAGGGCAGAACAATTTACTGTGGACAGACACATTCACTTTGGTGTGCTTTATGAGTCTCTAAATCAGGTATAAAAAAACATTCAAATGATTCCTAATGAAGCCATCAGGATGACTCCAGGCCTATGAACTTCGAAAGACAGCAAAACCAGCTAAATTCTAGTTTCTGACATCATGAGTAAGGAGGACACAATTAGATACTGCAAGCTTCCCCAGGAGAAAAGTATCACCCCTTAATAAATGCCGGGTCTTTTCCAAGCCCCCAGGAAAGGAACAACTCTATCAGATTTAAGCATCAGAATTTAAAGGATCACTTTTGTCCAAGTAGAGATTGCCTGGCTATCTCCCGGACGAAAATCTTATTTTTTCCCCTTCAGATGAAGGGAGCTTGTGCTGGGAAGGGTTTTGCCCAGAACCCGGATGAGTCTCTTCTGCTGATTCAGGGACAAAAAGTAAACAGCAGAGGGCCATGGAAGGCTCCCTACAAACACAGCCAGTATCTAAGGGGCTCTGTTCAGAGGCGTGAAAGCTCCTCTCTCTCCCAGCCCACAGAACCTTCCTCAGCTGAAAGGGCCTTTTGAAAGACATTAGGTGTGTTAGAAAATCTTCATTAAGTAATTTAATCATCTAAACGTCTAGGACTTCAGGCCTCAAACAGAAAGGAAGGGACTGAGAGGCCTGACTGCAGAGGAGGAAAAAGCTCCAGAGCACTGACAGATGGACTTGTTCTCTCATCCTCGGGCTCCATTCCCCACCCCACCCCCTCAGATGACCTCACATTTACAGCCCTTATACCTTAGAGTAGCTACCTGTTAACAAGTAGTGTCTGCCATTGGCTCCTTGAGGGCAAGGCCACGATTTTGTGTTTCTCTGGATCCCCAGCCCTTAGCAGAAGGCCTAGTGAATAGGAAATGATTAATAAATACTTGTTAACTGACTAAGCCACAAGTCAAATTATTGGTGAAAGGATAAGTCAACCTTCAGCCAGGGAAAATATAAGACAGACAGACAGACAGAAAGATATATAGATATATAAATACATATACATATAATGCATGATACATATAATATATAATAATACAGGACATAATTTGTGTGTATTCTTCACATGCTCATACATATATGCATATATTAAAATATATAGTGCATACATGTTTGCATAGATACATATGTATATATACATATGTGTATATATAATATGTGTGTGGTCAAAGGAGAACAATGAACTAAAATAAAACAAACAAAAAAATACTAATAATCTCTAGTTCCAAAGAAAAGAAATTAAGGATAGGAATGGAACTTATGTTTTCAGTGACATAGGGAGTTCCAAAAAGAATCTCCTGTCATTCCGGGTCAGGGCCTTCAGTCTGCAATCTTAATAGGCTTGTCTAGAACACTGAGTGGCTACATGACTTGTTTAGGATCACATGAGCCTATTAGATCTGAATATCCCTCTTTTAAAAGAAAGGGAGGGGAGACAGACAGACAGCTTCTACAAAATTATTCTGTCTTTTCCAGACCCTTATTGTAAAAATCTATTATTACCAGTGGTTATAAAGAAGAGTTGATGGAATTCTTGTGTGATTATTTACTTTCATATTAAGGAGCCTTGATTTCTGTGGGTGTGAATGCTCCCTTCAACAATGCAGATAGTAATCCTCTCTTTCATCTTAAAAGGAAACCTTCATAAAAGAGACAGAGACAAAGAATGTATGTGTCTATGTGTCTGTGTGTGTATATGCACCCTCCCAGTGTGTGTCTATATGTCTGTGTGTGTATACGCACCCTCCAAGGACCAGCCTACCATATTTCAGAGAAGGCTCATCACCAGAAGGCCACCAAGTGATGAATTCTTTTGACTACAAATAATACAAAAAAATGCCTATTAAATTAAGGTATGGATAAGTTGCCCACAAGAATGAAAGAATAGAGGAACTGAGCGACCTTGCAATATATACAGAATTGGGGAGGAAAAGTACCTTATGGAGAGCACAATAAGAAAACTTCATTTCATCAGATTAAGTGGTTTTATTGCTTTCTGAGATTTTACAAAGTCACAGAAATCCATCTGGGCATGTAAACTGCAAATTCTCATAATTCATTTTGATATTGGCATGGTATTCTATATTGTACAAAACTTCTTTTAAAACATTTTTTCATGAAAGTGTCAACTAAGCAGTTAATCCAGCATTTATAGACAATACAATAGACTCAGTATTCTAATATGCAAATCATCTTCTAATATTTCTAGCATCTTTAAAAGGTGGAGAAAGAAATTTGTTAGGAGAATGTTTATGAATGCTCAATAACCAAAAGACTTATAATACATTCCTTTACATAAAATATTTCATCTTAAATTGATTGATATATATGCATACACACATGAATATATATATATATATATATATATATATATATATATATATATATATATATATATATATATATATATATATATATATATGTATATATACATATATATATATATTTTTTCAAAAGACCAAAAAGTCCTTACTTGGTATGTTAATTATTTTTTCCACAGGAATTTATTTTGAAATCAATTACAAGTTGGCTGGGACATTGTCTTATAGCATCATTACTAATAATCAAATTTCTTGAATAAGGACCCCAAATTATGTTAAGTGCCCCCAAACAAATCAATAAATCAACACATTAATTAGTTACATGCTCCAAGAAAGATGTTAGCTGGCATAATTAAGTATTTTGGAAAGATTAGTCTATATACGGGGAAATAAGATATACACATTAAAGGTTAAATCATAAAAGATGCATTCAAGATGTATAAATAGATGCTATGAGGTACTGCTTTATTATTTAATGTCATGTGTACTTTATGGACAATAACTGCCATAGGATTTGGGAAGAGGTAAAGGTCCAGGTGGTTAGGAAAGAATTTAAAAGTACTATATCATTAAGAGTTGGTTCTTGAAGGATGGGTAAAATTTGGCTTAGAACAAATGAACTAAAAAAAAAAAAAAAAAACTGCAGAAATGAAAATTAAGTAGTTTGCAAAGAAAGAATTAACGAATC
The DNA here is from genome assembly GCF_016432865.1 of Antechinus flavipes. Lineage (NCBI taxonomy): Eukaryota > Metazoa > Chordata > Mammalia > Dasyuromorphia > Dasyuridae > Antechinus > Antechinus flavipes. The sequence goes on along the minus strand of NC_067400.1, from coordinate 546,680,442 downwards.
TAAAATAATTGATTACATATGGGTGACCAAGAGAAAATCTGGAATCAGAGATAAGGTTTGAAGACTTAGCATTAGTAGAAAAAGGAAGTCAAGAAAGAAGAAGATAAATTCAGCTTTAAACACATTAAGTTTAAAATGAACAATAAGGCATCCAAAAAAGATACCCAAACAACTATGATATTGGGGGTATAAAGGTCAGAACTGAAAATGTACTTTGGGGACACATCTAATAGATGAAATAGTTGAAGCCATGAGATATATTAAAATCTCCATAGAAGAAAAAATTAGGAAAGAAAATTGAAGAATCAATATGCCAAAACATGGGATCAAGAGAAGAAAGAAGAAATCATAAAAGGGATGAAGAAGGAAAGGGTAGAGAGGCAGGAGGAAAACCAAGATGGTATAAAGATAGAAACACGCCCTATTGGACACATTCTCTAAACAGTTGATTGTTTTGGTCCAATAATTGCAAATGCTGATTCAGTGTGTCCCAGGAAATGTAGGGCACTCCGGAAGCACCATTAACTCTTTGCAGCTTCTTCAAGGTACCACTTAAGAAATTATTACTTCAGTACACTAAACTTTGTAAATGAATGTTTGAGCATACTAAATAGTACCCTAGCATCCTCTAAGAATTAATGCTGCTGCCAAACTATGTAATTTATTCCTAGCAAATAGCTTATAAAATGGGAGAATCTAACTATTTGCATATCACCAATACAGACTTAAAGGAAAAGTGCTGAATTTGGAGTTGCAATTCCTATACTGAAAGACGAATTTTGTTATTTACTACAATGTGACTGGGCAAGTCACTTAAGTTTTGTAGGTTGCAATCTTCCACATCCCCAAAATGAAGGGATTGAATTACATTATTTCAGAGACTCTCCCCTTCTAGCTCTAAAGGCTGCGTCTCCCTTCACGTGGCCAAGACTCTGCTTTGGTCCCATCTCCTACCAAAAGCTTCCTAGTATCCTGCACCCTGTAAAAATGCAGATGTTAATAACCTTCCACTATTACATCTATCAGTGAGATGATGATGATGATGATGATGATGATGATGATGATGATGATGATGTAATAGTAGTAGTAAACAAAAACTGAAGCTTATAAACCTATGATATAGTAACATATCTGAATAGGATTGATAATATATGCAGGCATGTTTGAGCTATGTAGAAGATAATATATCAGACAGTTTCAGGTTATTTTTATTACTATGTCCAAAGAATTTGTCACCTGGTGGCCAACTTAGCATTGATAAGTTTCTCCATTTTTTGATGGGGTGGTTCCCTGATAGGTCATCAGGACATATGTTCAAAGCCTTCCCATCTGTAAAACAATGGGGTCAGGCTAGATGAATTCTGATTTTACATTTGGACCAGAGCAGACACAGCCTCGCTGGATTTGAACACTTAATAAAGTCTCTTATTCTGTCCTCATGAACTAGATGAAAAGGGAAGAGAGGCCAGATGATCATCCAGTTACCTAGAAATCAGAAGTGGTTCAACATGTGGTGATGGCACCCAGGAGAGAACTCTTTGGTGCAAGGTGTCCCAGGGATTTCTAAAACTGTGCAGTCCAACGCTGATGTCTGACTGCTAAGAACCCACCGATGAAAGGCTTAGGAAACCTGCAAACAACAGGCAGAACTCACCACCATCCTGGACGAGAGAATCTGCATCCAAAAGGATCTTCACAGGCTGGAATTAAGGACTAAAATGAACTAAAACTAGGATGACTCCTTCTTAAAGGAAGACATCCAGAGTCCTAATACTTAAGATCCAAAAAACCACTTATCCAAGGATAGAATTGGGGAGACTACAGCTAGAATTCATGAGAAAAAATCCTATAGGTTTTCGTGGACCGGATTTTTAATAGGAATCAACAGTGTGATGTGGCCACTAAAAGAGCTAATGCAATCTGAGACTGAATTAACAGACACATAACAGATGGTATGGGATTGGACAGCCCCCCTGTATGCCCCTGTTCAGCTCTGAACCCCTGCCACACCTGTTGGCTGTGACCTTAGGGTCTCTTGAACTTCCCTGGGCCTCAGGGTTTTCCTCAGCAAAATGAAGGCAATGGACTAGGCAATGGAGCCTACAAGCTCCATCCCAGGGCACCTGTCTTCAAACTCCATAGGACTGCCCTGTAGAAACACTTATTCTTAGCCCAGGGACAAGGGCAGGACAAGCAAGGCTGCTAATCTAAGCAAAAACTTTCTCACCATGAGAGCTAACCAAGTGTGGAATGGATTGCCTAGGATGATAAAAATAATAATGCTAACAATGATGATAATTACTATTGAGAGTTACAGCTATTATTTATATAATGTTTGATAGAGCACTGGTTCTGGAATCATAAGGACCTAAATTCAAATTTGACCTTACACACTCATTTGCTGTAAAGCAAACGAGTCACTTAACTTTGTTCTCCTCAGTTTCCTCAAACATAAAATGAGTTGAAGAAGGAAATGGCAAATCACTCCAGTATCTCTGCCAAGAAAACCCAAATGGGGTCACAGAGGGTTAGATATGATTGAAATGACTCAATAGCAACAGCAACAAATTACAAATACCATCTCATTTTATTATCACAACAATGCTGGGAGGTAGGTGCTATTATTACTTCAAGTTTACAGGTGAGGAAACTGAGGCAGACAGTGGCTAAATGACTTGCTCAAATCACAGAGCAAATAAGGATCTGAGGCAGGAGTTTAACTCAGGTCTTACTGACAGCATTCATTCTATCCACTGAGCCTTATGCTTACTTGTCAAAGATTCAGCAAAGGAGATTACAAATTGGAACTGATTACTACTGAGGGTTTTCCAAACAGGTTCTGTGACAAGAAGCAAGTTGTATTTCAAAGCAAGTTGAAATGCTCTATACCTACAAGTAGTTATATTTCTGAAATAATTAACCTCATACCCTCTTTTATACAAATTGCATTCAGTTAAGACAGTTAGTACTTAATTAGGTACATGTTGTTATTTGGTCATTTTTCAGTCCTGTTTGACTCTTCATGATCCCATTTAGGGTATCCTCGGCAGGGATATTGATGGAGTTTTTCATTTCCTTCTTGATAATTTTACAGATGAGGAAATTGAGGTAAAAAATCCCAGAGTGAATCCCAGGTTTGCACAGCTAATAAGCATCTGAAGCCAGATCTGAACTCAATAAAGGGGAGCCGTTCTGACTCCAGGCCCAGCACTCTATCTACTGAGCCATCTAGCTGGCCCAATTAGGTACCAGCAGAAGCAAATGGGATGAGGAGCAGGAAAGTAGATTCCAAGGAATTAGAGTATGAGAGGCAACTTGGGATTGGAGCTTCTCAGAGTAAAAAGTTCTATATCATTTCCTCACCCCAGCTTCTTCCCCAGTCACTCTTCCTTCCTTAAGCCCAGGAAATGGGTCCATCTGCTTCCCCTTTCAAGACTACAACTTACAATGTACAACTACAACCAGAGCTTCTCCTTCCTGATTCATCACAAGAGTCCTACAAAAGCCCTTTCATTTTTCTACTGCTATTTAATATAGAAGCAAGCAGTGAAAAGGATCCCTCCTACACACCTGCCCAACCAATACTTTCAACCTAGAATCTGCAGAGAAAGATGAAGATAGGTTTCAGTAGGAGAAAAAGCCCTGGATCTGGAGTCAGAGAGGGAGGGAGTGTATCATGGTGCAAATATCAGCTCAGTTGGTTGGGCAAATCATTAAGTAGGAGAAGAAAACACTAAGCATTCCAAGAGAAAGGAAAGGACCTTAATCACTCCAAATCTATTAATGAATGATAATTTAAATCCTTATAGCAAATTCATTTAAGTTTTCAGATATCTGAAATCCTTTTAAAAGAATTAACATGGTACTATATAATCAATAAAGGAAGCAGCAAGGTGACATAGTAGATAGAGCATAAGCCCTGAAGTCAGGAGTTCCTGAGTTCAAATATGGACTCAGATACTTAACTTCCTAGCTTTGTGATCCTGAGCAATCCACTTAACCCCAATTGCTTTGCAAAAATAAAAAATGAAAAAATAATTATAATAATGATGGCATGGCCCAGTATGATTCAAGGTTTCCCTGGGAGTCAGGAACATCTGAACAAATGGTCCTGCCTTGGACACATGTTACCTGTGACCATAGGCAAGACTCTGAAACTTTCAGTGCCCTGGGCAATTCTTTAAAACCACAAATTGCAAAGAAGCTGCTGAGAGTTATGAACAGAGTGTCTCCATTCTGGGTCTGACCCTACAAACTGGAATCAGAGCTTGGCTCCCTTTCCATCCCAGTCCTTCTCTAGTGACATACTTCTTCCTATTTCATTCTTAATGTAAATGATGTGAGGCTTTCAGAGCTGAGATACTACCCAAAGAAATGTCTGCAAACCCTTTCTAAGAGATAAAGATTTCTCTTTTCATTTATTTTCTTTCGATCATCCTACCATAGTAGGACCAAATTAGCTTTCAAATAAAATGCAAGACACTAAAAACTAAAGCAAAATTCGTCATTAGTTCCCTACAACTTTAAAGGCACATTAGGCCCTTGCCTTAATTTATTAAACATGTTTTTGAAGATGAGTCTGATTGTAGAAACTGGGACATATGTAGCCAAGAGCCAGAGTTAACATGGATGTATTTTGTGATCAAACAGTGCTTTAGACAAAATAATAACTCCACTATGGATGCTAAGAAGCTACTGAAAGAGATGGATGAAGAAAGGCTTAACAGAAGAATATGAAAGTCTCTCTCAATTGTCAAACCATTCCCAGAATAAGAAGTATAAAAGTTCAAAGTATCAAGCCCATTAACACATGTTTCTGAGGTGGGGAAGAAAGATGACGTAAGCAGAGTATTTGTTCAATCAAAACTAGAATGAAAATGGAATTAACAGACACACAGAGAGACACAGAGACAGAGAGAGACAGAGAGAAGGGGGAGGGAGGGAGGGAGGGAGAAAGGGAAGGAGAGAGGGGAAAACAGAGACAGCAAGAGGGTGAGACAGACACAGAGAGAGAGAGAGGCAGATGGAGACAGAGAGAGAAAAAGAGACAGTTGGAGACAGACAGATAGACAGAGACAGATGGAGGCAGACAGATACAGTGAGAGAGACAGAGAAAGGGAAAGGGAGAAAGAAGGGAGAGGGAGACACTGGGCCAAACAGCCATAACAGAAAGAGACATTTTTGGCCGCCATAGCCCCATTAATTCCCAAGTCTCCCTGCCCAAGATCCTCTGGAGAATTCTTTTTGGTGAAGGCCATAGTCCCCATCCAGCCCAGCATAATGGCCCTACTGTAAGCCGGGCGTGATTACCCATCCCGCCTCTGTCACAGACGACCGGCCATTTTACAACTCCCTTAGCAAGGAGCGCCACCAGAGCCCATGAGAGGCTCCCCCCGGGCTCCCACTATCAATGCCCTTTTCAGCTGATACGCGTGATTAAAGCCAAAATCCCAAACCCGCTGTGAACTTGCTAGCTCAGTTACTTGAAATAAGGAAAAAGACATGGCGTGTCAACCCCCCATTTCTCCATAATTTATACACAGGACCGCTTGCTTATGGCATTTAGCATCTGACATCAATTGCTGACAGTTCTAATTCTAACTGTGTATGTTGATAGGGAGGAGAAGGGAAGCTGATTTACATACTGCCCTGCCTTTGGACACACAGAAGAGCACAGAGCTACTACTATTTTTAGGAAGAAGAAGACCTCTTAAATGACATCATTTCCGTGTTTTATCTCTACCTAGCAACAGCACCTCTAAAGTCCTTTTCAGTTATACATTCAAGGCCACCATCCATGTAAATTGACGGCTCCAATCGGTCATGGAACACATATCCTTTCCCTGAGACCACTTCCCCACTCCCACCCCCCAAAAAGGGAAAGGGAAATCAGCAGAGGCTTGGCCAGGGGGCGCACCCCAGGGAGCTATTGGACAAATCTAAAGGATTCCTTCAAGAACAATAACAACTTGGTCAGTGGTGGCAGAAAGGTAGGAAGGATAGAGAGCCGGCCCTAATGGCAGGAAGACCCGCGGGGCACCTGGCTACTAAGGTCAGAGACCCCGCACTCTTGCCAGGGCTATGCACTGGAGCTTAGCAGCTCCAAAACAATAAAACAGCAGCTGCCCTTTCAGTACTTGAAAGTTTGCAAAGCATTTTACAAAATGATGTCATTTGATCCTCACAATGACCTCAGGGAAGGTAGGTGCTTATTATTCTCCCCATTTTACAGATGAAGAAACTGAAACAAACAGAGGTCAAGTGCCTTGAGGCAGGATGCAAATTCCCATCATCCTGACTCCAAGTCCAGCAAGCTAGCCAACATGCCACCTAGCGACCTGGGATTTGTGATGTCGCTATCTGTGTACAGGGCTCAAATATTTATAGAGGAACTCATTTATTTATATACTCACATGTTTCTGCGTATTGGCTCTCTACTACCTCACTAATACAGCACAGATACCTCCCGATTCATTTCTACTGGGTTACGAAATGTTTTTTAGCACATTTGCCTTCCTAATTATATTTTACTAATAACACAAATATGAAAATGAAATTTATAGGATCAGAAATAATGAGTTGGAAAGGCCTTCGGAGGACAGCTAGTTCTGGCCCTCTCGTTTTATGGAGAAGAAATTGGAGCCGAGGAAAATTAGGTTTCTTGATCATTCAGGTAGTAAAGCTCAAATGCAGGAATTTCTGACACCAGAACTTTCTAATACATCATCTAGGTATTAAGCTGTAACCAAATTCTCATGTGCTTGATGTGTAGAGACTGGAGGTGGGGAGAATCTCAAACTTAGCTATGACCCATAAAGACTATAACCAATAGCTGACTACTATAATCACAAACTTTTCCTAAAGTAATTAGAATAACCAAAAACCTGGAAACTTTCCTTGAAACACAGAGTCCTGAGAGACTTGAGAACTGTAAAAAACCTTATAGACCACATAGTCCAGTCCCTTTATCTTACAGGTAAGTAAACTGAGGCTCAAAGAAATTAGGTAACTTTGCAAAAAAGTTCATAGAAGTAATATAAAGCATAGAATCAGAACAGAAACCAGGAATATAAAATCCTTGATTCCAAATCAGCATAGTACTTTTCCAAAGACACTGCACCCCAGTTTCATCAGCTCCATAAACGAAAAATCTGGCTTATAAACAGTACACACAGAATTCGATATTCATTCATGTTGTCATAAAAAGTCTCATCCCTAAACTATCCTCCTTAAAATAACAACTATACATATGTCTCTCTGTTAGAAAGTACTCGTTTTTCAAGCAAATACTAAAACTGTTATCTATGTGGGGAGACAAATAGCTATTCTAGAATCATGTGTTAGTTCTCCATTGTAAAAACTGATAAGTTCCTAAGCAATAAAATAAACCCTTTCTTGGATCCTGGACCATCTCAGGGACAAAAATTTTGCTACTAATTTTCTCATTTGGTAAATGCTATGGAAAAGAAAAACCCATGTTTTCATAATTTAAGAGCAGCATGTATTACTTGGTTTACTTTTTATTAAAAAAGAGAACAGCTATTTTTTAATATATTCATGTCCCCATTTCCTTACAAAAAGGCATTTCTAAAAGTAATTTTTGCTAATTATGTCAATATTAAAAAATGTTGAATATACTTTCCCTCATGTTTAAAAAGATTTATAACTTGAATATTTTAGACATATGCATTTGCAAAGCTAAAAAAAAGTAATTAAAAAAAAAACTCACCAGACCTTTCTAATGATGGAAATCAAACACATTTTAGGCAGAAGAAAATATTAAGTCCAATTTAAAAATGAATATTTAGAGAAGTAAATAATTAAATAGAAAAATAAAACTCCAAAGAATCACTCAGGGAAAAATACTCTTAAATAAGTAATTCCACTCTGAACAGGCGTAGGAGAATACTTTTTGTGTTTCATGACCTACTCCAATCCCCTCATCTCAAAAGATGAAAAAACTGAGACCTTAAGAGGTATTCAAGTTATTTTCCCAAAATCATAAAGTGGTAAAGTAAAATAACCAACCCAAGAGAAATTCAGGCTCCTGATCCCAAATCCAGTCTTCTTTTCATCAGTGATATATACAGACATATACAGGATATATATAGAACATCCTAATTACTATGGATAGCTATTAGGAGCTAATCCATCAATAAGGCAGAAAAAGGTTATGACAGATATGGATATATGGCCAATAAAGCAACAGAATAACACTAGAGAAAGATATGCTACTTTCCTTGATGTAAAACTTATATGAAGGCAGAACAAAAATACAATAATTTCACTTGCAAATATGCATTGCATGACTATGTACATATATACACATGTGTATTACACCTTTATATATACACATGTACATACAACTTTGAAGATTTTTCTTCTTAACAACCCCTGAAGTAGTTAGTAGTTAATATAAGAATTATTATTCCCTGTTGTTCCAATTTAAAAAATTGAGGCTATGGGAGACTGTTACTTTGTACCAAATGTAGAATCTAGAAAGCAAAAGTTGGGACTAATCCCCAAGTCTTCTTACTCTATCTCTAAACAATATCAATCAAGCTTTCCTATGTCAGTTGATAAAATTACCATCACAATAAAAGTATGGAGCTAAGAATATGTTTAGGTATGTTACTATAAAACCATGATGGAAATGATAAAACAAATAACCAGTATTATTTAACTACTTTAGAAAATAACCACTGTACTAAGATACTCATAATAACACATAATTGAACCCTGGCCAGCAAACCATATATTCTGAGTTATTTAAACAAACCATATACTCTAAGCACTTAAAAAAAAAATCCTAATAATGTTGTGGCACTTGCTGCTACCTCTCCCATTTAGTCAAAATCCTAAAAACTTACAGAGAAAAAAATTAAGGTCATGACCAATAAGAGACAAAAGTAAATGGTGAAAATAGAGCTCAAAGCCAATGTGATTTCTTTCAGTGATTAAGAGGGTTTCACTAATGTGTGTAAGCTTTTACTTTGTAGAAATGGAGTTCTATCATGTTTTCACATCAATTCAAGCATTAGATATCAATCATATAAACTGCATGTGGGCAAAAACATGTCTTTGTTATCTTTGCATCCTACCACCTATCACCTAACTTGGTGCTTTGCACATTATATCAAGGACCTATGATTATTGTGGCATGTGACTGCATGGTTTCACAATGAGCGGAATAAAGGGAAAAGAGGGAAGGCTCTAGATCTCTGAAAATGGATCTGGGTGCATTTTTGCCACTCACAACCTAGGGTTTCTAGATAACTGTTATTGTATGAATAAGATCAAAGTAATGACAGAAGAACAGTCATAAGAATTACTCAAGAAAATTATAAAATAAAGAAGATTTCAATACTCTTTTCTTGGGAGTTATTTATACTAGTTGAAAGCCTTCCTAGTTGGCTTTTTTTTTTCTTCCTTCAAAAAGATTCTATTTCTAGCTTCTTCATTTCATGGCACTGTTCCTACCATAATACTTATTATCCCAAGCTAAGTAATTTTAAATTAGACCAAAGTTCCATGCCCTTTTCATACTTCAAAAGAGGTATGTCTGCCTATGGAAGCAACAAAAATCATCTCCCAGGAATCAATCTTTAAATGATGCACAACTCCAAACTTCTTTGGTTAATCCTACAATGAGATTGTTATCAGAATCATACTAGAAACATGGCCAGTTTGGAAATGAGCTTCGTGCTCCCAAAAGCATGGCAAACTACCATTAATTAAATTAACACATTCACTGTTTTCATCTTTTCAAAGATTCCTAGTTCCCCTTAAATCATTTCAATTTTCCATTCTGCCTTTCCTTCATAATATAAGAAGTTATAAGTATACAGACAGGATAATAGGGTTTTTATACTCAAGAGGCACATTGGTGACCCCCTAAATCAATCCTTCATTTTAATGACAAATACATTGAGACCCAGAGAACATAAGCTATTTGCTATTAATGTGAAACCAGGTCTCTTGACTTCTAACCCAAGCTTTTCTACTGTGCTTCCTTATATGATCTTATTCAGATTAAGTCTTGAGGGACATGTTTCCTTGCAATGTGATAACTCAACAAAATCAGTCCCCATCTGGACAGACAAGATGGGGAAATAGTGGAACTACAAAAGCCAAGGGCTATTCCCCAGGCTTTGTTCTCTGACCTTCCAGCTTTTGATACTGTTGACCATCACTCCTTCCTCTCAAACACTCTTATAAGGCCACACTTCTTGTCTGGACTACAGTGATAACTTTCTATTTTATCTCCCCATTTCTGGGCTCATGCTTCTCTTCTCCAATCCACCCTACACAACAACCAAAAGAATATTCTGAAGTTACACCTCTGACCATGTCAAATCTCTGCTCAAAATGCCTTCCATCCCTCTTAGTAAATCTAGGACAAAAGCCAAGCTCCTTAGCCTGGCATTTGAGGCCTGCCATAGTCTGTCTCCCCCTAACTTTCCAGACTATTTCATAATAGTCCCTTTCACAAACTCTACGTTCCAAGTACACTGGACTACTAGCCATTCTGTGAACTCAATGTTCTGTCTTCCCCTCCAAGAATCCTCACAGACCATTCCTCATGACTAGAACACACTTGTTCCTCACTAACACTGCATTTCTTCAGGAACTAATTCAGAGCCAACTCCCCCACAAAAGTCCACCTCCCCAACTGCTGGTGCTCTCTCCATCCTCAAGTTTCCCTGTTCTTATTATTATTCCTGCCTTAATCCCCTATCCCTCCCTTACAGGAGGGTCAACTACAAGGCAAGACCTATTTCCATTTTTGTCTCTGTATCCCCAAGACCTTCAGCTTTAAGTCCATCAATAACTTCTGTTTATTGAATTGATAAACTATTACTAAGGAGACATCACTGTAGTATTTCAAAGTTAACAAAAGACCATAATAGGCAGAAGGAAAGAACAAGTATCAATTTAAGTACCTACTACTAAACTAAATGCTTTACAGATATTATTTCATTTGATCTTCACTATAACAATAGGAGAGGGTCCTGTCCCTTCTAATTCCAGGTCCAGCACTCTTATCTACTAAACCACCTATGAAACCCCTTATCAATCTTTCATGTTTATATATCTGTTGTCCCATGGGGAATACACAAAGTTTTTCTACCTCTGGTGAAGCAATTACAAAGCGTTACAAATGTTTAAAAAAAAAAAAAAGGTAGGGGGCTATTAAACTTGTGAGTTTCTATATTTTGCTATTAAATATCAAATAAACATATCACATAATACATATAAGTGCAACACTGTACTAATCTTAGCATGAAGGTGTAGCTATACTCACACACATACTGCATTACTCAGTTCCACAAAAAATACAGGTTTGGGACAGATATCCCAAGAACGCTCAAAGAGCCAGAGTCTTTCTAAGGGGGGAAAAAAAAAAAAAGGCCAATTTCTCCATTGGTCATGGAGGGTAGTCAGGGCATAATTATCCAGTTAGAGTTTGGCCAGAATGGTAGATAACATCTATGGTATTGTAGAGTGTAATTTCATTACTTTAAAGTTGTAATAGAATTTTTCTATTTCTACTTACATTTTCTACAAATCTAAAACAGGGATACCATGATTCTATGGGATTTTTACATTTCTATTTGCATTCTCCCCAAATATAAAAAATAAGACACCAAAAATCTAATGAAGACATGTGTACCATATACTATAGCAATCATTCTTTAGTATGCCCTTCTAAAAATATGTTCTGGTTCCAGTTATAACTACTGATGATACACAGGAATCTTTCTCTTTCTCTCTCTCTCTCTCTCTCTCTCTCTCTCTCTCTCTCTCTCTCTCTCTCTCTCTCTCTGTCTCTCTTTCTCTCTCTCTCTTTGCATTTTTGTCTCAGTCTCTCTTTTTCATTGGTAGAGAGAAAGATGAGTGAGTTGAAGGGGGGGAGCAGATAACATCCATTTTTTTTTCTTGTATGTCTGTAACATTGAAATTAAGAAATGGTAATTATGATGAGGCATCTGTCCATGGCACCACCTAAAACCTGCAAACAGCAATTGTACAACAAGGTAGTGTTTAGTGTATGAGGTTTAAGACTTTCTGCCAGAAAACCCAAAGCATCCAAGTTGTAAAACAGTGTAATAAGCAGGTAATCCTCAGCCCAGCGTCCAAGTTTCTGCCCTAACCTGTTCCTTATGATTATGATTTTAAAACATCCCAGTGTCAGCAGGTTCACTGTGAGTCAGAACTGAAATAATAAATGGCTTATTTTCCGTCCTGATGGAGGAAATACATCATGGCTCATTGTGGCTCACTTAACTGAGACTGTTTTTACAGGAAAATGTAAAAATAACCAGCTCATTCTCTCTTACTGTTCATATTTTTTAATTAACAAAGTTCCTTACTACAATCAATTTCTAAAAGAAAAAAAAACACATGTTTTTCACATAGAAAACAAAACAATACTCTAGTAATAGCTAGAAAAGAAAAATTATGTAAACACTCAAAGAAAATTGAGTTTATGAACAATAAATATCCTGACAAGTCATAATATTCTACTAGTCATATACTTCAGTTTGCCAAGATAACCAATTAAGTCTACTCTTATCTATTGAAATGAGCAGAATTCTGTCCAAGTCTATTGCTAGACAGTTGATAACATTTAAAAGACCACCAAAATGACTCATTTTGTTTCACAAAGTTGTGTGTGTCTGTGTGTGTGCAGGTGTGTTTGAAATTTTGAACCTTAGACAATAAGTCACAGCTTCTCATTGGAATTAAGTATTATGCAGAAGACACATAAAGCTGTACTTCTCTAAGTAAGAATTTTTAGACACCTTAATATTTGCTTGCCATCTATCTTTAGAAATAACCTAATAAACACATATATTATGGGAGAATTTAATAGTTACAAACAATAAAAAAAATTTATGCTATAAATCACATAAACTTCAAGATCATGGACAACACTACAACCTATAACTGGATTCAAGGAGGGTTCTGCATATCCAGAAGCAAAGTGCAAACCAAAGAGGGAGGATTCTCATACCTTACTCCTGGCCATGCACTCATCGAGCCAATGATCAATTCCTGCCTATTCCACTCAATTAATAAACTTTTATTAAGAAACTACTATGTGCCAGGCACTTTGCTAATTATTAGGAATACAAAAAGATTTGGGTAGTCCCTTCTGTCAAGGAGCTTAGGAACAAGACACTCCATCTCTCAGCTCTGAACATTTTCTCTGGCTGCTCCACAAGTTTGAACTGCTCTCCTTCCACATCTCCAGCCACCAAAAATCCCACCTTTTTACCGGAAACCTTTCCCAATAGCTCTTAATTATAGTGCCTTATCTGTGTAAATTATTTCTTATTTAATCCGTATATATCTTGCTTCATATATACTTATTTGCACAAAGTCTCCACCATTAAACAATAAGCTTATTAAGGGCAGAAGCTGTCTTCTGACTATTTTTGTATCCCCAATATTTAGCATAGTTCTTGGCACACAGGAGTCATCTTAAAAAGAAAAATCACAGCCATTCACTATTTCCAAAATTAATACAAATATAATATATGGTGTCCATTTATCTCAAGCTTTCCTTAAAGACTACTATCCAATTTACAACTATCTTTGATACCACATTCAGTTATGGGATCCCATATGGGGTTCAAACCACAGTTTACAAAGCAGGAGTCTAAGAGAAGCACTTGCTGAATGTATGACTAGAGATTTCCATATGCTGTATTCAATTGAGTTAATCAATTGGCAAAGATTTGCAAACTACCTTTCTAGGTGCCAGAAAGTATGCTAATACCAAGAATCTTCCTCTTTACCTGCTCCTTTTCTATGCCCCAAAACAAAATCAACAGAAAAATCACAAGTCTGAAAAGATAAATGAGACTTTCTCAAGGTTCCTAAAAAAATTACTAAGATAGCAAGAGTAACTCTGAAAATCAAAGGCCATCATCAGTGGTTGACAGAAAAAGGAAAGGGCACAAAAACAGTCAAGGAAAACTTTTAATAGTCTGGTTAATGCTTCAACACACCTTCAGGACCTTTCTTTTGACTTTTCTTCTATTCTTTATTAATAATGCTAAAAAAGAAACTGACTACAGATCTTACCACTCATAAAGCAAAAGGACATAAGATGTGAATGTGGGATTCTTATATTCTATCCTAGCACTTTGAGAATAGCCATATATTTAAGTTCTCCAACTTAAAACTGAGAAATATATGTCCATTCAACTGTTTACAAAAAAAAAAAAAAATCCAGAAAAATAAAGACACATGTCACTTTAAAGCTCCAAAAAACCCTCTATTTTTTAAAGTCAAATAATTTTAGTCTATTTGCTGATTCCAGCATTAATTCTAAGTGCAAACAACCTTTGAGTAGAAACATCCTTGTACATGTTTAACCTATATCAGATTGCTTGGTGTCTTGAGGAAGGGGAGAGATAAGGAAGGGAGAAGAAAAATTTGGAACACAAAATCTTACAAAAATAAATGTTGGAAGAGGCCAGTAGATGGCTCAGTGGATAGAGCACCAGCCCTGAAATCAGAAAGACCTGAGTTCAAATGTGGTCTCAGACACTAACACTTACTAGCTGTGTGACGCTGACCAAGTCACAATTGGGGTTAACCCAATTGCCTCAGCAAAAAAAAAAAAAAAAAAAGAAAAGAAAAATGGAAACCCTCTTTACATATATTTGAAAAGTAAAATGCAATAACTATCTAGAGAAAAAAAAAAAAAAAGAAGAAAAAGTACCATCCTAAGTCTGGCTTTCCCTTTCCCCTGTTGTTATCAGCAAAGCATACTAAACAACTGAGGCATGTGAGAATTTCCCACTTGAGAAGAACTATGTTATGAGAAGCACTCATTCATCAAGTCATTTTTTTAAAAGAACTGTTATTTGCTTCAAATGTTCAAATTTAAAGCCTTTCTAAAATAAGAACACCTAACAAGACAGTTATTCTCCGTGGGGGGGCTGCCACTGACTGGATCACATAAACATTCTGAGAGTCATCAAATCCAGAGTTTCTTTTTTCCCTTGGGGAGGGCTAAAAGATGTAAAGAAATCAGCGGTGAGCTCCATTCTTCTCCTTGCCTAGATCCATAAAGATGTGATAGGAAGCCAATCACTGTTTGCTACAAATGAGGTGTCTCCCCTTAACACCTTGAAATCTAAATCAATTTTTATTTTGGGTTTGGAAGAACACACGTGTGCACACCACAGACTGGAGGGCTGAAATAACTTGAATCACATCAAAGTCTGGAACTTCAAAGTTGCAGTTTCCACAGCAACAGCCACTGAGCTCTGCGAGTTTAAAGCTCCTGTATAGGGTATTCTCTCAGATTTGGGGCCTTGAGATGTGGGCAGTGTGGCCAAGTCAGTGAACTTCCTGACGGCACTGGGGAAGAGCAGTCCCACTACAGAGAAGGAGCACCAGCCTCTAAAGCAGGTCTCCCAAGAGGAAGCTCCCACAAATTATCTGAATGCACATGAACTCGGGCTGGTGTCAGCTACACACACTGAGCTACGGATTTTCTCTTACTGCTCTGCCCTTCTCTAAGTATAACATGCCAGAGGAATGCCAAATGCCAGGGGAAGAGAATGTGGGATCTATCCAACTGTCATTTCAGTGGTTCACTTCTTGGTTAATGTCAGAAATGATCATGAACCAATTATCTTCCTTTTTAATTACAATATATAAAATGGTATTATAATAATAATAGCTTTCATTTATATAGAGCCTACTATGTGCCAGGCTGTATAAGAGCTTATGTCATCACCATCATGACTCACATTTATGAAGAGCCTACTATGTGCCAGGCTGCATAAGCTCTTATCTCATCATCATCATGGCTACCATTTATAAAAAGCCTACTATGTGCCAGGCTATATAAGTTCTTATCTCATCCTCATCCTCATCATCATCATCATCATGGCTACCATTTATATAAAATCTACTATGTACCAGGCTGTGTAAGTTCTTATCTCATGATATCCTCATAACAACTCTGAGTTGTAGGAGTTATGATTATCTCCATCTTAATTCCCAGATTAAATGACTTCCCCAAGGTGATCCAGTTAGTAAGTGTCTGGGGCCACATTTAAAACTCAGGTCTTCCTGACTTTGGGCCCCTTCGCTCTATCCACTGAGCCACACAGTTCTCCCTACAAAGTGCTGATTAATAAGACTTGAGTTCAAATCTTAGCACAGATACTGAGTCTATGTCCAATGATCCAGGACAAACCAATTAACTTCTCTTAGCCTTTCCCCATTTGCAAAATAGGAATAACAACAGCAAATAATTCACAGGAATGCTGAGATAATCAAATGAGATGACCTATATATAAAGCACTTTGAAAACCTTAAAAGTATTTCACAAATGCTAGTTATCATTATTATTAAGCCAGTTCTAACCATAGCCATGTTCCCTTCAGTGATTTCCAAAGGTATTTCCCAGCCCCTCTAGTTCCTGCTTTCAGTGGCTACTTTGGTTCAAAAATATATGCAAATTTAACCCCAGGACTAAAACTCTGAAAAGTCCCAGGCAATCAACACAGAGCTATATAGTCCTCACAATGATCATTTTTAATAAAAGTTCTTCCTTGCCAGATCTCCACTGCTTCTCAAAGTTGGTCTGTCCTGGATTCTTAAGTTATTGTCTCTATGCTTCCTACATGTCTCCATAGTACATGGATTCTTAATCCAGTCTGGGGAAGCCTATGAAACTGTTCTCAGGAAAATTATTTTTAAATACATAAAATAAAATATATAAGATTATAAAGGAAGTCAATCATACTGAAATATAAATTTCAAAATATTTTTTCAAAAACAAAGTCCCTAGTCCAGGTTAAGAACCCGTGATCTGCAATTTGTAAGCTAGAAATGATTCAGAGTCAAGGTTTGTATTGAATGCAACCTGAAAAATCCAAGGATTTCCACAGCCCTTTGGGATAGCAAGAAATACCTAACAATTAGATGAAGGGGAATGAGGTTTGAAGGGGGGAAAAAGTCATTGGATTTGTTGGGCTGGAAGCCAAGAATGTCCTTTGAGAAAAGTTTGTCTAATTTTGTAATTAAATAAGAGGGAAAAGAAATAAATGCATGGAAGAGGATCTTGATCATTTTTGAGGGTTGGGAGAGAGAGAGGTGGAGAAAAGTGGCCCCATGGCTTCAATTTTCTGGGTGTATTAGGTAGTTGTCATTTTTTCTAGAAGTGTGGGTCATAGGGTATAGTTGAGAGCTTAAGGAATGAGGAAATAAGATAAAGAGTCAACAGGGATAGAATAGGAAGGCTACTAAAATAGCTGGTTAAAATTATTGTTATACACCAAATTTACAGGATAAAATCTTACTGATTTTAGATATGCTCTAGCAAAAGCCCCAGTGCCTTATGTGACAAGTTCTCACTCCTTTTGAATTAAGGTAGCAAAATGCATTTGGCTTTCAGCAATTCAAGTAATTTCATTTCAACCAAATGCTCAAATCACCTCCTTCCATGGGCCAGTTTATTCATTCATTCATTCAATCACTCAACAACAAGCATGTGGCAGACCCCTGCTATGGTAGGTACTCGGATAAGCTTAGTTCCACCTTCACATACAAACAGCTAGCAGTGTGTGGTCCTTTGGTCCTAGTAGGGAAATAAGCCTTTAAAACAAAAATAATATAAATGATAATAATTTCACATTTAACTTTAAATAACAAAATAAAAGATGCACTTATGACTATACATCAGACTTAATGTATATGTATAATGTGTCTAAATGTGTCCTCCCTCCCTCCTTCCCTTCTTTCCTTCCTTTTGTCTCCTTGCACAAAAAGTTAAATGTTTTATACTACAGCATGTTCTTCAAACTTTTTTAATCCTACATCTCTATCAGTAAGTACACAAACGAACACACACACACACACACACACACACACACACACATACACACACACACACACGACACTGGACAAGTCACATATATAGCCACTCTATTCCATGCTTTCTTCATCAAAGGGAAAAGAAGCCACACTTGACAATGACTCCTGTGGAGGACTGTTGTTCGCTTTCAAAGTACATTTTGTTTTTCCCCAATTATACATAAAAACTATTTTTAACATTGGTGTTTTTTTCCCTCCCTCCTTTCCTCCTTTTCCCTCCCTGAGATGATAAAGTATCTAATATAGGTTATATGTATGCAATCATATAAAACATATCCATATTAATGATTTTGTGCAAAGAAACAGGAAGGAAGGAAGGAAGGAAGGAAGGAAGGAAGGAAGGAAGGAAGGAAGGAAGGAAGGAAGCAAGGAAGGAAGGAAGGAAAGAAGGAAGGAAGGAAGAAATAGTATGTTTCACCCTGTATTCAGATATCAGTTCTCTCTCTGGTGGATAGCATCTTTCATCATGGGTCCTTTGGCATTGTCTTGAATCACTGAATTGCTGAAAATAGTAAATCATTCACAATTCTTCAATGTATAATGTTGCTGTTACTGTGGACATTTCGCTGGTTCTGGTCATTCACTTTACATCCATTTGTACGAGTCTTTCCAGGTTTTTCTGAAATCATCTTGCTTGTCATATCTTATAGGACAGTAATATTTCATTATAATCATATATCACAACTTGTTCAATCATTCCCCAAATGATGGGCATTCCCTCAACTTCCAATTCTTAGCCTCTGTGAAGCACTTTTAAAACTAACATTGCATATTAAATGTTTACATCCTCTTTCAGAAGGTCACTTTCCACTATTATAAAAGTTTACATAATGATTTATGTTTTGGTTAATGTCCTTGAATTTCTTTCTGTAGTGTCAATCTAATCCATAAAAGACTTTTATATCTCATTCTAAATTTTTAAAAAAAGTTCTCCAAATATATGACTAATTAGAAAGACTAAAATTAGTAAGACCAAAAATCAGCCAAGGAGTAGGGAAAGCAGGAGAGAAAAGAGTTAACTATGAATTCTTGTGGGTTTAATCATGGATAAATTCCATTTTTGGAGATGAGACTATTTAGTTCATATTTTACATGAAACTGAGGGACAAAGAATAAAATGGCTTGAGCCCAAGGTCAGCCAGAATTAATGACAGAATTCATGGGACTAAGACCTTGATCTGTGACCTTAAAGTCCAATGTCTTTCCCTTACATCACACACTGTCTGTCAAAACACTAATCTTCCTTTGAGTTGGGTGTTTTTCAGTATGCTTCTATCTATTTGTATCTGCATCTAGTGAAGATTTCACTTCTAGGTAAAGACTGAAAGACTTAGGAGTATAGAGAAACAAGCTAAAATTCATCTCCTCTATTTACTATTATTGGTATAAGAGAGGAAGGAGAGAAGGGAGGAAAAGAGAAATGAAAGGAAGGAGGGAAGGAGGAAGAGGGAGAGAGGAAAGGAGAAATGGAGGATTTACTAAATTTTAATAAGTACCAGCTATATACTGTGCTAGGGATTATACACATATTATCGCAACTGATGCTCACAACAATACTAAGAGGTAAGTACTATTACCATGTTCATTTTGCAGTTGTGGAGACAGAGGCAAAAAAAAAACTAAGGACTTGCCCAGAATCACACAACTAGTATAGTAATTGTCTAAGTCTGAATGGAACTCAGGTCTTCCTGATTAGAGGTCCCACACAACTTTCCCTGTAAATAAGGGATAGCACTTAATGGAAATTAGTGGAAGGTTAAAAATTACTGTTGGTATTTGAGTGCCTTTAACTTCTGAAAGGTAGATTTGGTTTTTTTCCTAGATAGGAATTACTACTAAGATCCTTCCATATTCAAAGATTATTGGAATTAACATTATTGATATATTTTCATACAACCATTATACAGTAAGAAAATAAATTTCTGTTAAATAACTGAATGCCTTAGGGCATAATCATGCTGTTTAATATTACATTATTAAATAAAATTAAATATCATAAACGCTAATAAATATGAAGTAATATTAAGCAACAACTATTTTATTTCTATAGCCTAAGTAATTAACAAATGAAAAATACTTGTTAGGTCCCTGTCCTGACTTGCAGAATTTTTAAAAACAGAAAGTACAAAATACTACAAGGATTTTATTCTAACATACCTCGCAGCAGGCTGGGCCATGCAACAAAACTCATGCCTGTTTTTTTTAACACCAAAATGGCTTTCCTTTACCAAGAAGTAATATGAATGATAACAGTAGTAGCAGCAATTTAAATATCAATAACCTATTTAACCACCTGTAAAACAAACAAACAAACAAAAAATACAGCAATAGTTGTATGATTCAAAGCAAGTCATTTAGCCTCCGTTGTTTTGAGGACCAAATGAAAAAATAATTGTAAAGAACTCTGCAAATATCAAAATATTATATTTATTAATTTTTTTAGAGAGAATAACCATACAGTGGAGAAATGATTATTTTAAAACACTGAGTTTAGAACATAGGTATATATTTAAAAAAAATTTTAACTGAATGCAAGAAGAATAAAACAGTGAAGGCAACCACTCTGAATGCATCTCTTTGGCATTATTATTTTCATTGAATGGTTTAACACTGAAGAAAAATCAAGGTCTATTCCCTCAATGGAAAAGAAAGAGCAGAGCTGTCTCATCCATAAGCTCTGATTTGAAAGTCCTTTTCCCTCATGAAGAAAGTGAAAGGTGAGGATTAAAATCAACAATTAGCTTCATCCTCAGTTCAACAAATATTTAGGAAGTTCAACAAATATTTAATAAGGGCCTCGTACTTTTGAGGTGCTCTGAGATAAAGTTAACAAAATTAACCAGTGCCTGTAAACCCTCCCATGTCTCAACAGACAGGTTACCTTCCTGGAGAGATTGGCTGTGAGCCCACCAGAACAATCCCTAAGAGCTGGGAAAATGAAGTGCACAGGGCATCCCAAAAATCTTACTGCGTTTTTAGGCAAAGACAATGGGGATGGGCTGTGTAAGAATCAGGAATAAAAGCTACCAAAC
The DNA here is from genome assembly GCF_016432865.1 of Antechinus flavipes. Classification (NCBI taxonomy): domain Eukaryota; kingdom Metazoa; phylum Chordata; class Mammalia; order Dasyuromorphia; family Dasyuridae; genus Antechinus; species Antechinus flavipes. The sequence goes on along the minus strand of NC_067400.1, from coordinate 546,659,500 downwards.
AACATATTTAGAGACAAGGGGGTGTGGGGGAAGAACAAGGTGATAAAGAACTATGATAATGTCGCTAAGTAATTCAAAGATCATCATACAGGAAGAATGCCATAGGGAACAGAGGAAAGAGCTATAAAATATAAAGTACTGGGAATGAGCCAGTTTACAGAAGCATTCTCATGAGATTTGAGTTGAAAGAGACTAAATCAGCCCATCTAACTCCTCCATTTGACAAATGAGGAAATCATGACCCAAAGAGATTTAGTGACCTGACCAAGATCACGTAACTGCTAAGAAGCCGAGCCAGAATTTGAACCCTGCAGCTCTCACTTGGAATCCACTTCTCTTTCCTCTCATTCATGCTGCCTTCTCCTTTGTAAAAACATGGAAAGAAAAAATAAACAAGTTCCTCTGGCAAAGGGACCAAGCAATTGAGGAAAGGGAGGAATTACATAAAGTCAGTTCTGTCAGCAATCACAGTAGTTTAATGTATACTCACTAGGCATTTTCCAGAATTGGAGACCAGTTTTCATGTCTAGGCTAAAATGCAATAGATACTGAAGCTGGTTCCTCTCAATTAGTATGAAGTGGTCCCATGTGTTCAAAATCACATTGTCCAAAGTTATGCTTATGCAACATGTGATATGTATTTCTATAAGCTATCTTACCACCAGGAGATATCTAAGATCAACACAACTGCAAAGTTTTTGAATAATAAAATCAATGATTTTTAAATGAATTCATAACCAGATGTACTTGAATTTTTTTAATCTCATAATAAGAATGATCCCAATAAGTTATTTCTTCCTTCCTTACTTCCTTCTTTTCTTTTTATCTATCATCTATCTACTATAACATATTTACTATGCAGATCAAGGGAAGCTCCCAATATCTGTGAATTGTCTATCTGAAGTGCATAAGCAACCACAATATGAGCTATTTGCTATATTTTTATTGTTGGATAGAGTTTTAATTCAATTGGATTGTTGTCCTTTATTCACCTGGCCTAAGAGGTTAACTGACTAATGATAACCGTTTGCATAGACACCCACATACAAACTCACTGAACTCCCTTTCCACATTTTACTCCCCATATTACATCAGCATTTACTGATTGCATCCAAAGAACAGAATTTTCACAATACAGACTTAAAAGGTCACTAGCTACCAGCAGGACTGTGGACACATGACATAGGGGCCCTCTGAACAGTTTTTTTTTTTTTTTTGCTAATAACTCCTATGAGCTCAGAACTTGCCTCTGGACCTCAAACTTCTGGTGATTCTGACTGTGCGCACGCAACATTTTTCTAAAAGGTGTGACCTGCAAACTAGAGAGACTCCAGAACTGGTGTCATACTGCGTGAAAGGAATCAAAAAAGCATACAAATGTTGCTTTCCTAGGACTCCAAATGATAAAAAAGGGATGAACTTTAATTGAAAGCAGAGAGTAGAACAATAACTATAGCTACCCTATAGGAAAAGGGAAGGGAATAAATAAGCATTTATATAGTGCCTACACTGTGTTAAGCAATTACCAGATGCTGTTTTAAGTGATTTACCAATACGGTTTTATTTAATCCTCAAAACAACCCTGTGAGGTAAATGTTATTATCCCTGCTTGGTAGCTGATAAAACCGTCACAAAGAAATTAAGATACTTGCCCAAGGTCACACAGTTAGGGTCTGAATCTGAACTCGGGTCTCCCTGACTCCAACCCAGTGCTTTAACCACTATGCCACCTAGCTGCCCCATATGGAAATTCAGGAGTCAAGAATTCCTAGAATAAGAAAATGTTTAAACTGCAAACGATTCCCTAAACTTCATCCTTTCATTTCAAGGATGAAGAAACCGGTCTAACGAGATGAAGTGGTTTGCCCAAGCCATCTCAAACCCCAACTTTTTCTCTGGAACAAGCTTCTTGGTTTCTGCTACTCTGCCCTTATTGTGGGGATCTCTCCCCTCTCTTTGCTTCCCTTGGGCCCCTTTTACCAACTTCAGACGTAGTCTGGGACTTTGCCGGGAGGAGCCGGCTCTCTGGCCCCTTCTGGTAGGCCATGGTAGGCCTTGTTAAAAATTAGCATGATGTGGCCAACTACAGGGACCTGAGCACAGATGGCCAGCAGAACGGGCTGGAGAATCTAGTTAATGACGATGGAAAATGGGAAGTTAAAACCACTAAATAATAGCAACCCTGCGTCCAAAAGGTGACAATGACTCCAATTCCCCCAGAAGAGCCTGCATCCAAAGCTTATGCAAGCATGTGCAAAGTCTACTCAAAATTTTGTTTTTAGGGACCATTCCTTTAAGGTCTTCCTATTTCACAAACATGAATATAATAATCCGAGAGAAAACCTTAAGGGAATTCTTTAGCTGCACCGTTGACACTCCTACCTGGGACATGAGATCTAGGGGGAAAGGTGAGCTTGAGGGGGTGGAGTGTATGGAGATCAGGTCCGACAAACTAAAAGCAGAGTGTTCCAGGCAGTCAGAAAGGTTCTGGAATCAAATCTGAAAAGACCGGGTGGCTGGGGATAACAGAAAGGAATGGCAGGAGGGGGTGGGGGGCAAGGCACCACCTGGAAACTAAAAGGTGGAAGAAGGAAAGCCCTATTAGCCAAACCAGGGCCTTGGCAGTTAGCTGGCCACTCTGGGTGGCCTGCCCTGGGCTTTCCTCATCCTGAGAGCTTGGGCTTCCCAAATACTGGCAGAAGTACCTATCGTTCTGTGAAAAACCCCAATTACTCAGTGACTTTGGGTTTTACTGCTTTATGGCTTACACACTGAGTAAGCATCATTTGCAAGTGTGGAAGGGAGTCTTCCTCCAATTTTCCACCTCCACTCCCACCAAAGGTAGAAAGAGCATTAGTTCTGTCAAAATGCAAAGTTCAAAAAAATTGTATTACAGTCCTACTTTAGTAGCAAGAGGAACTGAAACCCTGAAGAAAATAACAAAAAGGGGGATAATTAGCAAAAGGAAAATAAAGTTATCCATTGTCATCATTTCAGAAAAATGAGACTGAAGTGTACACCCCTATTTCTTGGCAGTGAAGTGATGGGCTACAGGTGGGAAGGAGACACACTTTTTCAAATACAGTCAACATCTGGATGTTTTAATCAACTACACTTATTTGATATAAGTGAGGTCTTTTATTTGGGGAAGGGAAAAATCAGTCCACACATGCAGGGATGAGGAAAATGAAGGGGGGGGAAGGGAAATCAATAAAATATTCTTAAAACACACACCAAAAAAAGAACTTTAGGAAGAACCTAAATAAAACAAAAATTTTTACTAACAAGTTAATTTAATATATACTTTATGTTAAATAAGTACAGTTAATTTATTAAATGTAAGTTTAATTATGTTAACTTTATAGTTGCATATACAATTCTTTTTTGTTCTTTCTATGTTCAGGTTCATGTTTGTTGTCGATTACTAAGTTCATTTTTTAAAAAAGAAAAATTAAAAGTACTGTATTTTGTAAACTTTGCAAAGCACTATATAAATGTCAGCTATTTAGCAGCACTGCTATTATTAGATGGCACAAACATATATACAAAGTAAATATAATGCAGAATAAAATAGGGAGACAATTAACTGAGGGAGGTACTAAAATTCAACAGAATTGGGGAAGACTTTCTGTAGAAGGTGGGATTTTAGTCGGCACTTCATTGTTATTTGAGCAAATCAGGCAGGTCTGGAGCTAAGAGGGGAGCAGAGAACAGAGTGTTCCAAGCCAGAGAAAATGCCCAGAGCCAAGAGATGCAGTGTCTAGGTCCAGGACACAGCCAGGAGGCCTGTGTCCTGGTGATAGGAGTCTGTGGTAGAGTAAGGTGTAAAAAACAAAAAAAGAGGAAGGGCTGAAGGGGTAAAGGACTTGGAATGCTAAAAAGATTTGGCTCCTAGAGGCCTCCCATGGGTAGAGAGGGGGCACAAAATGAATGGGGGTGGGGGGACAGTGAGGAATCCAGGATGACTGCCAGGTTACTAACCTGCTGGTGCTGCCCCTTTACATTAATAGGAAGGGAGGAAGGAAAGGAATGGGGAAAACACTAAAGAAATCCTGAGGATAAGGGGTCTTAGGCAGATACATCCAGTTAGAGATGCCTGGATGAAAGGCAGTTAGAGAGGGCAGTGGTGCAGTAGATAAAAGTACCAGCCCTGAAGTCAGGAAGATCTGAGTTCAAATATGGCCCTGGGCAAGTCACTAAACCCTAATTGCCTCAGCCCCTCTCCGCCCCCTCCCCCAAAAAAAAAGAAAGAAAGAAAAGGCAATTGGAGTGAGATTGGCAAAGAATTTGGGGCTCCCTGAGAGCAGGGACTGTGGACTTCTGTTTCTTGGTTTCCCTGGAACTTAGCACAAAGTAAATGCTTTTAAAATATTTTGATTGATTGACTGATATTCAAACCCAAGAGGTTAAAACATTCAAACAGCTAAGGCATTCAGTTTAGATGTACTAGAAAAAGACAGAGGCTCCTCTGAGAAACATCTTGAAAGTGCAACCAGAAAAATGAGCTTATTTTTTATGCAATAATTGTCATCTAGGTGCCTCTACAGCTTATTCAATCACCAGTGGTAGAGACATCACTTCTACCATCACTACATGGGGGAGAAAAAAGGGTCTAGAAGCACTTAGATTGATATAGGGAACTCTACAACCAATGCAGAACAGCACCTCTTCTCCAACTGAGAACAGACTTTAGAGTTGCCTAAAATGCAGGGTCAACATGAAAGGGTTTATTATTTTTTAATGAATTAATAATTATTTTAATAATTTATCAGCTTTCAATTCTAACACAAAATCTTTTGATAGACATAACTCAAGTAAAGAAAAGCTCCTTTAAGTTTACAAAAAAATTTTTTTTTCACACAAAAATCTCATGAAATAGTTCAGCCTCACAAAGCTAATAAATGTTAAGAAGTATGATTTGAATCCAGAACTCTAGAGGTCTTTCATCATTTACTGCTGCCACTCTAAACAGATTCATAAATCTCAAGTTTAGAAGAACTGGAGGAAGTTACTAGTTCAATGATAGCTGAGGAGGAATACCTTCTATAGAATACCACCCAAATGGTTACCAACCCTCTGCTTAAAACCATCAATGATGAGGAATCACTCATTGAACATAATTGAATTTAAAGTTAACAATTTTTTCTTACCATCGATCTAAGTGCTACTTTTCTGAAACATCTACCCTTTGCTTCTCTTTTTGCCCTCCAAGGCCACATTGTACTTATTTCAGCAGACTACTCAGGGACATAAAAAAGGAAGTTTTGTAAAAGTATAATATCCTTTAAACTTTAGAGCATCAAAGTTGGAAACTCCTAAAGACAGATAACTCATAACTAATTCACAGCCACCACCCCTCTTAATAAGCAGCTTTATAATCTAGGACTCATGTAACAAACCTCTCTGCCCACATAACAGACATATGTATAAGATGATATATGAATTTCAGATTTCATCTACCATACAATGATACAGAGGAAATTGAAAGAAAGCACGTATTTTCAATAAAATTCTTTGGCATTTTCAAAACTTCTCTCCTTCCCAGATTGTTTTTATAAAATTACAGGACTATTTAGAACTCTCTGATTAAGGTTCAGATGTATACATCCTTTCCTAATAAAACTACTATATAAATCAACATACCACTGGAATTGTGAAAACAAAATCTCATTGAAACAATGGCAAAATAATACCATAACATGCCCAGGAAACAGACCAAAGTATGATAAACTAAACACAAAAGGGACACAATCCTAAGAAATTACAGGATAGAACAGATATTTTCATTCTCCCAGGCTTACTAACATATAAACCTGACTCTGGTTATTATGAAACTATCCAATTAATCCTTATTTCTCAGGGTCCTCTAAAACTAGGCACTTTACAAGCATTATTCAATGGAATTTAACTAGACAACTCAAGCCAATGTTGATAATGTATTCTAACTGTCCTCTGACAATTTATATGAAACATCTGTTCCTACAACATTAAACACGTTCTTACATGTATAGCATTATACAATGATGACCTTCAAAACTTATATAGAGAGAATCTTTCAAAAGAAAAACATCACAGATCTTAATGCTGCTTAATACTGATATATTGCCTGAAAATGAGAGAAAAAAAAAAAAAAAAGAATAGGGAGGAGGTGAAGGAAAAGACAAAGATTTAAATGATGCATTTTTGAGAGCAAATAATTTTCTAATGTTTATTTATTGGTCCCTGAAGACAAACTTCTTTATATTTCAGAGAAAATATGAAATTTTAAATTACTATTAAGATTACTAAAAACATGAAAGAGCAAATTTTTAAAGATTCACTTTCCATATTAATACTTCAGAGGTGGGAAAAAAAAATCTCATGTTTCTTGGGATTGTAAAAAATCAGTTTCATTTTTATACTGTTTCATTTTCTTCTTATCACACAGTACTGAATACTAATTCAGGTTTGTAACTGCTGTGAATGCCGACATACCTACCCTAACAGTGTCCCTAACAATGTTTAGCAATGCTATAATTAATTATTAATACTTCTGGAGGATAGCCATCTCCCCTCACATTTTGCCATCCCTTCCATAGCTAGGTGGTGCTCAGTGGAAGCAATGCTGCCAATCAGAAAGACCTGAATTCTGACTGTAAGTAATCTGAAGTCTCAATCACAATGTAAATGTAAACTGAGTGAAGTGCCAGGAGAAGAAGCCCTGAATAGTGAGCCAAGTGATGACTATTCTGATGGAACTTACTACCCTTAGTAACAGAGTTTCATCTAACTATAGCTATGCTTTGCCTGTACGTAAGCCCATTTCTCAGCATTTAAAAAAAAAAAATCACCCTATGATGATGTTTTTTTTTTACATTTATTTACAGCAGTGTTTCCATATTTATATTATTTTTAGAAGGATTATCTGAACAGTAATTGAAAAATTGTTATCCAAGTCAACCATTTATTGATCACTTGCCTCTACAGATTATTGTTCTGGTCCTTTGTTTACTATGTGTATGATACTAGTAACCCACTATTTATTTAAAAGTGATAATTCTAGAGACAAAAACTTTCATTGGAAAGTCTATTAGAGTCCATGGCCACAAAGTAAAAGAGCTTAGCAGCCAGTCAATAATGAGAATGAATCTTTGATACTGGTCTCATTAGCACCATTCTATAACAAATATTTATTATGTACCAGTGTATTTAATACTAGTAGTACCTGATTCAAGACTTCAACCATCTTCTCAACATAGATGATTTCTAAATTAGACCCAACCTCCTACTCCAGCTGAAGTCCCCCGTCTCCACATAGCGTCCCACCATCACATTAAATTCCGTTGGGCCAAAATTGAATTCACTCTCCCCATGCTCTCCAACACAATCCTGGCTAACAAAATCCCCTTAGCAGTTCTTATAGAATACCTACTCTTTGCCCAGAATGCTATTAAGTTGTGTGGAGGAAACCAAAAGACACAATCTCTTCCTGCCAAACTTTACCTCCTAAGGAGCTAGATGTAAATTCACTCATTTAGCCAACAAGTATTCATAGACTATCCACTGCCTGTGTTAATGACACCATGTTACATGACCCCAAAGAAAAAACAATGTTCTATTGGATTCATAATTAAAATGATAACACACGGTTCAGATTATCAAAGCCATGATAATTTAAAATTAATATTTACCTGTGGTTTACATATTATTTACATATCAGCCTAGTTGTGCAATCACGGATTCTTGGACAACTTTCAAGTTAAAACAACATTGTTATTACTAATCAAAACCTCTGCCTGTATGATATTCGTATATATTTCAGATATCTACATGTATGTAAAAATACCACTCCTTACAACTATATGTATTCTTACAATTTTAAAAGTAGTTGAAAGCTTTTCTAACTTTTGAAATAAGGTTGCACGAGGAAACAAATGTTTAGATGACTAGCCATTTGTATTGCTTTCACTAATACTGAAAGAGAGGGTTTAATTTAAGGCTAGTTAAAACATGATTATAACAAATAATAATATTGTTAAGGGATCAATGACCTAAAAGGAAATCCAAGCAAATACTTCTTGCAAAGGGATTGGGGGACAGAGGAAGAGAATGACACAGAGAAGAGGGTAAAATTACAGAAAAAAATTAAACAGTTAGTGATAAAAGGGAAATCACAAGAACCTGTTTTCTTTGCCCCTTCATCAGACAAAAGCAAGTGGGGTTTGGGCAACTGCTCTTTGAAAACAAGCAAAAAAAGAAATACATTACACAAAATTTGGAACTTTTCTATTCAAAAATTATTATGGAGGCAAAAAGACCTATCAAAAGAGGATTAAACACTAAAGTAAGAATATTATCTGTGGTTAAGCTAGCAGACTAAGATAAGAAGAATTACTCCTTTATCAAACCTCCTCCTTCAAAGCACAAAGTGATAAGCAAATCTCCCCTTAGAAGAGTCATCTATCTTGGAGGATTGCACAACTGTCCTTTAAAAGGCAGAGCTTTCCTTTGGGTCTTCAATCATCAGTCACTGTCGGAAACAGAACACCTGATAAAGAGAAATCTTGCTCTATTCTGACATAACTCTTTGATTTCTCATAAACTTGCTATTATATCAAATTATTGTGCAAAAAGGCTGGTCCCTCAGATACTAGAATTAACAAGTATTTAATCAAAATCCAGAAGAATCACAAAAAAGCATTTTAAAATTATAAATGGGGCCAAAAGTACCTATTTCTTTATCATCTTGACAACTAGAAACACGGAATCAATTGAATCTGTTTCTCCATATGCCTATCAGCTTCTTACTGGTCTGCTTTTTTTGATATTACTGGTAATTCTATCAGGAGAAGGAGCTCCAGTGAAAAACTTCCTCTACCAATAGAGATCCTAGTTGCTTGAGAAGCTGAATGATTTTCCCAGTCATATTGACAGTAACGTGCTAGAAATGGGATTTGAACTCAGTATTCTTCCTGTCTGTCTTTGTTTCTTTCCCACCAAAATGCCATGCTGTTTCTACCTCTACTCATAAATATTGATAACTTTAATTCTAAGCCAGTGGATTTTAAATGTTTTCACTCACTTATTTACCTCCTCTCACCCCTGGAAACCCCCACAACTCATCAGTGTCTTATTTTCCTCACTCCTTCTCTTCCCGGCCTCCCCAACTAAATTTAAGAAATATCAACAAGGAGGCTTCCAGTCCTCATGCAGGACTTCTAAAGAAATACTAGAGGTGCAATTATTAGTAGATAACCTGAATCCTAAAGTCCATTGATATAGGACTCTCCTCATTGGTGAAAATCAACCCCTCAAACAGGTGCAAAGTATTGGGTGCTGAGAGTCCTATACCAATGAGTTGGGGACTTCAGCTATAAGGACTTGGAACTTACAAAGCAGACCACAAGTTAGTCATTTAAAATGCTAATGCAAGATTTAATACAAAATTATAATGACCACGCTTCACGAAAAGCTACTATTCCCTGCTTCTTTGAAGACATACACGACTATGGGTATGGAACACTGCATATGCTATCAAATTATTTTAATCTATTGATTAGTTTTACTGAGCTTTTTAATTATCTTTTTATTCATTATTATAGGAAGTAGTTATCTGGGAGGATGGAAAGAGATACATTGGGAAACATGGGTGATATAAAGACAAAAGATAGCAATAAAAATATGTATTTTAAAAATACTATCCAGAAACCAGAGATTTTATTTTATTTTTATTTTATTTTTTTCCCACTGCAGAACCAAGATTTTATAAAATGGCAACTGAAGAACCAAATTATCCTTCTCTAATTGAGTCACAGCCACTAATTCTGGGATTAAGGCTGTTTGGGGATAGACAAATACAAATGCCTGAAGAAAATAAGGAGCAACAACTAACTAAGAATGCCGGCAAATGATCCTTTTATCCAAGTCTGTTGGATCTGCCAGGCAGAGTAAGACCATTGGGAAGGGGGGTAGAGGGAAAGAGTTATAAATGACCCAGAGATAAAGATTATCATGGTAAGAACAAGAATTCATCACAGAAGATTTTTGTTTCTAAAAAGCAAAAATTTCAGTTTATTCAGAAAAATTAAGTCCACCTTTGTATAGAACTGATTATCAGCTCTAATCTAAGGTCTTGACGAGTACACAAAAGCTCCCTTAAATACATATTCAAACCCCAGAACAGCCTAGTCTTTTATGGAATGCCTTTCAAGGGCTGGAAATGTTCTCTTCTCGTTCCTGCTCTCTGAAAATTAAATCATAAGATCAGAGAACTAGAATTGGAAGGCCCCTCAAAGGTTAAATGCATCTAGTCCAGCCTTCTCCTTTTATGGATTAGGAGTCCAAAGGACAGAGAAGGGAAGTATTTTCTCTAAAAGTAACACAGGTAGAGGCAGAAGTAGGCACAGGGCCTCTGACTTCAAAACCCGTGTTGCTGCTATGACCCTTTTGAGAGTCAACCTGATATATTGAGGCTAAAATCTTAAATAAAATATTAGCAAAACGACCCTTTTGAGAGTCAACCTGATATATTGATGCTAAAATCTTAAATAAAATATTAGCAAAACGATTACAGAAAACCATCCCCAGGATAATACACTATGACCAAGTAGGATTTATACCAGGAATGCAGGGGTGGTTCAATATTAGGAAAACTATTAGCATAATTGACTACATCAATAATCAAACTAAAAAAAAAACCCATATGATCATCTCAATAAATGCAGAAAAATCATTGACAGTCAACCTGATAGTACAGCTTCCTGCTAGACCCAGATGGCTCTGGAGAATAAGCCTGATGACTTTATGTAGCCCTCCTTCCCTTAAATCCAACTCACTTCCATTTCACTGCATCACCTCCCTGAGGTCAAGATCTTGGTGAAAAGCAAAGAACCACCTTCTGCTAAATACTTCATCCACATAATATACTAATGGGCATCAAAACTGAAATGTCAAAGTTGTCAAAAGAAAAAAAAAAAAAACAAGCTTAACTGAAAGAATCAAACCTTTTTTTTAATAGCTTTTTATTTTTCAAAATAAATTCAAAGCTTTCCACATTTTCCCTTATAAAAACTTATGTTCTAAATTATTTCTTCCTCCCTGCCCACCTCCCTAAGTAGGTCAAACACGAGCAAGTCTTCTAAACATATTTCCACATTTAAACTGCTGCACAAGAAAAACCAAATCAAAAAGGGAAGGAAAAAATGAGAGAAAAAAATACAAGCAAGCAAACAACAACAAAGGTGAAAATGCTATTTTGTGATCCATATTCAGTCCCCAGAGTTCTCATGTATAATGATCTCCTGGTTCTGCTTTTACGCAGCATCAGTTCATGTAAGTCTCTCCAGGCCTCTCTGAAATCATCCTATTTGTCGTTTCCTTCAGAACAATAATATTGCATAACATTCGTACTTATTCATCCATTCTACAATTGATGAGCGTCTATTCAGTTTACAATTTCTTGCCACTACAAAAAGGGCTGCCACAAACATTTTTGCATAGGGATCTTCTCCCTTTTTTATGATTTCTTTGGGATACAGACTCAGAAGAGACACTGCTGGATCAAAGGGAATGCACAGGAACATAAACACATGCTCACACAAAACACCAGTCCATGGGATAGAAAATGTCATCTGCATCCAGAGAGAGCACTATGGAATCTGAACCTGGATCCAAGCATACTTTCACCTTTTTAGTGTGTGCTTTTTTTTTTCCTTTCTTGTGGTTTTGCCTTTTTGTTCTGATTTTTCTTTTACATGACTAATATGGAAATGTTTAAAAAATTATACATGTATAACCTATTTCAGAGAGCTTGCTGCCTTGGGGAGGGGGAACGTAAGGGAAGAAAGGAGAAAAAAAAGTGGAACTCAAAAATCTTACAAAAATGAATGTTAAAACTACCTTTACATGTCATTGGCAAAATAAAACACTATTAAAATTTTTTAAAAACCAAGAGTGTTGTAACTTCAGGCCACATTTTAACTGGTATTCAGACTGAAGTGGGTTTTTTTTTTGTTTTGTTTTGTTTGTTTGTTCATTTTAAGATAAAAAGAAAAAGAAAGTTACTTGTTTCACTTTAAAATATTGATACCCATGTCCAATAAGCATGGGAAAATATGTAAGAAAATGTAAAAAAAAAAAAATCAAACATTTTCTCAAATAATTTTTAATATGAGCAACTGACATTTTATTTTTCCATCTGCTTTTATAAAAGTAATATAAAAAAAAAAAACCTCTAAGAACAATCAACACATCCAAGAAAAAACTTGAGTAAAGAGAAATAGAATAAGAGGCTACGAAAATAAGGGACCTAAACTTCTAATTAATAAATAAACAAACAAATTAATAAATGGATGGATGGATAAAGGAAGGGAGGAAGGGAGGGAGGAAGGAAGGAAGGAAGGGAGGAAGGGAGGGAGGGAGGGAGGAAGGGAGGAAGGAAGGGAAAGGAAAGGATGAAAAGGAAGGAAAGGAAGGAAAGGAAACTCTAAATTTCGTTCCCAAATTACATGCACTTACTCCCAGCTCGCATTAATTGTTATCAGCTTAGGAGACATCAGCTGGGTCATCAAGAACAGTCAGCTCCTTTTTTCCTATTTTCACAGTCAAAGGTGTTACTAAATCTACACATTTTCACCTTTATACATCCCTACATTTTACTACCCCCACTGCTCCAATTGCTTGGGAATTTTTTTTTTTTTGGCCCAATACATATTTTCTTCCTGGCCTATTATTTTGTCTGCACTAGGAAAATAAAAAGTCATTTGAATTTCCTGGAGACAGGAGTAAAAGCCATAAGTAAAAAAGGACAATCAGTCTAGACCCAGGTCCAACAACACCACTACTAGATCTGTATCCCAAAGAGACCCTACAAAAAGGGAAAGGATCCACATATACTAACACATTTATAGTAGCTCTTTTTGTGACAACCAAAAATTGGAAACTGAGGAAATCCCTATCAATTTGGGAAGGGCGGGAACAAGCTATGGCATATAAATGGATTTCAGTACTTCAGATACCTGCTAGCCACGTGACCATAAGCCAGTCACAATCTCTCAGAGACTAGGCATCTTCATCTGTAAAACGCAAGGATTCAACAAATTCAATAAGCATTTATTAAGAACTGTCCTACTTGTGCAGGCCCTGGGGCTCTCAAGTATTCTGATTACACTGGAAAAGTCACCAATAGCTGCCTCTAGGAGTGGTAACTATGTTATTAGTCCTGCTTTACCTGCCTCATATTAATGCCAAGATTAAATGAGATCATGTAAGAAACTGTTTTGAAAACCATCAAAGGCCATATCCAAAATAAACTATTATTACTCATTAGAATTAGTGAAAATCACCTTTCACTAACAGGGTGCTAATTTGGGAGGGATTTAATCTCATTTGCAAGCAGGTGGAATTTTAACCTCATTTCCAAGTTACTTCAAATATTTGTGTCTACAGTATGCCCAGTATGATGGAAATGTCAAACACATACATGTATATCCAAAATACAAGGTACAGTACCTACCTTCAAGGATGTTACACTTTCATTAGAATGACACTGGCTCAAAATGTTTGTAGCAGCCCTGTTTGTAGTGGCTAGAAACTGGAAAATGAATGGATGCCCATCAATTGGAGAATGGCTGGGTAAATTGTGGTATATGAATGTTATGGAATATTATTGCTCTGTAAGGAATGACCAGCAGGATGAATACAGAGAGGCTTGGAGAGACCTACATGGACTGATGCTAAGTGAGATGAGCAGAACCAGGAGATCATTATACACTTCGACAACGATACTGTATGAGGATGTATTCTGATGGAAGTGGATTTCTCTGACAAAGAGACTTAACTGAGTTTCATTGGATAAATGATGGACAGAAACAGCTACACCCAAAGAAGGAACACTGGGAAATGAATGTGAACTATTTGATTTTTGATTTTCTTCCTGAGTTATTTTTACCTTCTGAATCCAATTCTCCCTGTGCAGCGGGAGAACTGTTCGGTTCTGCAAATATGTATTGTATCTAGGATATACTGCAACATATTTAACATATATAGGACTGCTTGCCATCTTGGGGGGGGGGGAGGGAGGGGAAAAAACGAAACATAAGTGATTGCAAGGGATAATGCTGTGTAAAAATTATCCTGGCATGGGTTCTGTCAATACAAAGTTATTATTAAATAAAATTAAATTTAAAAAAATAAATAAAATAAAAAATAAATTGTAAAAAAAAAAAAAAAAAAAGAATGACACTGGCTCAACATAATTATAACCCGCCTTATAAACATAACATGCCCGCCTTAATGAGTCACAAGAGAATAAAAAGGATCAAATCCAGAGGTTTACAATTTAACCTGCCCTGAGAGTCCCAAAGAATAGATCTAATGTCGTTTTCGGAAAGTATAAAGCCTTCTAAATGATGCTAGAACTTAAGGTGTTGATAAGAAAGAACAATAAGAATAAAGTTAAGAATTACCTGACATTTGCTCCAACTACTGCCAAGAGTTTAGAAAAGAACTGAGATTAGAAGGGCGGCTTGAAAGTGTCAGAAAGATGACTGAGTGAATTTCTGAAATGAGAATATACAGCCCTTTACATTTTTTTATCCTTTCTTCCTCCAGAGCCAGTTCTGCAAATCTAGCTGACACTCACTAAGATGACAGTAGTAACTGTAGTAGTAGTAGTAGTTGGAGTAGTAGTAGTAGTTGTGTTAGTAGTAGTAGTTGGAGGAGGAGGAGGAGGAGGAAGAGGAGGAGGAGGAGGAGGAGAAGGAGAAGGAAGAGGAGGAAGAGGAGGAGGAGGAGTGGTGGTGGTGGTGGGAGGAGGAGGAGTGGTGGTGGTGGTGGTGGGAGGAGGAGGAGGAGGAGGAAGAGGAGGAGGAGGAGAAGAAGGAAGAAGAGGAAGAGAAGGAGGAGGAGGAGGAGGAGGAGGAGGAGGAGTGGTGGTGGGAGGAGGAAGAGTTAAGAATTGGAGTAGTGGGAGACTGCCAGCGGCTACGGTAGTAAGAGGCGCACCAGCAGCAGCTAGCGTTTCTTTGCTGCTTTAAAATGTGGGAGTGCTATTATCCTAGGCTGAGTAGCTTGCTACAAATCACAGAGCTACTAAGTGTCCTTGGTAACATCAGAACTCAGGTCTTCCCCACACTATATCCATTGTGCTCCTTTGCCTGCTGTTTCAATTCTGTAACTTCTCTTCAATCCGCTTAAATGTTCTACACCATCACCGGGTGCCCGGCACCAGCGGGAGGAATCCAGAAGTAAAGGGCACAAATCCCTGTCCTCTAGAGACCTTTAGTCCGGCTGGGGAAGCCTCAGGAAAAGGAGCGGGCCGGTCTGGGCCACAGCAGCGACCCGGAGAAAGCGGAGGAACTCGGAGGCGGGCTGCAGCGGGCCGGACTAACGGAGAGGCCTTGGGGGGAGGGAGGGGGCTGAAGGGGAGGGGAGGGATTTTAACCTCCCGGAGGGGGGGAGGGAGAGGACCCTCCAAAGGCTCGTCCCGACAGGAGGAAGCGGGGAGAGAAGGGCGGCAGCGGAGGGTGGAGCCCGGGAGGAGCAGCTTCAGAAGAGGAAAGTGCACCACGTGAAACTGTCTCACTGGGTGACCTACGAGTCACCAGCCGCTCCTCCCGCGGGCAGAGAAGCGTCCCTTCCCTCTCTAAGCTAAGATTCAGGAGAAGCCTCCTCCTCCTCCTCCGGGGAACTAGAACGGATCTTGGGGGAGGAGCCAAGCCCCAAGGCGGCTAGGGTAGCAGCTGTACCTGAGCTTACCTGTGTCAGTTCACGTCTTAGCTTCCGGGCTGACCTTCAAATGCAAAGGCATTTACCGCAAATTAACAGTAACAGGGGGATTAGGAGTTTCATTTCCAGCAAAGCCTGGACAAAGTGAGTTGAACTAATCCCTAAGGACAAACTTTCCGACTGGATTAGTTCTCGCGATTCTTCTAGCAATCCCAGCACAACGCCAGGGACGCAGGTTCCCTGTTCGGTTTTGTTTTGCTTTGAGATTGTTAGATTTGGGGTTCTGTTTTTGTTCTGGGAGGGCGTTTGTGGGATTTTTTGCAAAGGACTTAATGGAGGAAGTTTTTGAATGGTTTATTTAAGGTTACAAGTGACAGAGAAGGAAGGTTAATAGTAGCATATCCATCCACGTGAGCACATCCTGGACCACACTTCCTCTGTATTCTACAGTAGTGGCCCAAGGCTGTGTTTCTCCCAGTCACTCATTATCACTCATTAATCATCCTCATAAATGCGCTACACTTCTCCACAGTGTACTTAAGGAAAACTCACTAAACCAAATACTTATCATCCTCTGGATTTGTCACCTTCTTAAAGCTAGTTAACCAACCGGTCAAGCCAGCAAGACTACAATTAAAATTAATATAATAGTGCATGTGCATGCTAGCACCTTAATTTCCACTGAATAAGTATTTTTGTGCTTTTAGGTTCATGCAGGCTATGATAATTGCAGATTTGTTTATGCTAGCCCCTTGTAGTCAGCTTCTCAAAAAAGAAAATTAAGTCCTAATTATAGCTGAACAAGTTCATTCTTCTTCTGACACAAGTCATTAATATTCTAAATGGTTTCAAAAGAAGCATGGGGATGGAAATGTCCAATGAACTCTCCATACTTCTCAAACACCTGAGAACTGATAGGATGTGTAGGGGAAGTGCAAATGCCACACTTTAAATTCCGAACAAAAAACTTCGTAGCTAGATTCGTATCCATTATCATCCTATAATAACCCATTTATTAATCTTCTGTCTATCTTGGTTCCAAATCTAACAGCCTCTTCTCAGCCACTCTACAAAGGCAGCTCCTCTCTTGAGATCTTCTTTATAATCTTGTAATCTTTTCCCCTAATCTCTTCAATTTCACAAATCCAAACTAAAAGCTGACTGCCATCATCTCATTACTTAGTGCTGCAATAAGACGCATTCTGGAATTTATGTGAGAAGTAACCTCAATTTCAAATGGATTTGTGGCCAGTACACTAGACTAAGTTTTCTGGAAAGTATTTCCAAACTTTTTAGGTGAATAAAGCATCAAAACCGCAATAGATTTAATATTTCCATTCTGGTCTGTTTGCCAGATTCTTTTCCCTTGTTCTCACAATAAGTCATTTCCAACAGAATGGAAGTTCCTTGAGGGCAAAAACTAATTTTGTAGTATAGTACATACCACACAGGTGATTGTAAAATGCCTGTTCAATGTACTAGTGCCTCTTATAAAATGCAAACCACATACTGTTAGTTTTCCTAAACTATGGCTTTATTTATAAATACTTATTTTATATGTCAATATATTATGTTAATAAATTATTCCCCAGATTAATAAGTAAATATATTAATTAATGAATAAAAATATTTGTTAAAATACACAATGGAATTTAAGGTTAAAATGTATAATTCTTCATAATTACATGGAGATCCTCAATCTAGAGAATCTCCCTATCTTTATCATCAACATGTTGCTAACTCAATTAACTAAGACTACCTCCTTCAGTCTCCCCTGCCTTAGGATAGAAGGGCTGGAATGTGAAGTATCAAACTCCTCCCAATGTCTTCCTTTATACTTCCCTTTTTGGCCCACTCAATTCTTCATCCACCATTTCACCTGGCTTCCACTGCCAAGTATCCTGTAGTTTCTTGCCCCAGCACTCATTACCCACCACTCCACCTCACCTTTCTCAATGACACCAGTTTTAATTTTGGAACATCCTTGTGACACAGAACCAGGATATCAGACCTCGACATTCTGCCCTCCCAGAATGATTTAATAATGGGTATCCTGCAAAGCACCTTTCATTAAAGGTTCTCCAAGAATGTTTTATAAACACAGTTCTACCATGGTTGTATCATTATCATTCCCCATACACCGATGAGAAAATTGGGGCACAAATAAGTGGAGAAAAGCTTCCCTCCCACAACTAGTGATAAACTTCTCTTCTATAACCAGTGAAAAAGAGAAGTATAGGACTTCAAAAGACTTCTTTCACAAACTAACACATCCTAATCTTTTATTAAATGAAGCAAAGATGAACATTTTTTCCTGGTGTTTTAAAGGCTGGGAGGGGGAGAGCAATAATGAGGCTAGAGGCAGAGAACAGAGAAGTAAGATTCATAAAGAAACAGACAGGAATTAATAGGCACCCATGGGGAAGCTGTCTGGCCGTCACACAAGACCCCTCCCTGTTGAATATGCAAATACGGTGCTATATATATACCAAATGGCATTTCAGAAATCATCCTGGCTTCCTAGGTGTGGTCAGATTTCTGGGGTATCTTAAAATGTACATTGCCCACACACAGGAATAGTTTGGAAGACTAAGTGGAAAGCATTTTGTATTCTGCACACACACCATGGCAATATGGGAGCAGAGGCAGGGTGCCTCAGGGACACTGACAAGGCCTCGAGCCAGCCCAGCCTGGAATCAGCTGTTTGATGCTGGGGGAGAGGGAGGGGGGTCTTTGATTCTCCAGAGATGCAGGGAAAGTCTGAGTCTGCACTGTTCCGAGCTGTCCAAAGAGTCTCCCTTTACTTGGAATTACAGGTCCCAGGCCTGTCTCAGAAACACAGAGGGAGTACAGCAGCCTCCAGCCCTGGCCCGGAGTCAGAAAGGTGAGTCCAGGTCCAGCTGAGACGGTTACTAGCTGTGGGACCAGAGGAGGTCACCTAATCTCCACCTGCCTCAGTGTCCTCCGCAGTAATGTCCCAATACTACCTCCCAGAGTTGTGAGGTTACTGGGAACTTTCATGAAGAAACCTTCCTTTACCAATGCAGCTATGAACCGTCTCTTCAAATGAACAATCTCAGAACACCATTAAAAAATGGTCTTAAACTAATTGTATTAAATTTTTTAGAGAAGATCTCACTGTTTGACAAGAACTTAGTTTGGCAAAAATCACTTAAAGGTCTATAAATTGTATAAATTCAAGATAAACTATGAAACCTACAAATTAAAGGTTATACTATTAAAAGAATGAGAAGAGAACCAGATCAGGTACATTTCAAAACTGTATAAGGGACAGTTTTCAAACAACATCAAAAAAATAGGCAATCACAAAAGATAATTTGATTACATGAAATTGGGAAGATTCTTCATGAATAAAATTAGTATATTCCTTACAGAAAGGAAAAATCTTTGCATCAAGTATCTCTGACAAAGGTTCAATCTTGAAGATAGATATATAGAGTACTAACACAAATATCTAAGACCAGTAATTCCCCAATGAAAAGTAATCAAAGGAAAAGAACTATATACTATTAATGATCTTAGAAAAATTGCTCCAAATCACTTATAATTAGAGAAACATTAATCAAAACAACTCTAAGCTGTCCAGAAATTTGGTGAATATGAACAAAAAATGAATAGTAATATTGAAGGTGGGAAAAAAAACTCACCACTGTGTAGTAATAATGGTCAAACTTGACCTTGTAAAGAATTGACATGAAACTCCCTCCTTCCCTTCTTTACAGAAATAAAGGCCTATGGAGCAGCTGTGAAATAATGCATGTACACTGAGTTGATGTGGTTAGCTTTACTAAACTGATTCCTCTTTCTTTTATATTCTTTGTTAGAAAGATAGAAAGGTACTCTAGGTCAGAGTAAGATTCAGCACATACTTCATCCTGTGTAAAGCCTACTTTGTATACATTTGTACATTGTCTCTCCCATTAGAGGGCAAAGGATGTTTTTTTTTTTTTTTCCTCTTTAGTATCCCTAGTATCTAGCCCAGTGAAGAGAACACAGTAGAAAGTAAATAAATGTTGACTGATTGAAATGAAGGTGATGGAGATATGGAGATAAATTATATTAATAAAAATTTATACCCCTCCCCAAAATGTTCAACATTCCAAAATAAAGTAATTATGTAATTGTGTAGTGTATAGTTTTAAGTTTAATTTGGTGTCTCCTTTATGTATTCTCTTATAATTCCTCTCTATGAACCTGGTTTTTTATTGACAAAGATTCCCCTTTTACCTATCCCTCTCTCTCTCCAAGCTCTCCTGAAAAGCTAGCAATACACTTTGTTGACACAATACTTTGAACATGGCTCAATATGCTTACAACAGCAAAATAAGATGTATTTTTCACTCCAGGGACTCCAAATTACGTATAGTAATAAACAAGTATTACAATCCAATAAAGGAAAGGTAGAAATTCATCAATCTATTACAATGAATCTTAATTCATTTTAAAAAGACCTGTAACCAAAACCCAGACTTCAAATAAAACACCTCATATCACAAAAATAGTTCATTTTATAAAATACCTGTCTTAAGTTTGTATATTTCAAGAGATGACTCTAGGGTTTCTAGAATGTGGAGAAATAACAGATTGATAGGATCACAGACTTAGAGCAGCAAGAAACTTTAGAGGTCATCACATCCAACCTCCCAATCTCCTAAATTAAGGGACTTTCTCTCAATCACGAAGCTAACTCATGTCTGGGTTAGGATTTGAATTCCATTTCCTGAATCCATATATTTATTTCCTGAATCCATAATTAGACCAAACCACTTTGGTCTAATTTCTAAAGTCAACATTGAACACAAAAACAATTTTTAAAAAAAGACATAAAAATAGTTACAGCTAATATAATCAATAAGGAATAGAGAAGTAGGGGGTAGCATGCTTATAATAGGCAAACATAAATAGGGATGTAAAAAGTAAATTTTCATCCTAAATCTCCCCCTATTATATTATAAGTTAAAAAAAGTTAATACAGAAGGAAACTAGAGTATGTAATTTGAATAGAGGGGGGGAAAAGTATCTCTTTAGTAGGAGTCACTTGTTTAAATAAAAACTGTAACCTTAGCCAATTTCTAAGACTGCAGTGGCATTCTTCACTGACTACCACTAATGGAGACTAGAAGAAACTTCCTGTACTCTCTATATATTCAACTGATTTGTCCTAAGGGTAAAACTTTATAAGCAAATGAGAAATTAATCAATAAAAAGCCCACAAAATAGGATGATTTCCTTTATTTTAAATCCATTTTCTTTCTAAAATATTTAAAATAAGAACTTTTTTTAAGCAACAGCTGAAGCAAACTTCCCAATTTTTCAAATTCTGGGTTTTTCAAACAAATTCTGTAACAAATCAAAAAGTGAGAATTATTGATGGTGGTGCTAAATACAACAATCATGAACAGAAGCCAAATGTTGGTAGTGCTATAGATATCCACACCAATTCAGCAGCTCCTTTTGTTTATTTCTTTTCCTCTTTTTGGGGAGGTGTGGGGTGGGGTGTGGCAGGATATAAGAGAAGGGATGAGATGTGGGAGCAAAGGTGTGAAGGAATAATTCTTTTACATACCTTTCAGGGCTAGAAGTCATCCCAAAAGATTAGATAGGAAAAGAAATGTTGAGTTACCCCAGCCTTTTCCATTAAAAACAAAAGAAAAGAATTCAAAAGCCTCCAAAGAATAAACTAGTATAAATATAGATATAATAAATACAGATGGAAGACTATGAATCCAAGCAATCCATTACAATATTCTCTTAACACTTTTTTTTAAACTCACTAAACAGTTTTTGAGAATCAAGTCTTTTTAGATGCAAGCCTATTTGACCATATCTAACAGCAATCAAAGAACTAAAAACTCCTTTGTATATTCCTAATCTCACATTCCAATATGACTTTTTCCTGTCTTCCCTCAACACTGGATGAATGAGCCAAAATTCCCATTCCATGCTATCACAGGAAGCAAAACAAGGGAATTCCAAATTGAAGGATGTCAAATTCCCTGGTGGGGCCTGCTGGATAGCAAAGGGCAAGCCCCATGTTTGGCAGGGCAAACTCTCTTTTGGGGACAGAAATACTATTAACATATTTATAGACAGGATAGGTACTCATAAATCTAAGGACTTCACTTCATTATCAGAGAGAAAGGCTATTAAAATTCAATGATGCTAAGTCTCAACATTTCTGCAGTTCTTTCAGGATGTAAGCTCATTTGCACAATAAATGTGGTCTAACAACTCACTAGAAGTCTTATCAGTCTGTAGAGTTTAAACCGTCAGTGATGGGCAACTCCACCCATTATCTGCTTAGAGACTAGAGTATGGGAGCATCTGGTAAATTGTTGTTAGAAAGAATAATTTATCAAGGACTGCTGAAACTCATTGTCATTGCTGGAATTTTATGTTTAAAATAATGGAAGAATATATACGTATATATGCACTTGAAAAGTTTACATGATAAAAATCAATGCACCTTTTTCAGCAACTGTAGTCAGAAAGGTAGCATTCTGAAACCAGCCAGTAATTAGAAACTCGAATGCAAGGGAGAGTAAAGAAAAAACATTTCTCAGTTCCAAAAAATTTCAAGATGCTTTCTGAGCAGTTAAGTATCACAATGGATTTAGTTTTATGAAAATAATAAATGTATTCCCAAAGGACCAGAAAGTTATTTCATTTTTTATATTTTTTACCATCCCCTCTTTTTTTTTTTTTTTTGTAGTTTGAAACACAAATGGAAATACGAATGAAAAACTTAAAATACAGCATTAACTTAAGATGGCAGAATTAGCCAATCAAAACCAAGAGAATCTGCACTCATGCATTTACATGACTAAACAGAGTTTTATCCTTTTCTCATGTTTTACACAAATACATGCAGCAGTTACAGTTAATCTGGGAATCATGACTTTCAAATGCTTGTCTTTTAATTGTGTGCATATTTTGACTAAAAAGGAAATTAAGGATTTGTTGTTTGTATGAATACATTCAGTGTGCATTTTTTCCCAGGACCAAAACTACTCTTATTGGTAAAAAGTGGCCACCCAATCATTGTCAGTATTTAATAAAAGGTATCTTAGAAAGAGAAAGCATGAAGTACTCAAATTTACCCATATTTACTCCAATAATTGTAATTAATGATTCCAAATTTGCATCAATCAAAGTGTTGTTTAAGAAAAACAATGGGGGGGGAGGGACAGTAAAAAGATTGAGAATAACCACTACAACTTTGTTTCTACATTATATTCCCTCCCATTAATTACAAATTACCCTATTTTCAATCCCATGCCAAGGGAGCAAAGTTACCTTAAGGAATGCAATGATACAACCTTTAATATTCAAACCACTTATTATTAAGCAGTTTAAAACTCAACCAGCCTGAACAGAAGATCTTCTAGAATATTTACTTTTGGTTTGAGAGCAAAAATTAGAGCTCTCACTGGAAAAGTAAAGAGGAAGATCAAGTCACTGGAGGATCATGGCACCATCTTGAATATGACAAAAATAGGCTACATGAAACCAAACATCCAAAATTAGAGATCTTATCATTGTAATTATAATTATAGCTGATTTCTATAGAGAGTTTTAAGGTTTAAAAAGCTTTATATACATCACCTCATTTGATAAGATCAACTGCTTATTAAATTTGACTCCATAAGATCAGAGATTCTCTTAGTTAATACCTTTGTATCTGTTCTTTCCTTTCCCCTCATCAAGCACAGGGTTTTGTGCATAGTAGATATTTAATGTTTGTTGAATAAATGAATGAATGAGCTTTGATGATATTAGCACCAATCTGGTGTCAAAATACACTTGCTGCAGATGGTGGCTGTCATGCTTTTTGTAATTCTTTTTCATCTAAATTCAGCTGTAATTAAAAAAAAAAAAAAAAAAAAGCTTTTTCATAGAGCTAAGAGCTAACATCACAGGGCCTAACTGGGCTCTTCAAGAAATACAAATAAAAAATCATAAAGATTTGGAAACAATATCTAAAAAAAAAATGCAGTACTGTTCCCTTTCAGCTGATAAATGTTGATTGCTAAGGTGGATGAGTTGAAGAAATTATATGTAAATTGCTACATTTTGTATATATCATAAATAACTAAAGGAGATTTTTAAAAAACAAACACTTCCTAAGCACTTTACCAAGCAAGTTGTAAGAATTACAAGAAATACAAAGACAAAATGAAATAATCCTGGTCCTCAACAAGACCATATTTTATTGGGGAAATACAACAAAGAATAAGAGGAATATGGACTTAGAGCTAGAGAGCTATTTCCCCCATTAAACTAAGCTCCTTGAAAGCAGAAACTGTCTTTTGCCTTTCTTATTATTCCCAGTTCTTAAATGAGTCTGGCACGAAGTAGTTGCTTAATAAATCTCAATTAAATCAAAAGGTATATAGTCCTAGTCAACCTTGTACAGAGGACGAAAATGAGATACACTGAAATCCAATAACCTATCCATAATCACATACCTATGAAATGGAAAGCCAGAATTTGAACCCAACATTCTGATTCTTTACCAAACACTCTTTCCACTAAACAGTTTTACATAAATGTAATGAAATAATACTTCACAATAGAAACAAACAATCTAAAGAATTCAGAGAAAAATGAGAACATTACTGAGATCAGAGCTCTATGATCAGATATGAGCAGATAAGGCAACTGAGACCCAAGACCACACTGGCATAAATACCAGGTCCTTGATTCAGAAGAAAGTGTTCTTTCTGTTCACTCTATTATGCCTGAAACAATATATACAACAATATGGAAACACAACTGAACCTGAAAGCTGCCTCTCTGCCTCCCTAACAGAAAGGGGAGACTGTATGGAATATTTTCTAGATCATATGTAGTACTTAGTTGATGTGTTGGTTTTTACATTTCCCCCTTTCTTTTTTATTCTTTGTTAGAATGATTTCCCTTTTGTTGAAGGAGGGGGGAAGTGGAGAGAATAGATGTATACAGAAATAAAGATAATATAAAAACAAAAGATATCCATTTTAATTTGATATAATGACGAAATGAAAAATACTTCACCAAACACAATCTTCACATAAACTTTTATAGTCAAACCACAAATACAAGCCAAAGGTACATAGAAGTCCCAGAATAATGATGATGATGATTAATGATATGGTGATGGTAATAATAATAATAACAAGCACATATATCACTTTAAGATTTACAAAGGCTTTTTACATGTTAACTGATTTGAATATCACAACAACCTAGGAATTAGGTGCTATTATTATCTTTATCTCCTTGTTACAGATAAGGAAACTGAGCCTGGAAGAGGGGAAGTGGCTTATGCAGGGTCACACAGCATTTCAGTACTTGAGGCAGAATCTGAAGTCAGCTCTTCCTAACTCTAAATCCTTAGTTCAACTCAGGATCAATAAATAACAGTATCTTTGTACAGTAAAGCCAACATTTATGTATAAACTGAATGTAAGATATTTTAACATTATTCTTCTAATCTTATATGATTTCTCTATTTTTTACAGTCACATCACTTACTGATATTGGTGGGATCATATTAAATTGCTGGCTTTTGCCAAATTAAAAGAAACTACGAACACCATTAAGCTACATCATCATTGGTACAAAATGATGGCTGCCAAAAAGCTGTTAAATGTGTGTTTAATTTTTATATTTTGTGATACGGACAACAAATTTAATATGATAAACAATTGTACAGAACACAAAATAGAAAATTGCATTTTCTATCCAATGATTGCTAAATTGTTTTAAAACAATGCAAACCATACTCAGAATATGCAACTACCTTTCCACTGACAGAAGTATAAGCCTCTAGTTAAACCATATGCAAATTATTTCATTCAACCCAGCTTCTAAGCATTCAAATTATCAAAATCATGCCCAAAAGCACATAAATTATTCCCAAACATTTAGTTGATAATTCTATTTAGGGGGAATAAGGAAGATAGAAGAAAGTTTTAGAGTCAGGCAATACAGTGCTGCTTTACTTCTTCCTCAAAGGGAGTGAAAGGTAATCCAAATGAACTTCCTTTTAGGGAGGCAGAATGTCAGGTACAGCATCTCTCTAGAATGTCAGGTAGGTATTCTATTACCTAGCAAGCCACTAAATTATCTATCTTTTCAACAACTATATTCCTTCCCTTTTCACAAGATCATAGGTATGGGACTGAAAAGAAAACTTATAGGTCCTTTAAGAAGATTCTAACAATTCACACACATTTTACAGATAGGTAAACTAAGGCTCTGAGAAATACCTTCATCAAGGTTACATAGATAATGAACTGCAGAATTAAAATCTGAACCCAGGTTCTCTGATTCCAAATCTAGGGGTGTTTACACTACATTTTCTGCTTCACTTCTCCAAAGTAAAACTTATTTCTGAAAGAGGGCGTTGCCATAATCTCCAAACAGAAAGGATTTGCATCCTATTTTCCAGATTTTAAAAATGCAAATAAAGTAAATAAAGAAGCAGCTAAGGAGGGTCCAAATCCTTGGGGCATGCTCTAATCTACCCTTCCCAATGGATTATATAGCACATACACTGATATTCCCTAATCACTCCAATTCCATATGAAGAAGCTTGGAAAGGCTACTTCTGGCTGCAGGGGATTGAAGAGTCAATACTGTGTAATGACAAAGCTCACAGATTGGCTGAGGAACTAGAAGGTCTAATGGCTAATAACTTGCCAAGCTGGAGCTGAGAGGTCATTATACAAATATGACCTGCCCTTTTAATATTCTTTTTTGCTTCTTTTCCTTTCTGGGGAATAAGGGAGAACTCCGGTGAACTTCAGGGTGGATAAAGGGCAGCTGCCTTCCTTCTCACTGGTCACCACGTATCCTTGGGCCCAAGTCACCTGCTTCCTTTCCTGATCTTAAATGAATAAGCAGACCAAGGTGACATGACCAGGAAAACGGACAAGGGAAGATCCACTAGACATCTCAGAGGCTAGAAATAGAATCTTTCAAAAAGATAGTGCCCTGCAGCAGAGAAAGCACTTCAAACACAAGTAGAAGGATACAGTTCCCTAGGACAGTTACAGCTTGAGAGCTTGTGACCTCTTATAAAGGAAAAAAGCTGGCATGGACGTTAGAAAAAGCAAAAAGAAAAAAAAAAAGCTTCACTCAGAGGGGAACCTCATAAAGATACCAGGAAAGAAGAACCCGGCCTTCAAAGCCAGGAGATGGAAAGGCCCCCTCCCTGTTCTGTACAACTGTGTCGGACCATCTTTACCCTCACCCTGGAATCTTGATTGACGGAGAGAATGTTATTTTCCTTCTAAGTGGACAAATGGGATAAACCAACATTACGGTCTCCTCTTCGACCAAAGACAATATTGAAACAATGTGCTTCAAGTCTAACAAATTATAATTTTTTAGAGAAAGCAGATAAGCAGTTTAACCTTGATGTTCATCATATACACACATTGAATTCAGTTAAAACATCACAAAATCATAACCTTTTTAACAGATTTGTCAACAACAAAGAAACCTTTGGTTATGCAAGAAATTATTTACAACCAAATTATGCAAAAAAAATAAAGATTTTTCATTCTATTCTCTTCCACATCCTCTTCCCCCATCATAGATTTTCTCTAATCTGATTAACCAGAATAGCATCTTTGCAGCTGTTAAGGTCTTGTGTATATCATTACGATCAGACCTGCAACAGAAGCAACAACCAAGTACCACTGTAATTAAACATCATCTAGCAAAATATCAAGTCAGAAACAGTAAGATTTCTTTTCAAAACTTAAAAACTCAATCAAGCCTTCAAGATGCACAGAGATAAGTGGAGGTGAAGGAGGCAACCTTGGAATTTCCATGCACAGAGGAGGTGTGTCAGAAGAACAGGGCTGGCCAGAGATAATCACCACTTCCTGTGCAGGCTAGGGAGCCACAAAAACCCAGATATCCTGGGAGGCAGAGAAGGACAGGACAGCTCTTCTGAAGAGGTCAAAATGAAGTACAGTAGTCCCTGAAAAATTAAGGAACCCGAGGCACCCTTCATTGCCAGAGGGAGGGTGCACCCACCAATGTTCACACAGGGCCTTCCTCAGGAAGATGGCACAACTTCCTGACTGACTTCAAAATCAGAACTAAAAGGTTAATGAGAGAAACTGAAAAAAGAATACTCCCACATTCTGATTTCTTGATTTCTTTCTCGAAGGATGGTGTAGGAACACCTGACAAGCTGATGTTATCAAAGTGTAATCTTAGACTTCACTGAACATTTAAATAGCACCTATTCCATAAGACATTCCTTACCAAGATGGCAATTTGCCCAAGAGGGAATAGGAATGGATAGGGGAGAGGAGACACAGAGAGCTACAATTGCAATCCACAAACCATGAAAAATGGGGAAAATTGAAGATTGGTTGCTTTCAGATTGAACATACTGTACAGGTTAGCGTGACTAGTCTGAGCTGGTACCAACCACAGTCATGCAGGTGTGATATTTTGGTTCAAACGCTATTTTCTTCATGTAGAAGTTAATTACATGTTTGTTAAAACCTCAAGTAGTGAGCTATTCGACCTATTTTTAATTTTTTTTTCAGCAGAGGTTATTTTTATGAAATAATGGTCTGTTACTACAGGTATTGAACATACCAGTAGCAAAGCTTTACTTAACAATTATTATACACACTTCACTGCATGTTACTTCTAAATGGCTCCAGGCTATTTAAGAATCTGTGTTTGTGGCTTCTGAAAAACCACACCCTAGAATTTTCTTTATATGTAGTCTTATAGTATATGATGAGTTAATCATGATTATTCCGATTATTCCCCAAATAATCACTTTTATTTGGTATCAAACTTGGGTTCAGATCTTGCAAATTTAGTTTCTTTTGGTTGGCTGAAACTTGCTTTTTATTCCTATGCTAATAAGTATAAATTATAAAAGCAAGAATTCTTAACTTTATTGCAATGTGGTCCTCAGCTGTTTGCTGAAGCCTACAGACCCCTTTTAAGAATAAAAAAAAATTTTTTTAAACAATAAATATATAGGATTGGAAAGATAACAAATTATATTGAAAAAAGTTATCAACATTTTTAATAGTTTATAGATGCCAAAATAGGAATTCCTTCCCTAAAGAGACTAAATGACCACAAAATCTAACATTTAGTAATGATCATATTAGTCTCTACAGAAACATATAAAAAAAGTTAAGTTTACAGTGACATTTAATTTTGTAATAATGTATTTGACTTACATCTGGCATAAAATTCATGAAAAATTCAACATTTCTTAATATTCAAATTCTGGATTTATTTTCTTTTCAAAGAAAAGTGCATTTATAAGTTTCCTTTATAAAAGGGAGAAATACGGGTCTGGAATTAAGTACAAACTTCAATATTCTGGAACTAACAAAGTAAAAATCAATTCTATGATTATAAGTCTTCAGGTAATGTAAACTATACAGCAAATTAGCATATATTTGTGTGAAATACTCAACTTTTGAATGACTTTATAAACACCTCTTAATTTAATAGAAGTTTCCTGAAAAACTAAGGAAAACGTATATATCAAATCCTATTTTTTCACTGATATATTATAAAAATATGTATTTTCACAGAAGTATTTTTGTTTATGAAGTGGAATAATTAAAGAATACAAAATTTAATACATTTTGGTACTGAAGAAAAACATTAAATTTCTGATGAAATTATTAAGGCTACTACTTAAACAATTTTCAGATAAAGGATTTTATTAAGGCTGAACACCGTCTTACAAAGAAAGAAAACAATGCAGTCTTCCATATTATTGTTAAATAACAAATTGCTGCCTAAGATGTATAGCTAGCTATTTGTGCTGGCACATCTTATTCTCCTGCTTTTACCTTCTTGAGAAAAAGGACCTGGTCTTATTTAAACTTTTCAACTTCCTCCAGAACCTAGCAAGGTGCTCTATAGACAATAGGTGCTTATTCTTGTTGATGAATACATGTAAGGCACTTTTATTAGTCAAACAAATTCTACTAACCAAATTTAAGCCAGGTGATTTTAAAGTCACTGTTCACTTTAATTTCTCCCTTATAAAGACACTGTCCAGGCACACTGTCGGCATGACATACAGCCTAACAATAATAAATGTTTTTGTATGTATGGTTTTAGAGTTTACAAAGAGCTTTTTCCTCATAACAACCCCATGAGGTAGGCAAGGCAAACATTATTATCCTCATTTTCCCAGTGAGGAAATTGAGGTTCAGAAAAGTGAGGTGAAAGACCCATGATTACACAATGTTGTTTTTCAGTCCTACTGGACTCTTCTTGACCTCTCTTTGAGGTTTTCTTGGCAAAGGTATTGCCATTGCTTTCTCCAGCACATTTTACAGATGAGGAACTGAGGGAGACAGGATTAAGTGACTTGCCCAGGGTCACACAACTAGTGTCTGCACTCAAATTTGAATTCAGGCGTTCTGGACTCCAGACCCAGGGCTCTTTCCATCCCACACCTGGTAAGTGGCAGAACAGAGCCAGGTCTCCTGACTCCTGCCCTGATTTTTCTTCCACGATGCTCTGCACTACTCCTGCCTTTGAAATACTTACAATCTAGTTGAGACAAGACGTGTGCACACAAGTTAAAATAGACTACAAAACGATAGGCCCCAAGGACTTCAAATAGGGGAGAGAGCTTTGGGGAGCTTTGGGGAGTGGGGAGGGAAAGCTTTAAAAAGTGTGTCCTGAGTTAGGCAACCAGGAATGGAGGAAGAAGAAATTCCTGAATGGAAGTAGAGAGACAAGGGGCAGGGGAAAGAAGAGATAAAGTTTAAATGGGGGAAATGAAACTAAGGTGACAGGAGTGGGAAATGGGTGAGAGAACCTTCATGAAACAACAGGGGCAGATCTCTTGAATTTAGCGAGGGGAAAAGAAGAAACAAGTTCAAAGAATAGAACAAACATTTATCACATGGCCATGTCTCTGAGGTGACTGGAAGATGATGGCGAACATTGACAAAAACGGTGCAGTTGAGAATTGGAGCCAGTTTTGAAAGGAAGTGACTTCCAAGGTAAAAGCAGAACAGGGATAGAGCCTAGAATCATGATTTCATCAATGCCCGTAATCCTTAGCTGAAGAAATTCCCTCCACCAATGCATGTCTGAACCTTCTCTAAAACTTAAGTCTTCGAGAGTTTCCTAATGTCCTAAGAAGTCAACTGACCACCAGGGTGACAAAGCCAGTTAGTATATGTTAAGAGATGGGAACTAAACTCAGCTCTTTCTGGCTTCAAGGCTACTACTACACTACTACATTATGCAGCTATTTAAACATAACAAACAAATGTAAAACTAAAGCAAATCTGAGATTTGGGATTCATCTGTATAGAGGAGATAATCAAAGTCATTGGAATGAATGAATTTTCTGAAGGAGGAAAATTTTGATGGAGGGGAAGAACCAAGCAAAAAGAGTCAGGAGAATGAGCCTTGTTAACTGATTAAAGGAAGAAAAGAAGCACAGAAGAACATTAAAGAAACCTGGACAGTGGATGCTTTAAGAAGAAAAAGGTGGTTAGCAGTAACAAATCCTGCAGAAGAGTCAAGAGATCACAGGAGTTTATGACGAAGGCCTTCTAGGGTGTAATTTCAGTAGGATGGCTCCAAGTCAGAACCAGAGGATTACACATTACACTTCCTATCACCATCACAAGTTCTGACTCTCAGCACCTTCTTAATTTTTCTAAGTAATGAAAATGCTTAAAACAGAGGATACCTATTGAACATTTCCTAGTTTAAAAAAAAATTAAGTGAAAATTTAGTAAATGAATGTGATGAAGAAACACTGGCATGGGAAATTTGGGTTTCGTATTTCAATTCCTAATTATAGGCAGGCTCTAACTTATGGATATCCAACTTCCTCATAAGTGGCCAGCCAGTTTTTCTTCAATCAGTGGCTTATTGGTGGCCACTCAAGAACAGAATATCCTTGGGATCGGCCTCCCTACCCCTCTAGTCTCTGCATACCCCAGTGCTCCTCAGTTTCTCAACTGTAACTTCCACCGAAGTCCTCTTTCTTACCTTGTCCAGGGCCAGGGTGAGGTCTTTAGTGGTTGGAAAAGTCAAGAGAAAAGAGATAAAGGTTATTCCCTAAGTGCACTCCCTTCAGTCTGATTCTTTAGCTTCAGCATCAGTTCCTTAGCAGACCCCAAATCCTGTCTCACCCCACAATCACACATATATCCAGAGTATCTTTCTTCAAAGAAATTGGAAATCGTGACTTCTCTAAAAAGCCTTCACAATTATTAGAGGATGTAGAAGGCCGGGATCAAGTAAAATCAATACTAGGGACTAATTTGTGGACTAATTATATACTACTAATTTTAAATCATCACATACACACACACACACACACACACACACACTCCCCTTAAGCTGTAAGTTGTCTTACTCTCCACTGGAGTTCCTACTTAGGTTATGCCTCAGGCTGGCCTGCATCTGGGTTATTATCTGAAATACAGATGAATTTAACCTTGTCTTTCTCTATAGCACAGCTTCTTATCCTTTCCCGGCAGTCTAATAAAGCCTATGGACTCTTTCTCAAAATAATGAAAATCAAGATTATAGAGATATATTTTTTCCTCATCTGAATTCAGAGGTTTACATATCCTTGGATCCCAGGCTAAGAACCTCAGTGTATATAATGTCTAAAGGGAATAGAGGAAGAAGAGAAGAGGGAAATCTGAGAAATGAGACATAAATGAGATTTTTCATAAGAGATGCTTCTTATCTTCACTGTAACTACAAACCAGCAAAAAATCTTAAAAAAAAAAAAAAAAAAAAACTGAAAAGCAGTTTCCTTCAAGGACATTAGAATTTGGACAAGGTGCATAACACTGCATTTTTTTTTTTTTAACTGCAGTGATCCAGGAAACAAACCCTCTTTAAAAGCAACATCAACAGAAATCTCTGATGCTAAGAACTGACCAGTTCAAGACCAGGACATATCTCCACAGGTTTACCTGGCAGGAAGATCCTTCATACTCCTCACTCCCCAAACTCTGAAACTTTTCCCCTGTCTCTCACTACTCAAAACCTCCTCCAAATCTCCTGACCAAAACTCTGGCCTTATCTCATCTAAGACCCCTTAACTCCAGAGCCACCCTCCATGGCTCAGACCCAAGATAGCCTTCATCCCTTTCCCTAGCAGATGCTGCAAGCCCCAGAAAACACCCCCCAAACAATGGAAGGGAGACTCACCACAAGGGGAATCTGATTCAATTCAATGAACATTGGACATCTGACGTGTTCCTGGTTTCCCAAGTTCACATTATGAACACTTTCCCACAAATACACTGTTATATGTCATGCTTAAGGCCCAAAATACTATTTTTCAGGTTCATTATGAGCTAAGTGTTTGTGTTCCAACCTGGAAACTTAACATTGTTCCTATTAAAAAAAAAAAATGGAGTATAAAAAGGCAAGAACCTAAATGTCTGGGAAATAGCTTTCCAAAATCCCTAATGCGCGTGCAGTGACTTGGTAAACTTGACTCCAGGTTTTAAGAGACTTGATTTGACATTTCTAATCTTCTAAATATGTCTGTTACAATGGAAAGAGCACAAGATTTGGAAGGCGGAGAGCAAAGTTGGAATCATTTTGTGATATTGAACAAATTATTTAACAGCCTTGGTTTTAAATTTCCTCCTTTATAAAAATAAAATTGGATTAGATGTGATCTCTACAGTAACTTCCAGCTCCAAATATGATGGCTTTATAATTCAACTCCTGAATCATGGCTTCTTGGAAAGGAAGATAGGTATGTCCAGTATAAGTGACTTAAACTAATCCTAAAACTACATCCATTACCTGATGATGAAGAAAGTATTCCCATGTCAAGTGTTAAGTTAGCCTAGAATTTAAAATTAGTAGTGTATTATAATTAACCACAAAGGAAGAATCCATAGTAAGATAATGAAAATCCAAAGCTTCACACTGGATATGTGACAAGGGCTACTAAGAGAATGCAGCATTTTGAGCTCCTGAGGAGAAAAGTATTTTGAATATAAAGTAAAGCAACAGTAGATCTTTTCCTATTATCCACAAATGAATAGTTTAAAATCTGATAGTCCTTGTTACTTACTGCTGCCTCGTATGCTGGATAAACTAAATAAATCCCACATTTTGCGTTCCTCGGGAAAAATGCATTATGAAAATGCTAAAAGTAAAATAATACTAGATATTTTCTTTTTACCCATATATGAATAGTCCAAAGCTTGATTGTCCTTGTTACCTCTGCCTCCTACACTGAATAAACTAGGACTGCTAAGAAAATCTAACATTCTGAATTCTTTAGGAGAAAAGGATAATGAATATAAAGTAATATTTATCTACAAGGAGTTATCTGCCACTGACAATTTTGTCTGACTGTTCAAGAAACCAGGCGATTCAAGTTGAAGGGATGATACAGAGACAACATAATAAATCATTTCTATCATGCTTTAAGGTTTATTCAAAATCCTTTCCACACCTGCAATAGCAAATGTCTATGATCCCTATGGATGAGAAAACTGAGACATAAAAAGTTAAATAACTTGCTATGGGTTAGTTACAGATTGTAAATAGTGGAACAAGAACTTAAATCCAGATTGACAAACTCTTAGTAGCAGTATAATTTCCAGTAAGACTAGTGTTGTTTCCCACTCTAAGTATATCTAAGAGAATCTGTCAGCCCCACATTTGCCTTTGATCCTTTGAGAATAGAAGAAAGAAAGAAAAAAGGAAAAGAAAGAAGGACGAATTTTCTTGCGTTCCATCTTCCCTCCATCCTTGGCTAGGGCTAGTAGCAGCCCAAGAAAGGGGAGCTGCTGTAGAAATGATGCATTGGTTCTGAGCAGGCCCTAAAACCCAGAGGAGGTCCCTCTGGTGGCACAATTAAGTCCCTGCAAGCACTCTCAGCATCTCAGGGATCCAGTCCAGGCCCTACACCATTGCAGGCGTTTCCTAGTTCTCAACAGTATCGTGACAGCCAGCCAGAACACTATAATACCTGCCCTAGAGAACGTCCATTGTTCCTGCCCAACCGGACCTCAACAAGGCCACTGCGTTCCTCCCTCCAAACCCCTCTGGGCCATCACCATAGAATCCTGACCTGACAAATCGGCTGCTCAAGGTCCCCATCCTCCTCCAAGAAGCCTTTCTGGATTACTTCCGCCCACAGAGCCAAAGGAACTTGGTGCACTATTTACATCTCTTCATGGACTATATGGTCTTAAGAGTTATTTGTATATATGTCCCCCATATCATAATATAAACTCCTTAAAAGCTTATTCAATTATAGCACCAAGCATAGCATAGTATATATATCCGACAAATGTTTGTTAAATTGAAACAAATTAAAACCATCCCTGATACTGTAAAATCACAGGGTCCTCTCCAAAAAGTAGGCCAGGAAAATAGCCTGATGATGCAAGTTTCTAGGCAATTTCCAGAAACATACAGGCCTTTGGTGCTGCATATTTCACCCTGAAAGTGCTAAAAGTACAGAGGAGACTAACAAACCACTGGGCAAATGCCCGGCTGCTCTTTAGGGTAATTTACCATTTGGCAGAGTTTAAGAGTTAGTCATGGAGTAAGGAAACCATTTTCAACTTACTATAGGATCTAAGGATCCCACTACTGGATAGTCAACTTCTCCCACCACTCTCTACCCCTATCCAAACCCCTGAAATTTCCTATATACTAATCTTCAATATTATTCTTGACCTAGTTAAAAGTCATCAATGCTTAATCCTGTACAGCCACCAAGAAATAAAAGTTCCTAATAGCTATACAATAGATCTTAATTTTTATGAAATGCTATTGAAAGAAATTATGTGTCAAATTTTTATTGTTCAAAAATTTTATTTTTTTAAAAGGACATGTTAAAAATTCTAAGCATCACTGAAACCAAATTACATTTCTTGATAAAAAGTCAACACAACTACATCCACAGAAAACATAATGGCTCAAATGCAATAAAGTTCTTTTCCTAAGTACATTATTTTCAATCCTTTCATGTAGACTCAAATCCCCGCTGTGTCATCAGAACAACCAGCCCCATTTATCACTCCAGAGATCCATCAAATGAATTTCCAAACTCAGGCAAATGTTAGGATGTATTATTCTGGCCTCCCAACCCAAAGGAAGACAAAAGTTTTTGAAGATTGAAAAATACTGCAAAACTTGTTCCTCTACCTTATTTTACTTAAAATAATTATATCTTTATGCAAACTAGAAATAGGGAAGGTGTCTCAAACCATCTAAGTCATTCTCATCAGGATTAACACTACAAATCAAATACAGGGTATCTCAAAAGTCTTAGTGAAGACTTAAGCTACTTAAGTTTTTATCTACCCTGAGACTTTTGGGACAGGGCATATATTCTGCAGCAAGTTAATCCATCCTTCTGAGAGCCACTAACAGCCTAATATTAAAAATTTCAGTAGCAAAATTTATGAAAATTTTCAAAGGTAAATTTAAAAATTGATAATGCTTTTTTAATCAACACACCAAAGCTTTCAGTCCAAATATCATAAAGCCTACCCACCACAAAACAAATACAACTCTTTCTTCCTAAAGGCATTAATTTTAACTGTGGTACAAATCCTATGATAGGGCAAAATAAGTTATAAAACAGACTCTATCAACACACATGAAAAGCCTATAATCTCACAAAGATGACAAGTATTTGAGATGATACAAATGTAAGCAGCATTATTTTGGTAAGAAATAAGAAAGGTCAAAGTATCACTATTCACATTATTATTATTATTATTATTAATGCTTAACAACTTTCCAACTAATGAAAATGATTATATGGAATTTAACTTGGGCTCAGGGGAAACCTTGTGCATAAAAATCAATAAATCACATTGAGACATGTTAATGCCAGGGCTGAGTATTATATTATGTCAAATATTTATTTCCAACATATTATCAGCAATCCTAAAGCATCCAATCACTTAATAAGTTTGAGGTTGCTTGTCTTTTTGGAACAAGTCTATAATCTAAGGGGAACAAAATTACTTCACTTTATAGACCTTGAGAACAGGAGAGTCTTTCAGATCTGAGGGAAGCTTGGTTTTAACAAGTAACACATTTATGAAAGAGGGGGAGAAAAGTTGTTTCTTTGCTGCTAAAATACCCTTTTACTCAAACTGAAAATGCACTAGATGTAATCTCACTTCTACCAACTGACTTTGGTGACACCTGAAAGGTTTAGTCATTTGAAAATGATGGCCTACCTTGAACCAACTAAAAGAACTAGTTTCTTAGAGCATGTATTTCATAGATGATTTCCTTAATGAAAGCACATATACATTTTCTAGCTCTAGTAAAAGATAAAAATACATACTTTATCCCCAGAAACTGTTTTAATAAAAGTTCTGTGAGACTAAATATATTTAAATCCAAAATAAAGTCCTACTCTACTATAGAATGGTACTATAATAGTTTTAAATAGGTTGTTTCTATTCTCAAGGTCTAAAAAGAGTGGATTTAAGTACACACGGTGCTTTGAATGTCAGCATAATAGGCCTTGGGTTTTTTTTTTTTAATAACTATAAATGTTATAAATGACAAGAGCGTCTGATATTCAAGTAAGATTTTTATGTGAGCACACAAAAAATGTATATGCTTTTGGAGGGTAATCCAGATTATTTTAATTTAAAAGAACATTAGTCTTTCATAACTTTCTTATGAAAGGAATAGTTACATATGAGGTAGTAAAACGATGCAGAATACACTTTCAAGTAGTTTTTAAGGGGTGTGATTACTTTGAAATCCAACACAATGAAAATTGTTAAGGAAACAAAACTAGTTACTTGAGGAAGAGCTTCAAAATAATATTAAGTAGTTCGACCTTTTGGTCACACATTAATTAACTACGGGTATGCCCTTTTATATAAAACAACTTTGCTGTAACAATTGCTCGACAAGTCTTAGATTTAGTTATGCCGTAAACTTCAAACTGGGGAAGGGGGAGTAGACTCAAAAGAGAATTATGATCAAACTAGTGAACAATTAAAATGTTTTCAATCTGTATGATGCCATTAGAACTCAGTTGTGAAAACAGGACCGGAAGGACCACCACAGAGACGGTCCCTGCAGATTTCTGAGATTCAACCCTTTGCTTCTTCAAAAGCTGCCAACCTTTTATTTCAGAAGCTAGATGTAGTAGGTAAATTAATCTCTTCTTGAGTC
The DNA here is from genome assembly GCF_016432865.1 of Antechinus flavipes. Classification (NCBI taxonomy): domain Eukaryota; kingdom Metazoa; phylum Chordata; class Mammalia; order Dasyuromorphia; family Dasyuridae; genus Antechinus; species Antechinus flavipes. The sequence goes on along the minus strand of NC_067400.1, from coordinate 546,621,595 downwards.
TCCATAACAGTATAGCTTAAGATATAGTTAAACCCATTCTTCTTTGGAGAAAAAACTTCAGACCATTTTTTCATGTTAATTAATTTATCTCTCTACCTGATCTCCAAATTGTATATAACAGAAAGGTCCCTGACACCACACTTCGATGTTGTATAACCCAAGATGAACTAATTTAAAATCTCACTTCTTAATTAAAAGATTTATGCATGCGGCCAGTGCAAGTCCGGAAGCCCTTCTCATCCACACAGATCTTCTATCTTTTCCCACCAAGGCAAACTCACAGGCCCGAAAACTGCATTTAACCCACAGGATATGTTAGATCTCAGGGAAAAGGCACTGGCCCTTTAAATATGCTGGCTTTCTTAGCTCGGTCCCTCTCCAGGCAACCACCCCTGAGGTCCCCTCCCTCTCACCCCACCCCCTCAAAGTGTCACACTTGAACTTTAACTCAGCTAAAGCAGCCCAGCGCCCGTAAACCCCGCCAGCTGTGGCCGCCCCTTTGCACGTGTCGGATGAGTTATCCCGGGCTCTTTTAGCTAGTGCCCAGCCCCCTGAACCCGGGGTCAGTTCAGATAAATCAAAACAAAACAAGTGTTGGATCCTCTAAGAAAACTGGAAGGCCCGCACCAAATCAGCTTCCTCAGGCTTCTTTTCCTCCACCTGCTGGTCCCACTCTCTCCGAAGCCCAGCACGCAGACACGCGCGCGCGCACACACACACACACACACACACACACACACACACACACACACACACAACCCCTAATTTTGCTGCCCCTCTAAGTTTCAGGGGAAATGGCATCACGGTTCGGCATCAATTTGTAGCCTACCCACCAGCAGAGCTTCCACCCGGGGTTTCCAGACTCTGACCCTGCACTTCCCTGTCAATTTTAGGGAACGAATCTTTGGATTTGTATTCAGGACATGGGTTCAATTCCCGCCTCTCCCTCTTTATTACCTGCGCAACTTTTGAGTTTCACCGTCATAAAAACGAGGGAATTGGATCTCTACGGTCCCTTTCAGCTCTGAATTTAAGATCCCATAACAAGGAAATGGGCCTGGTGCCGAATCTGAGGCTATGGGAATCAAGCCTTCTCCTCTTTCCTTGGTCCTGTCCCAGCGCCCACTCCGCGTATATCATCACTGCATTACGCACCCGTCTTTAATCCCCAAAGGACCCACTTGACGCAGCCCCCCCAGCCAAAAGAGACACACGTACACACACAGACACACACTTCCTGCAAATCTCAGACTTCTTTTACATGCACTACCACTGAGTTCCCGGCAAATAAGGGCCGGACATTGGGGAACGACAGCTAGTTCTACAGCTGCCCCCTCGTAGGTACAAACCTGCACGCCTAGATCCCTATAGCTTCCCCCTTCTTCTCACACCCCTATGTGGTAGTGACCACAGAAGCCTTTTCTCACCGTCGTGGCCTCCCGGTGCCTTCGTTTCCCCCCTCCCAAGGAGCAGACGCCCCCTCCCTCCCGCTCCAGGGGGTGCAGGCTTGGGCGACCTCACCTTCCAGCCAGCAGAGCTGTTGCTGTCCCCCTTATCCTTGAAGTAGGGAACGCTCTTCACCATCCACTCATAGATCTGGGACAGAGTGAGCCGCTTCTCGGCGGAGCTCTCGATGGCCTTGGTGATCAGGTCGGCGTAGGACAGGTTGCCCCAGGCGTTGCGCCGGGACGAGCTGCTCTTGCGGGGCTGCCCGGCCAGGGGCCCTGCCGAGGCCGGAGGGACGGGCGGGTGCTGCTGGAGGGGCCCGGGCTGCTGGGGCTGCTGGGGTTGCTGCTGGGGCTGCTGCAAGCAGGTGGTCTCCTGACACTGAAAGTCCGCACACAATCCTGCCGCCGCCGCAGCAGCAGCCGCAGCCGCAGCAGCAGCAGCCACGGCCGCCGCCGCCGCCGCCACGGGACCCGAGGGCTGTTCGAAGTCCTCGCTCTCCTCCAGGAGGCTCAGATTGCTGATGAAGTCCGAGCTGACAGCGGCCGAGGCGGCGGACGCGGCATCCCCGGGATTCCCTGTCCCGCCGCCGCCACCGCCGCCGCCGCCTCCGGAGGGGGCCGGACTGGAGGTGGCCGAAGTCGACTGGTTAAACTCCGGTCTGGGAAGGGGCCAAGTGCACGACCGAGGCCGGGGCAGTGGCTCGAAGTCCGGGTCGATCTCCACTACCTGAGGCGCTTCGGCCATGGTGACCCCCTCCCCTCCCCCCGGCCACAAGAGAGCGAAAAAGAGAGAAACCAGAGGAAGGGAGTGGGGGAGGGGACTTCTCGGGATTTAAATACTGGGCTGGGGGTGGGGGAGGGGAAAACGGGGGGTAGGAAAGGGGGAGGGGGGGTAGAAGAGAAGCTAGGGGCCGGAGGAGAGAGAAACCAGAACTTAACTTCGTGGGCTTATTAATAAATGCCTAAGCTTCCCCCGAGTTGTAGCGACGGTGGCGACTTGCTGCTGTTGCTGCTGCTCCGGCGACCGCAGTGGCAATGGCAATGGCAGTGGCCGCCGGACAGCAGGTTCGATTCGGCCGCGAAAGAAAAAGGGACAGAATCCACGGCAAAGGTATCCAGATAGTGAGCGCGGAAGGCTGTGGCTGTCCGGCTGCTGCGACTGTGCCTTCACTACTTGTACGGTTGTGCGGAGGCGGTGGTGGCGGCGGCGGCTGCTGCTACTGCTGCTGCTGCTGCTGCTGCTCGGGCTCCTGCTGCCTGTTGAATGTGGCGGCGGCTGGCTGAGTGAGCAGCAGCAACTCACCGGCCCACACCAGACTTACGGGATCTACTACCACCACCCAGCCGCGGGGCGGTGAGTCCGGACCAGCTCCCGCCCCCCGGGGCTGATTGACTGCACCGCCTCAGCCAATGAGAGCGCGCGCGCTGCTTAGGAAACGACTTGCTTGTCAATTTCGCGGGGCCAGTTTTCCAAGGGGAGGAGGAGGCGGTGGTTTAGTTTGGGGGGGGCGGGGGAGGTGGGAAGTGGGAGGTTTTCGTGGTTTCTCTCTCTTTTTTTTTTTTTTTGGATCATTATTTTCTGGTAATTCTCTAGTGTGTTTCTATGAGACTCAGTGTTTTGATTTTTGTGAGGCAAACCAGCGTGGAGGCGGCGACAGTAGTTTGTTTACTACGGAGGACCGGAGAAGCCTGGGAGGAATCCGAAGACTTCGAGATGTGGAGCTCTAGAACTCATTTTGCAGCCTCCCCCGGGGTCCTCGACACACCCCCCAGCGCCTCTTCGTTTTGGGGGTTCGGGGAAGATGGGGAACGGGGGGGGGGGGAACATGATAACGTGGAAAGATCCTTGATGTGCAAGACCCACAGGAATTCTAAGCGCTTTAGTAAAACGTGTTGGGAAAAGGGGTAATAAAACCTCGCTCGTGGATTTCTACCCAATCACTTACTTTCAGCCCCCCGCGGAATTTATTTGCGGTGGGATATGAAGTCAGGCCTTTCTCGGTCCCTCTGTGTGTCTGTGTGTCTGTCTGTCTCCCCCTCCCTCCCTAATGTTCCGTGTTTGAGTGAGAAAAAGCCAGCTCGGGTTGCTGATTCCCTGATCCTCGTGACAAACCTCACTAGTGTTGACTATGTTCCCGCGAGCACTAGGCTGGCTCTCTCTCTCTCTCTCTCTCTCTCTCTCTCTCTCTCTCTCTCTCTCTCTCTCTCTTCTCTCTCCTCTCTCTCTCTCTCTCTCTCTTCTCTCTCTCTTCTCTCTCTCTTCTCTCTCTCTCTCTCTCTCTCTCTCTCTCTCTCTCTCTCTTCTCTTCTCTCTCTTCTCTCTCTCTCTCTTCTCTCTCTTCTCTTCTCTCTTCTCTTTCTCTCTCTCTCTCTCCTCTCTCTCTCTCTCTCTCCTCTCTCTCTCTCTCTCTCTCTCTCTCTCTCTTCTCTCTCCTCTCTCTCTCTCTCTCTCTCTCTTCTCTCTCTTTCCCTCTCCCCTCCCTCCCTCCCTTTCTCCCTTTCTTGCCTCCCTTCCTTCTCTCAGCCTGTCACTGCTTCTACAAGCTCCTCCGCCCCCTACCCGGGCCACGTGCAGAACTCCAACTCTTAGCCTTGGTGCAGAGAACTGACTGACAGCTCCATTTACCAGGACCAGCCTCCCCTCCTCCCCTTTTCTGCTTTCCTCCCTCTCACTAACTCCGTTCTTTTTCCTCCAGGAACCTAACCACCCACCTGGCAACTGCAACCTAAGCAGAAATTCTGGAGGACTGCCGGAATCCTGTCAAACCCGGGGTCAGGTTGGCTCAGCACAGTCTCTACTGCCCCTTCCACCTACCAGGCAGGAATAGGCAGAACAGAGTGTAGAAAGAAAGTAGATGAGATGGGCCGCAATCCTCTCACCTAAAAATCTGAGATTGGTCACAGAAAAGAAAAGGAAATAATAAATTCCTATCCCACCTTCTCAAAGAAGCAGAATAATTTGTTTAATATCAACTAGAACCTTTCTCTCCCCTGTTTCATTAACAGTTGGCTGCAAGGAATTCCAGCCGTGTTCTGAGAGGACTCTCTTACTTGGGAGGGAAATTCTACCTGAGAGCGAAATTGAAAGTCAAGAAATGCCTAACGGGTATGGAAAATAGAAGGAGGGATGGTAAAGAAAGTATGTTATCAGCACTAACGCTCCGGGAGTACTTGCTCTAGCTTTCAATGGTTAACCTTTTCTGGAGACAGCCGGTGTGCTAGGAAGAGCTTTGACTTGGGAGCCAGAAGGCTGGGGTTCTCAATCCTGGTCTCTCACTCCGATTGGGAAAATCCCTTCTCTGAACCCTTTCCTCATCTGCAAAATGAGGGTGCCAGACGCGATGATCTCCGAGGTCTCCAGCTCTCACGGTCTAACATTCTGCTGATGTCCCAATTAAATAGGCTAAAAATGTTTGAGTTTTGAGTGTTTTGTTTGAGATGGGTAATATAGTCAAATCTCTGTGGCTCCTACTATCCAGTCTCAGTCCCCCTCACCCCAACCCCCCACCCTCAGGACCCTTAGGCTGTAACAAGACCTCTTGTCTTCTAGGCCAATCAAATTATGACTCTCCTCTTTTTCCCCTCTCCCCAAGCGGGGTAACAGGTCCAGGAAGTCCTGTAGAGGGTGAATGGGGCCAGAAGTAGAAAGACAATGGACCTTGTGTCTCAGGGAGCAGGAGAAATAGATTTCTATTTAAGTTTTTTTTTTTTTTTTTTTTTTTTAAAGGAGGGGGTGTGGAAGACATTTCCTTCCAGAGAGACAGAATCACTTAACATAGAAGATGAGCAGCTGGGTTGGGCTTTTTTTTTTAATATCATGTCTAAATTGACAGCTGCCAATTCTAGACAATCTCCTTTCTTCCTACCAATAATTATGAAACTAGTAAAGGGTTAGAATGTTGTGGTTCTTTTTTGCAGACTAAAATAAAAATCTCATGTCCATCTTTTCATTTCCATTATTATTGCCTCCACCCTATTGGAGACTCCAATCACCTCATACCTATATTATTTGCGATAGCCCATTATTGAATTCACTTAACCTGATCTCTTCACATTCCAAGTCATTCTCTTGATGTTTTCCAGAATAAGATACCATTTTCATCATATCACTCCCTCTGCCCAAATTAACTATATTTCATATCTTAATTTCTCTCTCTGGTTTTCAAGGACAATCTTGGTCTATCCTATTTTCATCATCCTTAATATAAGTTCACTTTAGAATATCTGAAGTACTCATGCATTCTCCTCTGAATAATACTAATTCTTGGTGCTTTGTCACTTTGTATTTAATTTCTTACTCATATCTAAAATGAACTTTTCCTTCTTTCCACCTTTCAAATTTGTATCTATTCTTTGAGGCCTAGATCAAAACTCAGGAAGACTTCCTGAAAACTTTAGTCCGTGGTGACCTCTCTTCCCTTTGAACTCATGGCCCTGATTTCCTGTTCCACTGCCTGTCATTTAGCACTTAATTATAAATAGTACTGCCTTGTGACATCACTTACACTGTTGTTTGCTTTTTTGCCATTTAACTCTTGTATATATTATATTTTCAAACTGGTACTCCTTACTTCCCCAACTGTTCTGTAAGTTTCTTAGGTGCAGATACTAGGTATGATACTTATTTGTAGCAATCCACAATGTACTGTATATAGTTGGTGTTTATATATATCTATTATATATGTGTGTATATACAATACATATGTGTATGTGTATAAAATACTTTATATGGATGGCGTTAGTAGAAAATAGAGAAAGCACAAGGAAGAATTATAGTAAAATATATTTATTTGTTACTTCTTTAAGGGTAAATTGACAAATTGTGTTAATGATACAAAAAGGAAAAAAGGATTTTCAAAGAAACATTTAAAATATGCAGAAGAGAACATAAGGAAGTTCAAGGGAGCACAATCAATGAAGTTTTATTACTCAGGTTGAATTTAACATACACCTAGAATAATTAACAATTTTATATACAGTGCTGTTTTTATTGTACAATGAAACACTCATATTTGTCATTTGTTAATTAATAGTAAAATATAAAATTTTTAAAAATATATAGTCAACACCAGTTCTCAAAATTCTTATGCCCAGGTGTTTATAGGATTTGGTGACTCCCAACTGGCTTGTGAAAAGTTTTGAGGTTTTATTACATTTCATATTTTGTCACCTTCAAATATTCCTCTTACCCCACTACCCCTTAGAAATAGTGGCCCATGTAAAGTACAATGGCTTAGGATCCAGAAGATTCAGAGAATAGTCTCTATTCTATCACTACAAATTGTATTTGTTGTTGTTGTTCAGTCGTTTTTTAGTTGTGTACAACTCTTTGTAACTCCATTTGGAGTTTTCTTGGCAAAGATACAGGAATGACTTGCCATTTCTTTCTCCAGCTCATTTTATAGATGAGGAAACTGAGGCAGAATTAAATGACTTGGGAGGATCACATAGCTAGTTAATGTTTGAGACCTGATTTGAACTGAGGCCTTTCAAACTCAGAGCCTGGCACTGTATCCACTTAGCCACTTTACCTGTCCCTACTAGTTATGCAAACTGCCTAACCTCTATATAATAAAATTAGACCAACAGACTTTAATTTTTAAAATATTGCCAAATCATTTTCCCCCTAATCTGTTCAGGAAGGATGCTGAAGACAATCTCTAGGTTCTAGTCTATCTCTGAAACTATGATACAACCAAAGTCAATTCAAATCAATAAATATTTACTAAACTCCTACTGTATCCAGGACATTATACTAGGCACTGGGAAAAATACAAAGCTTAAATAAAACATAAATAATATTCATCTCACTCTAGTTGTTAATTGAAAATTTCCTGTAATGCCCTATCCCCCTTCATCCAAGGGAGCCTTGGTTTTGTTCTTCCTGAATATTAGAAAGGTTCTTGTCACTTACCTTCAGAATTATAGTAAAATATACTTATTTGTTACTTCTTTGGGGGTGAGTAATGTTAATGATACATAAAGGGAAAATCTTATTACCAATGCTTAAAAAAAAAAAAAAAAACACCTGAAATTCTCTGGATAAAAGGCAAAATCCATAATCTACTTCACACACACACACACACACACACACACACACACACACACACACACACACACACATATCCTGGTCTTCCTTTTCCCTGTATGGAATAGTATACCTTTGAATACTTGTCCACAGGGCCACCAGGGGGCACCCAGTAACCCAAGACATTGCACCTGGCGTTGACACAGTAAATCCAAGTCCCCTCCAATTACTGTCTTGATTACTAGCCATACAGATGAGCAAACAAGATTTTCAAGAAAATATTACCTACAAGTGCTCCGAGGCCTCTGGCCTGCTAGAGAGGTAACGATGTAATAGTTGATATTCCGTGTTTGAAGTCAGAAAGGTCCCAGATTTGAATCTTGACCCTGACTTTAATTAGCAGTGGGACCAACTGGCAAATCACTTAAAACTTCCATTTAATTATCATTAAAGTGGAGGAGAATTAAACCAATAGAACCTAGCTCACAGAATCATTGCAAGGCTCAAATCAGATAATGTATGCAAAGTGATTTGCAACCCTTTGAAAAAGTTATTATGTTGAGTGAAAATCTCCCGGTGTTGATTCTGCCAGCAATTCACTATGAGGTGGGGCAAATCATTTATCCACATTGGTTCTCATTTTCTGCATCTACCTATCTAAGTGAACCTAAAACTCTACTTCTTCACTACCCATAATTTGAGTCTGAGATCTGCTAGGCAATCTCCTTTTGGACAAAACTGTGTCTGAATCTTTTCTTTCTTTCTTTCTTTCTTTCTTTCTTTCTTTCTTTCTTTCTTTCTTTCTTTTTTTTTTAATACATCTCTAGGTAGTTTTGATAGTTTTCCTCAAATATAGAAGTTTGACTTGGGTTGATCTCTATGATCCCAGTGTCACCCCATTACTACTAAGAGACAATTTCTCAGAGTTCTCTATCTCTTGCATCATGTCTCAAATGACAGACTTTCTTCTTTTTCTTTGCTTCTATATGAGGACTGACCTTAGGCAAAAGTGTGAAATAAGCAAATTTTTTTATGTGTCCCCATATGCTCCATTTTGGGCCAGGCACTCAGTACCTTCCTCTAACATTCTTCTCATTCAGTCATATAACAAATGTTTCTAAAGTTACTCTTAGGGAAATGCATTCTTCTAGGTGCTGAAGAAAATTCAAAAATAAACAAAATATAGTTCCTCCATTTAAGTTTATCATCTAATGGGGTAAATAACCCCCTTCTATACATTAGCTCCTACATAATGAGAAATCATTTCTTAGTTATATAAATATAATTATTCATAACATCATTATTATTTTGTAAAAGAACTAGATGTTATGATGTTATTTACATATAGTGAATTAGACCTTGTTTTAATTTTTTAACTGTTGATAAATCTTTTTTTTTCCAATTTTTTCTAGAACGTAGCACAATGAGTTTTGACTTAAAATCTAATTTCCTGAATTTCAAAGAAATGTAATCGGGAGAGCTAAACAACTTCATTCCTAATTAAGATTCACTAAAAATAAAGTAAGTAGGCCTAAGGAGAAGAAATTATCATAGATTTATTTAGATTTGGAAATCATCACAGATGATCCAGTCCAACTTCTTTTATTTATTTATTTATTTTGACAGATGAGGAAAATAAGGTCCAAAGAAATCAGATGATTTTGTCCAAGATCAGAGAGTAGATGTGGGAATGAAAGACACAAGATATATAAAGAATTATCTGCTTGGTGAAGAAAATGAAATAGCAAAATGTTTTCTTTCTTGGATGTTGAAGCATTTAAAATGGCATTGATCAAGATTTTTTTAATAACATCTTTTTATTTTCAAAATATATGAAAATTAGTTTTAACATTCACCCTTGCAAAACTTTGTGTCCCAAATTTTTCTCTCTCCCTTCCCCCCACCCTTCCTTAGACAGCAAGTAATCCAAGATAAATTCAATATGTGCAGTTCTTCTATACATATTTCCATATTTATCATGCTGCACAAGAAAAATCAGCTCAAATCAGGAAAAAAAAATGAGAAAGAAAACAAAAAACAATCATACAACAACGAAAAAAAGGTGAAAATATTATGTTGTGATACACATTTAGTTCCCACAGTCCTCTGTGTAGATGGCTCTCTTCAACACAAGATCATTGGAACTGGCCTCAATCATCTCATTGTTGGAAAGAGTCACATCTATCAGAATTGATCGTTGGATAATATTTGATGTTACTGTGCACAATGATCTCCTAGTTCTGCTCATTTCACTTAGCATCAGTTCATGTGAGTCTCCCCAGGCCTCTCTGAAATCCTTTTGCTGATCATTTGCTGAATGTGGATCATAACATAGCATTCTCATTCTTTTTGTTGTTGTTCTCTTGCATTTTGCTTTCTTATTCATTTTCTTTCCTTTTTGATCTGATGATTTCTTTGATTGCAGCAAGAGAATTGTATAAATATATTTATACATATTGGATTTAACATATAATTTTAACATGTATAACATATTGGATTGCTTGCTATCGAGGGGAAGGAAGGGAAAATCTGAAACACAAGGCTAAGCAAGGGTCAATGTTGAAAAATTATCTGGCATATGTTTTGAAAATAAAAAGCTTTTAAAAAACATTTATATACTATAACTTATTCAGCCATTCTCCACTAATGGGTATCCATTTAGCTCCCAGTTCCTTGCCACTACAAAAAGGGCTGCTACAAACATTTTTGCATATGTGAGGCCTTTTCCCTTTTTTATCTTTGGGATTCAGATCCAATAGAGACACTGCTGGATCAAAGAGTATGCAGAGTTTGATAGCCCTTTGGGCATAGTTCCAAACAGCTCTCCAGAATGGTTAGATCAGTTCACAACTCCACCAATAATGTATTAGTGTTCCAGTTTTCCCACAACCCCTCCAACATTTATCATTATCTTTTCCTGTCATCTTAGCCAATCTGAGAGGTATGTAGTGGTATCTCAGATCAATAGTGATTTCGAACATTTTTATATGACTAGAAATCAATCAGGTTTTTATTATTATTATAGCTTTTTATTTACAAAATATATGCATAGGTAATTTTTCAGCATTGACAGTTGCAAATCTTTTTGTTCCAACTTTTTCCCTCCTTCCCTCCCACCCCTTCCCCCAGATGGCAGGTTGACCAATACATGTTAAATATGTTAAAGTATAAGTTAAATACAATATATGTATACATGTCCAAACAGTTATGTTGCTGCATAAAAAGAGTTGGACTTTGAAATAGTGTACTATTAGCCTGTGAAGGAAATCAAAAATGCAGGTGGGCAAAAATAGAGGGATTGGGAATTCTATGAAGTGGTTCATAGTCATCTCCCAGAGTTCTTTCCCTGGGTATAGCTGGTTCAGTTCATTACTGCTCCACTGGAACTGATTTGGTTCATCTCATTCTTGAAGAGGGCCACGTTCATCAGAATTGATCATCAAATAGTATTGTTGTTAAAGTATATAATGATCTCCTAGTTCTGCTCACTTCACTCAGCATCAGTTCATTTAAGTCTCTCCAAGCCTTTCTGAAATCATCCTGCTGGTCATTTCTTACAACAATATTCCATAATATTCATATACCACAATTCAGCCATTCTCCAATCACTGGGCATCCACTCAGTTTCCAGTTCCTGGTCACTACAAAGAGGGCTGCCACAAACATAACCAGGTTTTTGTTTTTTTTAAGGGATTTATTGCCAATACATCTCTTATGTATTATTTAGAGTCTCTTTTAAAATTCATAAATTCTTTCTCTTATTAGCTTGTATTAGACTATATATGTGGCCAAACTAGATTATAGAGAAGAAAAAGTTTCAGTCAGTTATAGGCAATTATAAAGAAAAAATCTTGGATTATTTCATTTCCCCACCACATTTGCATCTTTTTCCAGCTTCGTTTCTATGTGGCATAAAAAGCCAAGAGACCAGGGTATCATTTCAATTGATCACTCTAAAGAAATTCTTCATTTACAACTGAACTCTGAATCAAATTCTCATAAGGAATTTGCCAACTAATTTTTACTCTATTTCATATAGCCCAAAAAGGTCATTTAAAAATTCCAATCACTACATTAAAAAAAAGTCATGATAACAGCTCATATTTTATAGCATATTAAAAGATTCCTAGTCATATAAAAATGTTCTAAATCACCATTGATCAGAGAAATGCAAATTAAGACAACGCTGAAGTACTATTACATCCCTCTCAGGTTGGCTAAGATGACAGGAAAAGATAATAACAAATGTTGGAGGGGATGTGGGAAAACTGGAACACTGATACATTCTTGGTAGAGTTGTGAACTGATCAACCATTTTGGAGAGCAGTTTGGAACTATGCCCAAACTTTCTTTAGCCGCCTGCTGAAATAAAAACGTTATCATTCACATTTTATGGATGAGATTGGAGTTTACAGATGACCACACAAGTGTCCAAAGTAAAATACAGGAACCTACCTCTCCTGACTCAAAACCCAGCACTCTGTCCAGTCCACCAACACAAGCTTTGTGCCTAAATGGTACCATGGATGGAACACAGGAGATAGAATCAAAAAGATTTAAGTTCAAATCCAGGCTCCGACATTAACTGTGTGATCTTGGGCAAGCTACTTAACCTTTATTTGTATCCATTTCCTCATCTATAAAATGGAGATAATAATAGCCCCTGCCTCCTAAGTTTGTTGAATCAAACAAGTTAATAATTGTAAAGAGTTTAGTGCAGTCTCTGTCGCATAATAAGAACTATATGTTTGTTATTATTGTGTTAGAAACAGACTTTTGCTTTCAGGTTCTGTAATTTGTCTTTTATCCTAATGGCAAAAACGCTGAAGATCTTCCCCTCCCAGAGTTATTCTTTTGTGAAGTCAAACTAGGCCATCTTTTGCCTTAATTCTTACCTATGCTTTAACCACTGAATGAGTATTGCCTCAGAAAAACTGGGACCTGGGAAAAATCTTAGTTTAAAGGGGTCAAGTTTTCCCATAACATCTGGCCTCATCTCCAGTTTTCTTGACACTGGACTTTGACTTTACACAGTCCTGCCTCACTTAAATCCAAATCACTTGCAAGTCAAGACATCATCTTCCTGATGTCAATGGCCCTTTTGGAGCACAAAGGACAAACAACAATAAGGAGCCACTGAAGATTTTTGAGTAAGTTATAAAATGGTAAGACCTGTGCCCAAGGATATTTTCTGGGCCACCTAGATAGTCCTGTGGGCCTAAGAAGAGCTGACATCATATCAATCTTATGTGCTTTTGGATATCTTACTATAAGAGGTATGTTATGGTTCCTGTGGAAGAAATGGATGGCAAGGACAGCTGAGACATGGAACTTGAGTGATGGATTAGCAAAGTCAAACTTCCCATGGACAGGAAAGAGACCAACCCTACTCCAGTGTGGAACAACAAAGTAAAACCCAAAAATTGATAGGGTGCCCCAGACCCAGGGAATAGAGAGAAGGCCAGAATCTATGAGCACTGGAAAAGATCAGACCCAAAGCAAAGCCTTCCCAGTCCTGAGAGTGATGTGCACTGTGTGGATTCAGAAAAGCAGAATTTATGCTCACTGTCATGAGTTCTTTCCCTACTAGGATTCCTCTGTAGAGGCTACTGGGGCTTACCATAAGGGAAAGTTTTCTTTCCTGTCTATAGGTTCAGGATTCAGCCTTTTCTCTATTTTCTGTTGCATGCTCCAGGCCTTGTTAAGCCTTCTGAAATTGAATACTTCCTCACCAGAGCTGGAAGTCCAATTCAGATGTTCTTAGATACCCTCCTGAGAGTAATTGATTGAAAAAAATAGGTGATAACTAAAATTACCATAAACAATATAATACTTTAAATTAATTTGTATTTTATTAATTATGTGAGGGAACAGGAATAATGCAGAATAGTGTGATAGCCAGCACGGAGTCTGGGAAGACCTATGTTCAGTACTAGTTTAAGACACAAAACTAGAATCATAATCAAATCATTGAACTTTTTAATGCCTGAGATGAACTGCAGAGTTATAGCACTGGAAAATGTCTTCATAATGATGAAATCACAGGTCTATTCTTACACACACACACACACACACACACACATATACACACATACACATGCATGCATGCATATATGAAAAAAGTAATCCAAAAGTGCATGAATTTTTCCCATTATAGTTTATTAATTTATTATTATTGTTATTATGGGTAATTATATTGAATATTTTGAGTTAGGTAATGATAAAAAAAAGCCATTTGCCATATAATGGGATTCATGAACTGCTTACAATAACTGCATGGCTTTCCAAGTTTTTCTGGGCCTACAGGTTATGAAATGCTTATCCTTCATGTATCTTTGTGGTCAAAAAAATCCTTATTTTGGTCTTTTCAGAGGCAAGTAGACTTTCCTCAGCCCATTGATACTGAGCTTATACTCAGAGGCTTCACAGAATATGAGGATCAGACAGCAGCTGAAATCTGGTGACAAACCCTTTAAGAAATCACAATCATTGATGTCCCACAGTGATATGTCAGAATGGCCTTAAGAAAGACAGTCTTAAAGAATTCTCCTGGGGGGAACTGGATGGTGCAGTGGATAGAGCACCAGCCCTGAGGTCAGGAGGACCTGAGTTCAAATCTGGATTCAGACACTTAACACTTCCTAGTTGTGTGACCCTGGGCAAGTCACTTAACTCTGATTGCCTAGGCAAAAAAAAAAAAAAAAATTCTCCTGGGCCCCAAATGACCCTACCAGGACTTTTATTTTCATTCCCACTCCACTCCTTTGGAGACTTATACTCCCCACTCCATGGGTAACATGAGGCATACCAAATCCTCTTGGTGCTATCCACAGACCAGAGTCTTGTATTCATGTCAGAAACAAAATGTGTTTTTAGCATTTTATTTCTGTTCCATGTCACATTAAAAAACCCTTAACATGCTTCCTCAAAGGGAGGACATATGCATTCTTCAAGAAAATGGAGTATACAGATGGCAGCCCATTTTTGGCAGCAGGGAAGTTCAACAAGACATTTCAGTTATTTACTCAGAAAATGAATATGCAAGTTAAGCAGGGAGAATTAATTGCTACTTTATAATGTATTTTTTAAAAAATCAAACCGCTCTCTCTTTATAAAACAGAGATTCTTCACCTGGAGTTCATGAACTTTTGGCTTTTTTTTTTTTTTTAATAATATCGATAACTATATTTCTTTTCTTTTTAATTTTTTATTTATTTTAAGCTTTTTATTTTCAAAACATATGCACGGACAATTTTTCAACATTGACCCTTGCATAGCCTTGTGGTTCAGATTTCTCCTCCTTTCCCCCACCTCCTCCTCTAGATGGCAATCAATCCAATATATGTTATACATGGATAACTATATTTCAATATAGTTGGTTTCCATAGTTCTCTATGTTTCGTTTTATTCCTAGTTCTAAAAAGGGGTCCATGATCTTCCCCAACCTGAAAGGTTGAGAACATCTGCTGTTGGCATTTTAGTGCAAACTAGGAGATCTAAGTGATTGTTAAGGAAAAAAAAAACCACAAAGGCCAATGGCGGAAATGAACTAAAAGGCACAATGAGGAAGCTTCTAAAAACTTACATCATCCTCACCAAATATGTTGCTTGTAACGCGTTTGTTGATAGAAATCAATAGTGAGAGGTAGTAAGCTTGTAGCTACATCTGTTTTTAATATGACATGTGTCGCCTCTGACTGTTTCAGGGATGGTGTAAAAGCAGGAGGTAAGAGTTTATCAAATTTCAGATTTGGCTGACTCAGACAGCCCACCCATACGCAAACTCTGAGAAAGGCCAGAAAAGAAACAGAATGGATAGAAAGTATATTTTTCCAAAAGATCATATTTCTCTATTTTGTTGTAAATACTGTGATTAAAATACCCTACAACATTCCATATTCTAAGTCTCAACATTTTTTAAAAAGGGGGAATTTCTCATTTGTTTATTACTGATATGTTGCTAGAGGGGAAATTAGCTTGCTTCACAGGCTGTTATGTGTACATTAAATTAAATTTATGTTTGAACAACAAACTGAAAGCATAATATTTGACAGTAATACTGCCTTTGGGAAGCAGATTTAAACAAGACAGCCTCTTTATTATTGACCAAGACCAAGCCTGATCACATTTTATACTTCTCTATTTTGTTGCCAAAATGGTTATTTTTCTCTCTACATCAAAATAAGTGTACAAAAGTGCTATGTTTATATGTATATTTTTCAATATACCATGACATTTTCTAGAGACCTAGAACTCTCTCACTGGGGGCCAAGGTTATTACTTTATACACATGTCTTATAAGGTCAGCAAAGTATTTTATAAATGTTATCTCATTTTATCCTTACAATAATCCTGGAAGGTAAAAGCTATTATCCCCATTTTCCAGATGAAAAATTCCATGATTTGCCTAGTGTCACACTGCTATTAAATGTCTGAAGCTAGATATAAATTCAGGTCTTGGACTTCAGGTCAAAGATAACTTGAAGATTCACAATAAATTGTGAACTCAGAAAATGGGTATTCAGATGTTGATAACTCATAAATTCCAAGGGCAAGTAGGTGACACATAGATAGAATGCCAGGCCTGAAGTCAGGAAATCTCATTTTCGAGAATTCAGATCTGTTCTCTCACAACTACTAACTAGCTATGTGATCCTGCACAAGTCATTTCACCTTGTATTCCTCAGTATACTCATCTGTAAAATGAGCTTGAGAAGAAAATAGGAAACTAAACTAGTTGTTTTTATTATTTTATTTATTATTTATTGATTTTCTTATGTTATTATAAATAAATGTTTATCATTATTAAAATATATAATAAATAATATAATAAAATGTTACATATAATTGTATAATGTGTAGTAATGTTATTATTACGAATCATATAATCATATTATACAAATCATATAAAAATATAATAATTACATATTATATTTATTGTATTTGCCAAGAAAACTGCAAAATAGGATCACAAAGTAGAACACAACTGAAAGAAAACCAACCATGGATCCATTAGTTTCTGTGCATGGAAAGAATCCTAGATAAAGAGAAATAAATAATAGGAGAGTTAGAAATGGCACTAATGGTGTAGAGGATTTCAAGTATTCATGTTTGCTCCCATAAACAGGCAGGTCTCTGGGACACAAAAGTACACAAAAACTTCTGCATGTATAACAAAAGAAGCCAGCCTTTCAAGAATGTAGGTGTGGCTGCAACTGTTTCTAAACCCCAGGCTATCTATCAGTTGAGTCTCAAAAGGAGGGTTATCTAGCTTACCTCAGCAGCACCCATCCTGTGCCAACATCCCACTCAAAAGAGAGGTTAGTCTTAAATTAGTTGCTAAAAATCAGTCACGCTTTCATTTTTAAAAGCTTGGGGGTTAGGGTTTGATGAGAATCATTGAGTGTGCAATTTATATTTCAAATGGGTGAGGTTTATTCCAAGAATACTTAATCCCAGCACTTGTAGAATCACAAAATCTGAATGCTGGAAGGGAATCTTTGAAGGAATCTGCTTCTATCTCGCGTCCAAATCAACTCTTTTCTACATAATATCATGAAAACTGTTAATTCTCCTTACTGCAGGGACTGTCCAAATCATATCTTTGGTCTCATTCCAAGAACAAATGAAATTAAAATGTCTAATGTTCCTTTCTCTTTTAAATTCTAAATATTTATATACAAAACTTTATTTAAAATCCTTAAAAGAATCATTGAAAAGTTATTGTCAAAGCAGGTATTTTAGTTATTTTTTAGTACAAGTTTGCTTTAGTCAAATTAGGAAATTCATGAAATGGGAGGAGAACTGTTTTTATATTTCCAGACTTGTCACAGAATTTTTAAAACTGTAGGAAAACTTCCTTCTGGTTCTGTATTTCTCAAACTAATCTGGATTTGGTGATCTTTTAGGGGTATTGGAATGTTATTCTGAGAGGCTGGTGTCTGGGCTGAAAGCATGAAATACTCCTAAAATAATGGAGTGAGGAAACATGTAGAAATCATGAGCATTATTGAAGAATTTAATCTCTTTTCATACTGAAAAATTACCAAACTGAATAAATATTTTTGATACATACACAATTTCATATTTAATGTTATAGAGTAGAAAAATCACTATTATCAAAACAATGGTAAGGAATCCCTATTAATAATCATGAAGGAACTCCACTGTTATGGAGAACACCATTTCTTAAATGTTGATTTAATCAAATTTCATTTTTACAATTTAGGGGAAAATTAGGAAATTTTAGGGGCCCAAAAAGGTTAAATATCTTACCAGGGTCAAATATTTATTTAGTAACTACAGAACTAGAATCCAGTCTCCTGACTTAATGCTCCTTTCAAATAATTGGTGAAATTTTTTAAATCGCTTTTCATATTGTAAAGCATTTCATAATACATTCTCAAATCTTAGCTAGCCAATCTGCCTCTTAAGATAGTAACAAATAGCACAGCAGTGCTCCATCAAGTCTTAGAAATGCTTCTAGTTTTTTTCAGACACCAACCTTAGGTTGAGAGCTGGTTAATGTTCAGTGGAGGTTAATTCCATGGAGGCTGATAAAGGTGGAGGAAAAACTTGGAGAGCTGACAGTCTGTGCACAAGTCCACCACTAGTTAAGGTTGCACTGTGAGAAGTTCCTCAGCTGATGGCTATACTTAAAACCCCCATGTATGGGGGCAGCCTTAAGTGGGGCAAGTTATATTATCTGTCTACTGGACTTCCTCTCTTTTGTCTCCAGGTACCAAAGTCTCATAGCCTTAAAAAAAAATCTGGTTTCCTGCCTTTTTGTGAGCCTTCTCTCATATCTTTTCATGAAACTCTATTTTGACCCTGAACCATTTTTTTGTCTCTGTTCCATTCCAGTTAATCATCCAATGAGCCAAAGGCCATACCCTCAAACATAGGATAAAATGTACCCTTTTTGTCCCCTCCCTTCTCATTCCTGAAAAAGGAAAGAGTTCTGCCCACATCATGGACCCTGCCCAGACTTGTTTCTCATCTCACTCCAAGGGCCAGGCTACATGAAGCAAGATAATTATTCAATGTAATCCTAACATTTAAATATCTGCCCACCTTTCCTCTTTAGCTGTATAAACCACCTGGTAGTGATAAAGAATAGAACAATGAAACTGAAGTTGTTTTCTTGGAGTAGTAATAAGAATTCTGAACTAGAAATCAGAGTTCCTGGGTTCAAATATTAGGTAAATGACTTAAAATCTCCCAGGTACCTCATCTGTAAAATAAAGGGATTAGATTAACTGATCTCTATTCCCTTGAGGGCAGGGAATAGAGAGAGTTCCAAATCTAGTCAGGATAATCTGACTTCAAATCCACCCTTACTAGCTGTGTGATCCTGGGCAAGTCACTTTAATCTGTTTGCCTCAGTTTCCTCATCTGCAAAATGGAGAGTGAAATGGCAAACAACTCTAGTATCTTTGCAAGAAAACCCCAAATTGGGTCACAAAAGTTGGGCACAACTTAAATAATTGAAGAAAGGGAAAAAATGGTAGAGAAATACGCTGACTAATGTTAGGCTATTAGTACATTAATTGACAATATTGCCAACAATAATAATTGACATTAATTCAGCTTTAAGGGTTGCAAAGATTTTACATACAGTACTTCATCATATCCTTACAATAATTCTGTCAGATAAGAATTATAGGCTTCAATAAAGTTAAGTGATAAGTCACCCAGCGTCAAAGACTTACAATCTAGTACTTTTTACACTCAACCACAGTGCCTGTGAAATAGCAGTAAGAAAAAAAAATACAGAAAAGTTTAAAATGTAAATCGACCAAACATATTTTTCCTACCTTATACAAGATATCAAATACGTTTGATATTTGATTTTATAGACACAAATCATGATAGATGCTTTACCAAAGACTTGGGCTAACCAGTTGAATGTCATGGCAGTCACCTAAAAATTAGGCCTCTCTCTGGTCCTTAAGAAATAGTAATGGGAAAATTAAAAGCTTTAATTAAAAAAAAGAAAAAAAGAGTCATGGATCCATGAAGCTACCTCTAGCTTCAAAGTACAGGTAGAGCTAAATGTTTGTGTAAGCAAAATGTTTAGCACAATGATTCTCTTACCAAAGCTAGACATTGTGGGGAACAGTTTTTTTTTAATAAAATGTAAAGTAATATTGGCCCTTCATATATGACAAGATGAAGTCACAAAAAAAAAATCACTTTTGGAAGGACTTGCAGGCAAAAGCCAATCTTCTGTGCATTCATGGAGTGTTATCTTAGTTGTAAGTACCACCTACATACATCAAGGAGGTGTCTAAGGATTAAGGTAATGTTTGCAAAGTGCTTTGAGACTAGGATGAAAGGTTTGTACTTTGACATCAGTACAATTTTGTGGGTTGTGTTTGCAGCTGCTTGAGTTCTAACTTGGGTGAATGCATTATTTCCAAATCACAGGCATTTGTTTCTAACCACTTTATAGGTAACTCATTTTCAGTCTATAGAATAGCTTCCCCACTTAGGTAACCATCCTAGTTACCTAATACGCCTGTGTGTATTGGGGGGTAAGTTGTGTACTACTAATAGAACTAGGTTAATTTCTTTAAGGCAAGTTTTTATAGCATTTTACTACTATGCCATTTAGTCATGAATATAAAAGAAGAAATAAAATGAAGTGACCTAAAATAATTAAACTCTGCAATCTAGTTTACAATGATTCATATAGAATGTTAGAATGCTAGAACTAGGAAGGGCTTAGAAATCATTTAAACACTTGCCTGATAAATCAATTACTCTGTTATAAAAGCATATATATGTATAATATGTATTTGTATCTATAACTATCCTTATCCTAAATATTGTAATTATTATATAATATAACAATAATGATAATTCACATTATCCTTAATAATCTCAATGAATGGTTTTTAAAAATAATTAAAAGTAGAGTTAGGTGGTTTATTTCAAGGAAATAGCTGTTAATGGTTCTCCTGTCACCTTCAGTTAATAGATAATATTACTGCGAAAAACATCAAAAATATTTCAAATAACTAAACCAAAATTCTTCAAAAACTTTAAGACATTTATAATATACTTCAAATGTGTTAAGAAAAAAATATAATTTTTAATACATATATTTAAAATAGAAGCCCACTGGATAGAGGGATAAACTGAGTCAGAAAGAACTGAGCTCAAATCCAGCCTCAGACACTCCTGTAACCTTAAGCAAGTCATTTAACTTTTAGCTCAGTTTCTTGTTGTAAAATTGGGATAATAATCTCTTTCCTCTCAGAGTTATTTTGAGTACCAAATGAGATAATCTATCTGAGCATTAACACAGAGTAAGCATTTAAATTATCCTTGTCCCTTTAGTTTTCAAAGTTTTGTCTAAAAGAAATACTATGTTCAACTAAGCTCATTTTTTTCCCCAAGATGGGCATTAGTAAATATTTAGTATTTTGAAAAAAAAAAAAAAAAAACACTAAACATTTGAGGTAACTGAGTCCTGCCTTATCCATGATCTTAGTGATCTTGTGATCCAGCTAAAAAAAGTAATACAAAAGTTTTCTCACAATTACTGTCTCTCAAGAAAAAGAGTACTGTTATTTAAGGGGAGGTGGGAATAGGAAAGGCATGAATATATTTTTAAGTCTTGATTTCCTCTTCCCCCCCATCGCAGTTTTAAAAGACTATTTGTTTGTTTAAAGAAGGAAAGTAGCAGATTAATTTTCATGTTCAGGTCTCAGTTAAAAGGAATTCATGTCTCCTCATGTAGACAAATTATTTCTAACGAGGCATAGCACCTGTATTATCAGATATTGTAGTTATTCCTAGATTTGTTTTTCTTGGCATGTATGCTATAGAATCACATGTCAATGTGTGTATGTATAAAGACTAGGGTTCTATTAAAAGAGATAGTGAAATGCCATACTTTTTTCACACCCCAATAAAATATTCAATCAATGTAGTCATTAATGGACAAGAATTAATGACAGTCATGGAAAACACTTATAAAAACAAATATTCATTTGAGACACACATATTTCTTTTCATGAACACACATAAACATATAGAGACATATGTATATATGAAAAGAGAGAGAGAGAGAGAGAGAGAGAGAGAGAGAGGGAGAGAGAAATATGTTCCCTCAATCTACTTCAAATATGACTTTCCTGGTGAGATTCATCAACAATCCACAAATTAGCAGATTGTACTCCTTCTATGTCTGCTTTCAAACTATTGGTTGTTTTTTTTGTTTTTTGTTTTTTTAATTTAACTACTAGCAGATGTATTCCTCCAAATCATTTCAATTCAATTAAACCATCCTTTATTGAACAACTTTAGTGCAAGATACTTACTATGTATGTACTAATAAAACCTGACCAAAAATGATAAACTGTTAGAGTTCAAATGTTGGAGTTTGTTCTTCTCAAAGGCACAGCCGGTTTAGAGGCTTGGAGCCCTTCGGATGTCTCCAAATCCAAAGGTTCTGTCCTTCAGCCTCTGCCTCTGCTTTCTTCTGCCTCCAACCAAGACAGAGATGGAAGGTCTCTCTTATCTCCTTCTGGGGAGCCCAGCCACCAACTTGCCGCGGAGAGAGGGCTTCTGGCGTAGCTCCACTGAAATCCGTCAAAATGTTCTCTGCAGCAGAGTCGTTCCTCTCGAGTCCAGCGCGATCAGCCAGCCAAGAGGAAAAAATGTATTCTGGAATGGCTGTCTCGCCTTATATCTGAACCTTCTGAGAGAATGGGATTATGGGTTTTCTCCCATAGTGCTCTCTGGCCCAAAGAGCTTTAAGGTGTGGACTCTCTTGAAGTTAGAAAGTGTACTTTGTGAAGCTAGCATACTTGTGGACTCCAATGAGTAAAGGTGGGAACACAAGCCTTGTCTTGATTAGTTCTATTTAGTACCTTGTTTCAGGTTCTGGCCAAAACAACTTCTTGTAAGATTAGATCAACTCTAATTACTTAGCAGTTAGTAAGGATTCCAACATCTCCCCCTTTCTTTTGTTTTAAAACATAGGGGGTTTCTGAGGGGGTACACATAAATCCATCAATATGGGCCAGAACTTTGTAACAGATATACATGGTATACATAAATCCATCAATATGGGAGGCATTATACATAATTTACATGAGCACATAGCAATATAACACAGGCTAGTAGTAATGTAACAAATAACAAGAATCAATCTGAAAATTTACACATGTCCATAAGTCCTAGAAACAGTCCAATAGGATTCCATTGTCCATTAGTTCATGTGCCAGGAATCTAATAATTCTTGTGAGCACAATCAGCAACAGAACCACCCGATATTTCTTGGGTCTTCTCCTTTGTTTCAAGGGTCTGCTCCATCTTTCTGCGATGGACAAGGCGAATGCGGCTCGTAGGCACCCATCTGATTCCTTCTCCACCTGTAGAGATGCAAGCAAATCCTCTCCCCCAAGCAGTTAGCCTATCTGGTCCCTTCCATTCACCACTTTCTGGGTCTCTCCAATAAACACTTACACATTTTTATTCCCAAACTAATGATCAGAATTTTTAAAAAATTATACGTATTCTGAATTTTTTAAAATAATATTCAGTATTTAATGAAAATAGTCTAATCAACAGAGCTCAGAAGAGTAAATACAGTCACATCCTACTAAACACTCTAACTCTTCTTTAATCACTATCCTTTAATTTCCCAAACAGTTATCCTTCAAGTGGAATTTGTTGGCTATGGAGCATTATAAATCTACTTGCTGGTTTTCTTCAATATGAACCATAGAGGTCCTTTCTGTAGGATGTAAGGGAGTTCTTGACATAATGTGGATTTGTTCTGTTTCCTCCCTTTTCCCTCTTTCTGATCTAACCTTGTCTTTGCAATGCTTTATAGTTAACCGGACCAATTCCTGAAGATCACACAGGACTCTAAAACTAGAACTAGAAGAGACCTCAGAGGACATCTAGATCCCAGTTTCTTGAACTGTAGGTTATGACCCCATATGAATCTTTAACTGAATGTGGGGGTCCTGAAATTATGATTTATAATCAGTAAATGTTTGATTTGTATACCTAGTTTATAGGCCTATATACTGGGGGTCACATAAAAATTTCTTGGGTAAGAAGTATTATTTCATGGTTGAAGAACCTGAAACCTAGAGAATTGTAGGTTGCTTATGCAAGGTCATCCATGTTATAAACAGAGTTAGGAATAGAACCTAGGCCATCTATTACAGAACTTTTCCCTACCATCCTTCACTGTCCAAGGGCCTTGGAATACTTATTCTTATATTCGGAACACTTCTAGGAGCAATAGTACTAAACCAATCCAAGGCCTTTGAAGGCCCACAGGGACTTGCCTGTGGAATAAAAACTCATTTTGGACCAATTCTGGCTCAAACACCAAGAAATTAATTGCCTAAAGCTACCTTAGCCTAATGTTTACAAATGTGCTGGCCCTGTTGTCACTCTTCAGTTGAATTAATTCAAGTTGCTTCCAACATGCCTCCAGAATGGTGTGAACAGGCTCATAAGAAACATGGCCCCCTCCTACCATTCCAGGCTTCGGACAGCTTGCTCTGTTTCACATTCTTTAAGATCCAGTGACATCGGCCTTCTTGCTGTTCCTTGCACAAGACACTCAATCTCCCATCTCCGAGCATTTTTCACTGGCTGACTCCCATGCCTGGAATGCTTTCCCTCCTTGTCCCTGCTTCCTGGATTCCCTGGCTTCTTTTAAATCTCAGTTAAAATTCCACATTCTATCTTCCTTCTGAGATTATTCTGTGTGTGTGTGTTTTGTGTATGTGTGTGTGTGTGTGTGTGTGTGTTTTGTGTGTGTGTGTGTGTGGTTATACATGCACACACATACAGATATATGTATCTATTCATCTTTCCCTCTGTCTCCCTCCCTCCCTCCTTCTCTGTCTCTCTGTCTCTCTCTGTAAGTATGTATATACATTTTTTTTCTCTCTGTCTGTCTGTCTCTTCTCTTTCTTTTTTTGTCTCTGTCTCTACCTCTCTTTTTCTCTGTTCTCTCTGTATGTATATATGTAAATTTCTCTCTCTAAATGTATATATGTAAATTTCTCTCTCTGGCTCTCTCTACATGTATATATGTAAATTTCTGTCTGGCTCTCTCTACATGTATATATGTAAATTTCTCTCTGTATGTATATATGTAAATTTCTCTGTCTATGTATATATGTAAATTTCTCTATCTCTATATATGTAAATTTCTCTCTAAATGTATATGTGTAAATTTCTTTCTGTATCTTTGTCTCTTTATGTAGTGTGTAAATTTCTCTCTCTTTGTATGTATTTATGTAAATTTCTCTCTCTCTGTCTCTCTCTACAAGTATATATGTAAATTTCTGTCTCTGTATGTATATATGTAAATTTCTCTCTGTCTCTCTGACTTGTCTCTCTGCATATATATGTAAATTTCTCTCTATATATGTATATATGTAAATTTCTTTGCCTCTGTATGTATATATGTAAATTTCTATCTCTCTGTATGAATATATGTAAATTTCTCTGTCTCTCTGCATATATATGTAAATTTCTCTCTGTCTCTCTGTATGTATATATGTAAATTTCTCTCTGTCTCTCTGTATATATATGTAACTTTCTTTCTGTCTCTCTGTATATATATGTAAATTTCTCTCTCTGTCTCTCTGTATATATATAATATATATGTAACTTTGTCTTTGTATATATGTAACTTTCTCTCTGTCTCTCTGTGTATATATGTAACTTTCTCTCTGTCTTTGTATATATGTAAATTTCTCTCTGTCTCTCTGTATATATATAATATATATATAATGTAACTTTCTCTGTCTTTGTATATATGTAAATTTCTCTCTCTGTCTCTCTGTATATATATATAATGTATATATATATTATATATATGTAACTTTCTCTGTCTTTGTATATATGTAACTTTCTCTCTGTCTCTCTGTGTATATATGTAACTTTCTCTCTGTCTTTGTATATATGTACATTTCTCTCTGTCTCTCTGTATATATATATAATATATATATATAATGTAACTTTCTCTGTCTTTGTATATATGTAAATTTCTCTCTCTGTATATATATATGTATATATATATTATATATATGTAACTTTCTCTGTCTTTGTATATATGTAACTTTCTCTCTGTCTCTCTGTGTATATATGTAACTTTCTCTCTGTCTTTGTATATATGTAAATTTCTCTCTGTCTCTCTGTATATATATATAATATATATATATAATGTAACTTTCTCTGTCTTTGTATATATGTAAATTTCTCTCTCTGTCTCTCTGTATATATATAGATATATATATTATATATATGTAACTTTCTCTGTCTTTGTATATATGTAACTTTCTCTCTGTCTCTCTGTGTATATATGTAACTTTCTCTCTGTCTTTGTATATATGTAAATTTCTCTCTCTGTCTCTCTGTATATATATATATATATTATATATATGTAACTTTCTGTCTTTGTATATATGTAAATTTCTCTCTGTCTCTCTGTATATATAATATATATATATATATATATATATATAATGTAACTTTCTCTGTCTTTGTATATATGTAAATTTCTCTCTCTGTCTCTCTGTATATATATATATATTATATATATGTAACTTTCTCTGTCTTTGTATATATGTAACATTCTCTCTGTCTCTCTGTGTATATATGTAACTTTCTCTCTGTCTTTGTATATATGTAAATTTCTCTCTCTGTCTCTCTCTCTCTCTCTCTCTCTCTCTCTATATATATATATATGTAACTTTCTCTGTCTTTGTATATATGTAAATTTCTCTCTCTGTCTCTCTGTATATATATATATATATTATATATATGTAACTTTCTCTGTCTTTGTATATATGTAACTTTCTCTCTGTCTCTCTGTGTATATATGTAACTTTCTCTCTGTCTTTGTATATATGTAAATTTCTCTCTCTGTCTCTCTGTCTCTCTCTCTCTCTCTCTCTCTATATATATATATATATATAATGTAACTTTCTCTGTCTTTGTATATATGTAAATTTCTCTCTGTCTGTATATATATGTAACTTTCTGTCTTTGTATATATGTAAATTTCTCTCTGTCTCTCTGTATATATATATAATATATATATATAATGTAACTTTCTCTGTCTTTGTATATATGTAAATTTCTCTCTGTCTCTCTGTATATATATATATATTATATATATGTAACTTTCTCTGTCTTTGTATATATGTAACTTTCTCTCTGTCTCTCTGTGTATATATGTAACTTTCTCTCTGTCTTTGTATATATGTAAATTTCTCTCTCTGTCTCTCTCTGTCTCTCTCTCTCTCTCTCTCTCTCTATATATATATAATGTAACTTTCTCTGTCTTTGTATATATGTAAATTTCTCTCTCTGTCTCTCTGTATATATATATATGTATATATATATTATATATATGTAACTTTGTCTTTGTATATATGTAACTTTCTCTCTGTCTCTCTGTGTATATATGTAACTTTCTCTCTGTCTTTGTATATATGTAAATTTCTCTCTGTCTGTATATATATGTAACTTTCTGTCTTTGTATATATGTAAATTTCTCTCTGTCTCTGTGTATATGTATATATATAAAATATATGTAACTCTCTCTGGTTTTGTATATATGCAAATTTCTCTCTGTCTCTGTATATATATGTAACTTTGTCTTTGTATATATGTAAATTTCTCTCTCTACGCCACACACACACACACACACACACACACACACACACACACACACACACACGCTTGTTTTCTCTCCCCTCAGACCGAAAACTCCTTGAGACCAGGGACTGTTCTTCACCTCTCTTTGTACCCCAGTGCAATAATCACACGCTTGTTGAGAAACTTCAGCAACGGCCCGGAAGAGCGCTCGCCGACCTCCGAGCCCCACTGCCCGGCCAGCTCGCGCGGCGGCAGCTGCTCCCGCATCCTAATTTTATCCCTTCTCCCCTTGGGCTCGGCACAGCTGAGCTGCTCTTTGGAGCTCTTTCATCACCTCTTGAATGACACAGTTCTGAAAGTTACTTAGCAGAGCCTCGGACCTGCCATCTGATACAAGACACAAGCCGAGTTCAAAGAGCTCAGGCTAGGAACTTTAATTCTACAGTTGCTGTCTCCAGCAACATTTAAACAAAATTAAAAGACAAGGTTCAAAATGTTACGGGGTTATATCGGCTCTTCTTTCTTTAAAGGGGTCAGGGTAGATAGGGAAATAACTACTTGGGCTTGCTTTCTATAATTTCTAATGAGAAATAAAACCCAAGAGATGAGAAACCCACTTGACAAGAGCAGATGTTCCTTTATTTCATAGCCCTGGATGTCCCTGCCAACAGATGAACACTGCCCCCAAACAGTTCGGCATACCCAAGTAATTAAGACACCCCAAAGAATCCAGGATTGCCAAAAATGTATGCCCCGGGCCATTCTCTCACCAGCTATTTTTATGGTGCTTCAAGTAGGATGGTTAGAGTAGATCATGCCCAAACTATGATCTCTCTTAGAGCCGCAATGATCTGGAATTTTTAAATGAAATTTTATAGGGGAGAAAATAAAAATGTAAGACAGAAAATGTGCAATTAACTTTCCCCGTTGGTTAAAGTCTGCAAACCCCTGTGTATAATTGTCCATAGCAGTTACAAACTGTTATACAAGAAGTAGTATGAAGTTTTTATTCACTAACAGGAAAATAAGGGTATTGTCTTAACCATAGAACAATTAAGTTAAAGTCTCTGTTTTTGAGCCTGAGTAAAATGGGGGTAATAGGAATACGACTTCATAGGTTTTTTGTGAGTTCTTATTCTTTGCTTTCCATACAGGTAACACAAGGGCCATGTTTTATTAGTAATATGCTTGCCAGAAATAATTTCACTCAGTTATCACTGTATCTGATTGCCTGAGACTTTTCCAGATCAATATACAGAGTAAATTAATTCCAGAAAAAAAAAAAAAATCCTCTCTCTCCTTTTGGATAAAAGGTTATTTTGTTTAGAGCCTTAAAAAAAAAAAAAAAATTTACAAATACAATTCAAAAGCAATGTTTGAGCTCCCCCTACTGGTAATCACATTCAGTTGTATAATATATGCTCATCAGAAACAACCCATTTAGTTTTTAGTTTTAGTTTTTTGTTTTTTTTTTTTTTTTGCTGAGGCAATTGGGGTTAAGTGACTTGCCCAGGGTCACACAGTGAGGCAGTGTTAAGTGTCTGAAATCACATTTGAACTCAGGTTCTCCTGACTTCCGGGCAAGTGTATTCACTAGGCCACCTAGCTGCCCCAGTTATTTGTTTTTTTAACCCATTTAGTTTTTAGAAAAAAGAGGGACATCCAGTTTACAATTAGCTATGTTTCTTTAAAAACACTCCATTTTATATAACTTTATAAATCTGAAGAATAAAATAGATGGTTAAGAAGTTAATAATATTCTTTGTATTTGGATAATTAATTCTGGCATACCTAAGAATACTCACACCATGATTATCCTCATTTTTGAATGTTAATTCTTTAGCTCAGTAGCAGCCCTGAAGTCAGGAGGACTTGAGTTCAAAGCTAGTCTCAGATACTTAACACTTGCTAGTTGTGTGACTCTGGGCAAGTCACTTATCCCAATTGTATAAATGAAAAAAAAATTCTTTAGCTCTTTTCCGGGAAGTCTTGAAAATGATCTTCCCTCTTTGTCTTCTAGCTTCAGCTTCTCTGCTTTCTTCCAAATCTCAGCTAAAATCCCACTATCTGCAAGAAGCCTTTCCTGATCTTCCTCAGTGCTAGTGGCTTCCCTCTGAAATTATCTCCAGTTCAGCCTGTATATGTATTTTATGTTTGTACAAAATAGTTTGCATGTTGTCTCTCCCATTAAACTGTGAATTCCAGGCAGGTAAGGACTGTCTCTTACATTTCCTGTATCTCTAGGCTTAGTATACTCTCTTTCACATAGTAAACAACAAATAAATATTTGTTGTTTACTTCAGATTAGGAGAAAATTTAAGTTAGGATAACCAAAGAATCTGGAAAGGGCAAATTATAGCCTAGATTCTCCAAGGTTACTGTTGTAGTATTTTGTGGAAACAGCTTTTTAAAGACCCATTCGTATTTCTAAAAAGTGAAATTCTCCCCATAAATTACAAGCAATAAGCTAGTGACTGTGCTAAATTAGATCACCGGACTAGAGGCAGATTTAAACTGGCTGGTATGAAGGGGAATAGTCTAGTTAGTGTGGATGATGATTGGGATATGAAGAGAGATAGCTATAAATTAGATTAGGCAGCAGTTGTCTTCATATGGGGAAACCCAAATTTCAGTAAATTAGACTTCACTTTAGATCTAATGTTAATTTTCCAACTTTAGTTTGCACATGGGTTTAAGAGGAAAGATACTTCTGTACTCTGGTTAAAATTTAGATACAACCAAGGCAGAAGAGAGCCTCTCTTTGTTGATTTTCAACACTGAGATAAAGAACCGGAGACCAAGGCAAGCTTCCGAACTTTGCTACCAACTGCAAGCCTGCTAGGTAGTGATTAGCCAGCCCCCAGGGAGAGCAAGGGAAGACACTCATTACCCAGTCATTCAAGGGTTTCTTGGAGTAAAGCTCTCATTTCTACAGAAAAGCTAGGTGTGGCTGTTAATGCATAGCTGGAGGGAAGTTGGGGATATAAACCATTGTCAAATGGGGGCCCTGAAATTCCTTTCACTAGCAATCTAGTGCCAAATTAATATACTGGAACATGTGAAAGAAAGAAACAAACTCCTGGAAAGTACTCCAAGTGTCTTATATTCTTCAAATAAATTCCCAGGAAATTTATACTACCTTCTAAATACTTTTCTGAAATAAATACTTTTCTGAAAGTTTTTTTAAAACTGCAATCAATGCTTCTTTCTCTTATATACATTATTCTTTATATTGATACTGCAAATATATATGTATATATACATATGTGAGGAAATAAGGAGGGAAAGTGTCATATAACTTTTACTGATACAGATTTTCCCCTAGTTTACCTTTACTCTATTAGTTAGAATGAGCATTTAATAAGATATGTACTTAAGAGATTCAAAACTTGAGAACTTTTCATTTTGTTCTACCAAATTGTTAATTTTGGGTATTTTAGCTTCAATTTTAATAACTGCCGTTACTAGTCACACTGCAAGGGGAAAAAAATCCCTCTCCACTGACAGTTCTTCCTTCTAAAACAAACATACATATTATAATGTCACAGAAAACAAGCAAAACTAGTATCTCTCCATAAAGTAAAGGGGCTTATTGGGTTTATAAACAAAGATAAGTATCAGCCTTTTCAATCTAAGCTACTGGAAGCAGGAAGGGAGGAGTAGGGAGGAGGGAGAGAAGGAAGAAAGGGTGTTTTATTTCAATTACAACCATTGTGATGCAAATTTTCCTTTAATATAAGAGCTGGGAGCCACTGCTCCGCTTAGTTGGGCCTTTGGAGAAAGAATGCTCTACTGGTTATCTTTTAATGGAATTTCACCTATAAACAAAGTTTTGTTTATCTAGCTTTCTGTGAATCCGGGGCAAGGAACTCCCAGTCCTCAAAGCAAAGCCATTGTCTCCACCCCAAAAAGTTGGAGAACTTGAACACAGCAGGTATATACCCCTTCTTAGCCTCCAGGACTTTTTTTTTTTTTTTTTTTTTTTTTTTTTTTTAAGAGAAAGACAATTAGTTTATCTCAAACTTGGGACTCGATCCTGCTCTGATAATCCCTAACTCACTGTCCCTTGCCCTTTTGACTATTATTATTCCTCTCTCTCATTTGACTTCAACATTTTATACTACTTTTATACACTGATTAAATTCTAATTTACATTATATTTAATCTTTATTCATGGCTATTTTCCCTTATTGAATTTGAGACAGGCTCTATCCTTTTTTCTAGTATTAATTTCTTCATCCATTAAAAAAAATCTATAAAAAAATAAAATCACCATTTAAAAAAATTTTTTTTATTTAATAATTACTTTATATTGACAGAATCCATGCCAGGGTAATTTTTTTACAACATTATCCCTTGCACTCGTTTCTGTTCCGATTTTTCCCCTCCCTCCCTCCACCCCCTCCCCTAGATGGCAAGCAGTCCTATATATGTTGGATATGTTGCAGTATATCCTAGATACAATATATGTTTGCAGAACCGAACAGTTCTCTTGTTGCACAGGGAGAATTGGATTCAGAAGGTATAAATAACCCGGGAAGAAAAACAAAAATGCAGATAGTTCACATTCGTTTCCCAGTGTTCTTTCTTTGGGTGTAGCTGCTTCTGTCCGTCATTTATCAATTGAAACTCAGTTAGGTCTCTTTGTCAAAGAAATCCACTTCCATCAAAATATGTCCTCATACAATATCGTTGTCGAAGTGTATAATGATCTCCTGGTTTTGCTCATTTCACTTAGCATCAGTTCATGTAAGTCTCGCCAGTCCTCTCTGTATTCATCCTGCTGGTCATTTCTTACAGAACAATAATATTCCATAACATTCATATACCACAATTTACCCAGCCATTCTCCAATTGATGGGCATCCATTCATTTTCCAGTTTCTAGCCACTACAAACAGGGCTGCTACAAACATTTTGGCACATACAGGTCCCTTTCCCTTCTTTAGTATTTCTTTGGGATATAAGCCCAATAGAAACACTGCTGGGTCAAAGGGTATGCACAATTTGATAACTTTTGGGGCATAATTCCAGATTGCTCTCCAGAATGGTTGGATTCGTTCACAACTCCACCAACAATGCATCAGTGTCCCAGTTTTCCCACATCCCCTCCAACATTCATCATTATTTTTTCCTGTCATCTTAGCCAATCTGACAGGTATGTAGTGGTATCTCAGAGTTGTCTTAATTTGCATTTCTCTGATCAATAATGATTTGGAACACTCTTTCATATGAGTGGTAATAGTTTCAATTTCATCATCTGAAAATTGTCTGTTCATATCCTTTGACCATTTATCAATTGGAGAATGGCTTGATTTCTTATAAATTTGAGTCAGTTCTCTATATATTTTGGAAATGAGGCCTTTATCAGAACCTTTAACTGTGAAGATGTTTTCCCAGTTTGTTGCTTCCCTTCTAATCTTGTTTGCATTAGTTTTGTTTGTACAAAGGCTTTTTAATTTGATGTAATCGAAATTTTCTATTTTGTGATCAGTAATGGTCTCTAGTTCATCTTTGGTCACAAATTTCTTTCTCCTCCACAAGTCTGAGAGATAAACTATTCTATGTTCCTCTAATTTATTTATAATCTCGTTCTTTATGCCTAGGTCATGGATCCATTTTGATCTTATCTTGGTATATGGTGTTAAGTGTGGGTCCATGCCTAATTTCTGCCATACTAATTTCCAATTATCCCAGCAGTTTTTATCAAATAATGAATTCTTTTCCCAGAAGTTAGGGGCTTTGGGTTTGTCAAACACTAGATTGCTATAGTTGACTATTCTGTCTTGTGAATCTAACCTTTTCCACTGATCCACTAATCTATTTCTTAGCCAATACCAAATGGTTTTGGTGACTGCTGCTTTATAATATAATTTTAGATCAGGTACAGCTAGGCCACCTTCATTTGATTTTTTTTTTCATTAATTCCCTTGAGATCCTCGACTTTTTATTGTTCCATATGAATTTTGTTGTTATTTTTTCTAAATCATTAAAATATTTTCTTGGAAGTCTGATTGGTATAGCACTAAATAAATAGATTAGTTTAGGGAGTATTGTCATCTTTATTATGTTCGCTCGGCCGATCCAAGAGCACTTAATATTTTTCCAATTATTTAAGTCTGACTTTATTTGTGTGGAGACTTTTTTATAATTTTGCTCATATAATTCCTGACTTTCCTTTGGTAGATAGATTCCCAAATATTTTATGGTATCAACAGTTATTCTGAATGGAATTTCTCTTTGTATCTCTTGCTGTTGGGTTTTGTTGGTGTAAAATCACCATTTTTAACATATTGGTGAGGGAAACAAATGAGATAATTAGCACATGTAAAATTAGTGCTATAAAAATATTATTGTTATTGTTGTTCGGTCTTTTCAGGCTTTTTGACTGGGGTTTTCTTAGTAAATATGCTGGAGTGGTTTGCCATTTCTTTCATCCACTCATTTTAAAGATGAGGAAACTGAGGCAAACAGGATTAAGTGACTTGCTCAAGGTCATACAGGTATAAAGTGTCAGAGAACAGATTTATATTCAGTCGGATAAGTCTTCATTAGTTGCCTAGTTATTAGTGGAATTAATAAATAGTGAATGAAAGATCTTATCCAATAATACTCTCCATTTCCTAATGATTCCTTGCTTCACAAAGCTTAAAGAAGTCTTAGGGGTCATCAGTCTAACCCTCTCATTTTACAGATGGGGAAACTGAGACCCAGAGAGTGAAATAATTTGCTCATGGAGGAACATGCAGAGAATTGAAGAAAAGTCCTCTGATTCCAAATCCAATCTCTTCCCAACTCACATTGCCTTCTTTAGAATGATATTTAAAAACTATCTTGAAAAGAGTTGGAGGAGGATTTTTTTGGCGGGGGAAGATCAATAGAAAATTGTAATAAAATGAATATTCTTTAAGAATGGCTTTTCTTGACTATAATCCATGTAGAGCCCCTTATAAATCAAACCCCATTTCCAAAAATGCAGATAGTTCACATTCGTTTCCCAGTGTTCTTTCTTTGGGTGTAGCTGCTTCTGTCCGTCATTTATCAATTGAAACTCAGTTAGGTCTCTTTGTCAAAGAAATCCACTTCCATCAAAATATGTCCTCATACAATATCGTTGTCGAAGTGTATAATGATCTCCTGGTTTTGCTCATTTCACTTAGCATCAGTTCATGTAAGTCTCGCCAGTCCTCTCTGTATTCATCCTGCTGGTCATTTCTTACAGAACAATAATATTCCATAACATTCATATACCACAATTTACCCAGCCATTCTCCAATTGATGGGCATCCATTCATTTTCCAGTTTCTAGCCACTACAAACAGGGCTGCTACAAACATTTTGGCACATACAGGTCCCTTTCCCTTCTTTAGTATTTCTTTGGGATATAAGCCCAATAGAAACACTGCTGGGTCAAAGGGTATGCACAATTTGATAACTTTTGGGGCATAATTCCAGATTGCTCTCCAGAATGGTTGGATTCGTTCACAACTCCACCAACAATGCATCAGTGTCCCAGTTTTCCCACATCCCCTCCAACATTCATCATTATTTTTTCCTGTCATCTTAGCCAATCTGACAGGTATGTAGTGGTATCTCAGAGTTGTCTTAATTTGCATTTCTCTGATCAATAATGATTTGGAACACTCTTTCATATGAGTGGTAATAGTTTCAATTTCATCATCTGAAAATTGTCTGTTCATATCCTTTGACCATTTATCAATTGGAGAATGGCTTGATTTCTTATAAATTTGAGTCAGTTCTCTATATATTTTGGAAATGAGGCCTTTATCAGAACCTTTAACTGTGAAGATGTTTTCCCAGTTTGTTGCTTCCCTTCTAATCTTGTTTGCATTAGTTTTGTTTGTACAAAGGCTTTTTAATTTGATGTAATCGAAATTTTCTATTTTGTGATCAGTAATGGTCTCTAGTTCATCTTTGGTCACAAATTTCTTTCTCCTCCACAAGTCTGAGAGATAAACTATTCTATGTTCCTCTAATTTATTTATAATCTCGTTCTTTATGCCTAGGTCATGGATCCATTTTGATCTTATCTTGGTATATGGTGTTAAGTGTGGGTCCATGCCTAATTTCTGCCATACTAATTTCCAATTATCCCAGCAGTTTTTATCAAATAATGAATTCTTTTCCCAGAAGTTAGGGGCTTTGGGTTTGTCAAACACTAGATTGCTATAGTTGACTATTCTGTCTTGTGAATCTAACCTTTTCCACTGATCCACTAATCTATTTCTTAGCCAATACCAAATGGTTTTGGTGACTGCTGCTTTATAATATAATTTTAGATCAGGTACAGCTAGGCCACCTTCATTTGATTTTTTTTTTCATTAATTCCCTTGAGATCCTCGACTTTTTATTGTTCCATATGAATTTTGTTGTTATTTTTTCTAAATCATTAAAATATTTTCTTGGAAGTCTGATTGGTATAGCACTAAATAAATAGATTAGTTTAGGGAGTATTGTCATCTTTATTATGTTCGCTCGGCCGATCCAAGAGCACTTAATATTTTTCCAATTATTTAAGTCTGACTTTATTTGTGTGGAGACTTTTTTATAATTTTGCTCATATAATTCCTGACTTTCCTTTGGTAGATAGATTCCCAAATATTTTATGGTATCAACAGTTATTCTGAATGGAATTTCTCTTTGTATCTCTTGCTGTTGGGTTTTGTTGGTGTAAAATCACCATTTTTAACATATTGGTGAGGGAAACAAATGAGATAATTAGCACATGTAAAATTAGTGCTATAAAAATATTATTGTTATTGTTGTTCGGTCTTTTCAGGCTTTTTGACTGGGGTTTTCTTAGTAAATATGCTGGAGTGGTTTGCCATTTCTTTCATCCACTCATTTTAAAGATGAGGAAACTGAGGCAAACAGGATTAAGTGACTTGCTCAAGGTCATACAGGTATAAAGTGTCAGAGAACAGATTTATATTCAGTCGGATAAGTCTTCATTAGTTGCCTAGTTATTAGTGGAATTAATAAATAGTGAATGAAAGATCTTATCCAATAATACTCTCCATTTCCTAATGATTCCTTGCTTCACAAAGCTTAAAGAAGTCTTAGGGGTCATCAGTCTAACCCTCTCATTTTACAGATGGGGAAACTGAGACCCAGAGAGTGAAATAATTTGCTCATGGAGGAACATGCAGAGAATTGAAGAAAAGTCCTCTGATTCCAAATCCAATCTCTTCCCAACTCACATTGCCTTCTTTAGAATGATATTTAAAAACTATCTTGAAAAGAGTTGGAGGAGGATTTTTTTGGCGGGGGAAGATCAATAGAAAATTGTAATAAAATGAATATTCTTTAAGAATGGCTTTTCTTGACTATAATCCATGTAGAGCCCCTTATAAATCAAACCCCATTTCCAATACTGGATCAAGAGTTTCTAATTGTATTAATAATAATAGCAATGAACATTTATATACTATTTTAAGATTTACAAAATATCTTCCATGCAATAGCCTTTTGAGATGAGTAAGATGAGAGTTATTTTCTCCATTTCTAAGAAAACCTTATGCAGGTTTTCTTCACTTCTCTCTTATGTGGGCTACTGTAGCTTTCTGGTTGACATCTCCCTATTTCAATTCAGCTGCCAGTGATTTTCCTAAAATATAGAGTTGACCATTTTACCTCTAGCAGCAGCTAAGTCGGTGCAATAGATAGAGATTCAGGCATCAGGAAGACTGATCTTTCTGAATTCAAATCTGGTCCTAGCCATTTACTAGCTCTTTACCTCATTTACTAGCCATTTACCTCATTTTCCTCATCTGCAAAATGAGCTGGAGAAGAAAATGGCAAACCATTCCAGTG
Organism: Antechinus flavipes; assembly: GCF_016432865.1. Lineage (NCBI taxonomy): Eukaryota > Metazoa > Chordata > Mammalia > Dasyuromorphia > Dasyuridae > Antechinus > Antechinus flavipes. The sequence goes on along the minus strand of NC_067400.1, from coordinate 546,584,633 downwards.
TCTTTGCCAAGAAAACCCCAAATGAAGTCATAAAGAGTCTGAAGCAATTGAATAATGTCATTCCCTTACTCAATAAATGTTACCTCCAGAATCAAATATAAAATCCAGCTTTTAAAGCCCTTCCCAACATAGCCCCTTTCTCCTTTTCTAATTTTTACATTTTTATTTCCCACCAAGTTCTCCCTAATCATGAAACTCTCTGCTTCTACAGCTCTCATTATTGACCCCCCTGGTTTCTTTCAAAACCCAACTCAAAAAGGGAAAGAGAAAGGTAGGAAACAATTTTTACAAGCAAATATTTTTGAAAAAAACTTCATTTATAAATGTATACAAAACTGAATCAAATTTATAAGAATACAAATAATTCCTCAGTGATAATGTTCAAAGGATATGGAAATGATTTTCAGATGAAATGGAAGTCATTGATAGTCATATGAAGAATGCTATAAATTACTATTGATTAGATAACTGCAAATTGAGACAACTTTAAAATACACACTTAATTGGCTAAGTAATGATAAATGTCAGAGGGGATGTGGGAAAACAGGGACACTAATGCATTGTTGGTAGAGTTGTGAAATGATTCAACCATTCTGGGGACTAATTTGGAACTATGCCCAAAGGGCTATAAAATTGTGCATATAACTTTAATCCAGCAGTCTCACTACTGGGTCTTTATCCCAAAGAGATTATAAAAGAGAGAAAAAGATCCACATATGTAAAAAGGTTTGTAGCAGCTCTTCTCATAGTGGCAAGGAATTAAAATTGAATGGATGTCCATCGATTGGGGAATGACTGAATAAGGTATGGTATATGAATATTATAGAATATTTAATAAGAAATGATGAGCAGGATGGTTTCAGAAAAGCCTGGAAAGACTTGCATGAACTGATGCTGAGTAAAGTGAGCAGAACCAAGAGAATATTGTACATAGCAACAAGATTATGTGATGATCATCTGGGAGGGATTTAGCTTTTCTCAGCAAAGCAGTGATCCAAAACAATTCCAATAGACTTGGGGTGAAAAATGCCATCCACATCCAGAAAGAGAATTATGGAGCTTGAATGTAGATCAAAGCATTGATCCACCATTTTCACCATTTTTTTTTTTGTTTGTTTGTTTCTTTGCTTTTTCCTTCTCGTGTTTTTCCCCCTTTTGATCTGATTTTTCTTGCACAATAAGACAAATATGGAAATATGTTTAAAATGATTGTACATATAATTTATATCAGGTTGTTTGCTGTCTTGGAGAAGGGGAAGTAAGGGAAGGAGGGAGAAAAAAATCAATGTTGAAAATTATCTTTACATGTATTTGAAAAAACAAAATACCATTGAGAAAAAAAAAATTCAACTAATGCTACCTTCTATAGGAGGCCTTTCCTTCCCTTCCCTGATGTTAGTGCCTTTCCTTTAAGATTACTTTGCATTTACATTGCATGCTCATATCCAGTAAGAATTACTGACAGATTGAGGACAACATTTGTGTTTAGCCTTTCTTTGCATCCCTAGCACTTACCATAGTGCCTGACACATAGAAAATACTTAATAAATGTCTGTAGACCTACACACTGAGGCACTAAAAAATTAGAATTGTACACACTATCTAGTAAATGTCAGAAATGATATTTAAACTCAATTCTCCTGACCAGTGAGCTTTCCCCTATGTCATACTATAAAAAGTAACTCCACTGAAACTATATCAGTATCAAGCTAATCAATCAAGAACTGTGCTAAAACTATATGATGTACTTCTGCCTTGCTTCTGTTTTTCAAAATTATTTTTCACATTTAATTTTTTAATTCTCCATCTTTATTTTTTAAAGATCTCAGAGGTATAAGTGGAAGAGGGAAAGGGGAGGGAGGATACACATACAATAGCATGACATGAAAATGACTAGGAAGCAGCAAAGTGAATCTGGGTTGGACTAAGATGCCTTAGTTGCCTTAGTACATAATAGGAAGATTGAGCCAAGATGGCAGAGCAACAAAAAGCAGATTACCTGAGCACAAAAGTGGAATTCCAGGATAGGAAGCTTTTGGGCAAGAAAAACTAAGAAATTCTTTCAATGTTTTCTTCCTTTTTGGTGAGCAAATGTTAATTTTTCTGTCTTAAGGCCAATTGGCCCAATGTTTAACATTGTACAAATTTTGGTGAAGATGTTTTCCAGATGTGTTATGGTCCATTTTACATTTCCAAAAGTATTCATTCAGACTTGTAACACTGCATCAGTATTAATTACATGAAACTTTTATTTCAGAATGTCATAAGTCTCTTAATGTGTTCCTAACAAGTACATGTACTGCTTGACTGAGTCACATTGATATTAATATTCTTACTATAGATGAAATTGTAAGACATAAGGAAGTGGCTGCTAAATCAAAGGATAGTTTAGGCAAAGAAAAATGTCTCTTTAAAGCAGTGAATAAAGGAGTCGGGGAATTTGGTGTTGTCATTTTTCCAGGGGTGACAAGAAAACTTATTTCATGGGAAACCTGATCTCCTCAACTTGCAATGCTTCTGATGTCAAGGGATCAACCCCCCAAATTGTGGCTGCTCAGTGTCACTCACCCCAGAGTTTACAGAGGATGAAAAAAAGTGGAGAAATGTTACAAAGAAATGTGATTACCACAAAATTTACTCAAATATCTTAACATACTCAATGACTTCAATGTGAGGATGAATACTGGGAAGAGCAGTGGAAAATGTTGAAAAGAAACTCGAGTGAAATATAAAGAAGCCAAAAGTATTTAGATCACTCAAAAGCCTCATGCTAGCATACAATTAACATTTTCTTTAAGAAAATAACTTCAGGGGCCAAACAAGATAAGCACTGATCATCATCTCAAAATATTAAATTTACTATATCTTAAGGACAGAAAAGGACCTCTGACATGGGACTCATTTAGCATTTATTGTCTTTATGCAGCTAGATAAGCACCTACTTATATACAAGGGAAGGACAAAACTCCCAAACAATGCTGGCTATCAAGAATTCTACCTTTTACATTATAGTTGTTCTGTAGCTCCTTGGACATCATTATACCATAGTCCTCCATTCCACCACCACCCCATTTATGACCAAACACTCCAGCTCCCACTTTAGGAATCTGGGCTTCTGTTCACCTTTTTTAGCCAACCTAGATTCACTTTGCTGCTTCCAAGTCATTTTTATGTCATGCTGATATGTACATCCTCCATCCCCTCTCCTTCCCCCTATAACTTTGGGAACTATAATCACATCAGTGCTACCATTCGTGGAGAGGAGGTTTCAATTATTTGTACTTAGGAGTAATTATCTGCTTTTGGAGATATTGGCAGCATAGTGGGTAAGAATGCTGGATTTGACATCAGGAAGATCTGAGTTCAAATTCAGCTGTGCGACCCTGGTCCAGTAACTTAACTTCTTCAACTGGAAAATGGGTATGATAATAATGGTACCCACCTCCCGTGGTTGGTGTTTTATATTTGACAGATTTCTGTTTGATAGGGAATATTTGCAAATCACCTGGCACATGCTAGACACTTCATAAATGCTTGTCTTCTACATCCCTTTCTCTCTCTCCACTCTGCCCCTGTGACTTTCTTGACCAAAATTTCCTTCCCTAATCTCTTAACTATCCCCCAATTAGAATGTAAACACTTTTTTTCTTTGAGAATTGGCACTATTTTTTGTCTTCATCTTGCTTTTTTGTATTTGTATCCCCAGTGCTTAGCAGAGTGCCTGGCACATACTAAGAACTTAAAATATTTTTCATTCATGCATTCATGCATTTATTTATACATTTATTACAATAGTAAAAGCTCCCATACAATCTAATTGAATTGTCGATTTGAAAAATGGGAAATGGATAGTAGAATCATTGATTCTAATTTCCTAGACAAGTTTAGCTATGCAAAATAGTCCTCAAAAACAAGGTCAAAAAAGCCTAAAAAAAGTCTTACTCAACAAACATTTGATCTCCTTAAGTACAATATCAATTTAGAATAAAGTCTTTTTGGAAGATACTACTTACTGAAGATTTTAAATTAGATCATATCACATAACAATAAAAAGTAGTGGAAAGGAAATGAGTCTGCAAAATTCTTGGCTTGAGACCCAACTAAGCCATAATATTTCAAGTGCATTTGTAGATCATAGAATACTAGATTTAGAGTTAAAAGCAATCTTGGAAGTTGTCTAATTCAGCTCCATCATTTTACAGATAAAGAAATGGAGACCCATAGAGGTGATGACTTTTCCAGTGTTACAGTTAGTAAAAATCAAAGCTAAGATTCTGAACCAAGTTCTTAAACTCAAATCCAGCACACTTTGTGCAGCACACTGATGAAGTTAGAAGTCACACATAGAAAGAAAAAGAAAGAGGTCTTGCAGCATTTCCATAGTGATCTATTATTATCATTGATAACACTATAGCAACTACATTTGGATTCAACCCATTATATCTGAAGTGCTTATAAGGAATGAAAAATGGTGCTTAAGAAAACTGAGAAAAGCAGCACGCTCTAGCCAAATATATGTAGGCATATCTTGTTTTAGTGTATTTTGTTTTATTGCAATTTACAGATAATGAGTTTTTTGGGTTTTTTTTGTTTTTTTTTTTTAAGAAATTGAAGATTTGTGGCAACTCTAAGATAAGCAAGTCTATCGACATCATTTTCCAACAGCATGTGCTCACATTATATCTGTGTCACATTTGGTAATTCTCATAATATTTCAGACTTTTTGTTATTATATCTATTATGGTAATCCATGATAAGTGATCTTTGATGCTATTGTTATAATTTTGGGGGCTCCATGAACTGTGCCCATAAAAGATGGTGAACAATTGATAAATGTTGTACGTGTTCTGGTTGTTCTATTGACTCACCACTCCCCCCGTCTCTTTCTCTCTCCTCTGATCTCCCTATTTTCTGAAATAATACAATTTTAAATAATATTACATGAGCTTATGTAAAAAGTAAAGCGGGAGCAGATCTTAAGAGGATTGACTCCAATTTTGAAAAAAGTTCTAATATAGTTAAAATGCTATCAAACATCATCATGTACTAAAGAGAAATCTTTCATGAAAGGAAGAGTCAATTGATGAAGCAAAATTCATTGCTGTCTTATTTTTAAAAAGTATCATAGCCACTCCAACTTTCAGCAACCACCACCTTCATCAGTCAGCAGTCATCAATGTCAAGCCATGATCCTTTGCCAGCAAAATGATTATGACTTGAGAAAGGCTTGAGTGATGGTTAGTAGTTTTTAGTAATAAAGTATTTTTAATTAAGGTTTATACATTGGTCTTTTTGGACATAATACTATTGCATACTTAATAGATACAGTATGGTATAAACACATACACTGGAAAACAAAAAAAAAATTCATGTGATTTGTTTCATTGTCATATTTGCATTATTGTGGTGGTCTGGAACCAAATCTGCTTTCATCCCCATAGTATGAATATACAAAATAAATACACTGAAAATCACATCATTTTGAAGATATAAGCTGAGGGGTGTGGGGCGGGTGGGGAATAATTTTCAAAATACCTCAAGGAGGACAATATTCCAAAAGAATGAAAGAAATTAAACAAAACATGTGCAGTGTTATTACTTTATAAGGTGACCAAAAAGGAAAAAAAATGTCCAAGAAGACACTTGGAAGCAACATAGCTACTTTCTCATCTCCATGAAGTCTTTATGAGAATGGTCTATGGTCTACACACATTGACCCTGATGAAAATATGAGAACCAAACAGGGAACCTTTTGCAACTAATTCTTCACAGCAGACCATATCTTCGCTGTCACACAACTGACCAAACTGAATAGAAAGCACAAATTCTTCAGTATTTATGATTTGATGACAAAAAGCACCTGACAAGGGTAGCATCAGTGTGAGTAGAAAGGAGGGAATATCCAGTTATGTATTTTATTTCAAAGTTTTGCTTGGGATAATATTGAAATGTTCTCTTTGCAATTAGAAATTGAAGTTCACAGTATCAGTGAGGGGCAGGCTGCTTTGGATTTTCAGCTCAAAATCAGAAAAGACAATAAGTCTGCAGATTTTAGCATTCTCTCTCACCCTCTCTGTGATGGAATGGAACTTCAGAGATGGGATGTGGAACACAATTTCTTCTATATCTGATTACAGAAATCCACAGGTGAAGGAGCAAGAGAGTTTGGGCATGAAGTACAGCCAGTGAAGATATTCAGTGTCTAGAGGGCATTATTATTAAGAAACAATAAAGACACTAGTTGGAAAGGAGTCACATATAAGACAACTGAAATGATAGGAAAAGGGGAGGATAAGTTGGGCTTTTAAAAAGGCAGAGGATTTTATATTTGATCATATTTCTTAATTCAACTCATTCTTGATCTTTATATTTTTTCATCTAGTTTTGATTTTTGATGAAATAGTTATTTTCCTTTACATTGTTGCAACTCTTGCTTTCTTGTTATGTATGTTGTTTTCTTAGCTTTGCTTATTTTACTCTTTATCAGTTCATGTAGCTCTTTCCACATCTGTATATTTACCACAGAAACACTCCACTACATTCATGTACTACAATTTGTTTTTAGCCATTCTCCAATCAAAAGGCATCTACTTTATTGCTAATTCTGCACAACTATGAAAAATTCTGCTATAAATACTATGATGTATCTTAGGACTTTCTTCTTAGCAGTGGCTTCCTTGGGGTAAAAGGCCAGTAAGAATCTCTTGTCCAAAGTAAGGATGTTTTAGTTGCTTCATTTGTATAATTACAAATTGTTTTCCAAAAAGCTCTACCATCTCACAGCTCTACCAATAATATATTAGTGTAATTATCATCTTATAACCCCTTCAAATTTGACTACTGATTTTTTTTTGTCACTTTTGACTATTTTGCAGGGTACTAAATAAAACCTTAGGACTGTTCTGATTTGCATTTCTCTTATTATTAATGATCTGTAACATTATTTCATGTGGTTGTAAAAGCTTTGCAATTCTTTTGAGAACTGTTTATTTCAGAACCTTTGACCATATAGCCAAAGGAGTTCATTTATTAGGGGAAGGTGACATGGTCAGATCTGAATTTTAGGAAGAACAAATGAAAGCTAAATGGAAAATGATTGGAGTGGGGAAAGACAGTAGACAGGGAAACCAACTAGCAAGCTATTGCTAGTTATTAGGATGAGAAGGACCTGAACCATGGGGGAGCAGTGTCAGAGTAGAAAAGAAGGCATACACGAGAGATGTTGCAAAGGTAGAAATTACTTGGATTTGACAACTTCTTGGGGTCATATTTGAATTCATGAAGATGAATCCTTCTGGTTCCAAGCCCAGTGCTCTATCTACTGTACCACTAGAAATGATCATTGAAACCAAGTAAGATAATAAGATCACCAAGTGAAATATATATATATATATATATATAGTGTGTGTGTATAGGTATGGAAAACATAAAACAAATATATTGATAACATTTGTTTATAAAATTTATATGTATACATATGTGTATATATATATATAAATACATACACATATACATATAAGGACCAAGAGAGAAAGAACCTTCATGATAAAGCTATTGGAGACCCTCATGGGTAGTGGGTATAACCTGAATGAAGATCCAGAAAAGGAGACTGAGAAATAATCAAAAAGTGTAGAAGAACTAGAAGACAGCAATGTCATAAAATATAGACAGAAAGTCTTCATGTCTAAAAAATAGAGAAAATTGGCTCAAATTTATAGGAATTCAAGCCATTCACCAATTGATAAATGGTCAAAGGATATGAACAGACAATTATCAGATAAAGAAATTGAAGCCATTTCTAGGCATATGAAAAGATGCTCCAAATCACTATTGATCAAAGAAATGAAAATTAAGACAGTTCTTAGGCACCACTACACACTTCTCAGATTGGTTAAGATGACAGGAAAAGATAATGACGAATGTTGGAGGGGATGTGGGAAAACTGGGACACTGATACATTGTAGGTAGAGTTGTGAACGGATCCAACCATTCTGGAGAGCAATTTGGAACTATGCTCAAAAAGTTATCAAACTGTGTATACTTTTGATCCATCAGTGTTTCTAATAAAAAACTAGGGAGGAGAATATCAAGATGACCAACAATGTGAAAGTCTGCAGAGAGGTAAGTCTGCAGAGAGTAAGGACAGAGAAAAAGACCCTCAAATTTGCCAATGAAGAGATCACTAGTAATTTTGGAGAGAGCAGTTTCATTTGGAGAAAGATGGACTGCAGAGACTTAAGAAGAGTAAAATGAAAGACATTTATTACATATGGTCTTCCAAAAAAGTTTAGCCACAAAAGGAAGAGATATGGAGGATGACAGCTAGCAGAGTGGAAGGATCAATATTTTTTGAGGATGGAGGAAACATAGATGTGCTAGAGAACAACGGAATCAATTGTTAAACAGGGAATGACTGAACGTTAATAAGAGACTAGGAATGTCAGAGGGGTGTAATCTGCTGGGGAAGACCAGTGAAGAGTAGGATCATTTATGCAGGTGAAGGGGTTTTGCCTTGGCAAGGAGAAAGTCACATCTTCATATGAAACTAGGGTGAAGGAGGAGACAGTTGAAGCTGAGTGATGTGAGATGAGAAGGGGAAGAGGGATCTCTTTACGATGCAGCTTTTTAGTGAGATGTAAGTCAAGGTATTCAGATAAGAGACTGGTGAAGGGAAGCTGTGGGAGGTTTGGAAAAGCTACTGTGGTGAGGGGGATGAGTGAGTAGGATAGTGAATCAATTATGGAAGGGCAAAAGGATTTCCTTGTCAACATGAGGGCTTTGTAAGTAGTGGACCCAGTCAACATAATTTTGTGATTTTCTCTAGTTTTGTTAAGCAGCATGTGAGTGGGAGTGAAGATACAGGATGATGGGAGTAAACCAAAGTGGAGTTTGGCAGAGCAAGTACAAAAGGATAAAGAGACAAGGTATTATAGAGAAGAGGATAGTCTAAATTTGAACAAAAAGTTCAAGATTAAAAAGGGAACAAAGTATATTAAATACAGGGATGATGGATTGGGGAGGAATTGAATGGTGAGGATGATGAACAGAGTTTGGGGTTGCAAGGTAGAGAAAGGGGTAGAATGCCAATAGACTATGATCAGATAAAGGGCTTTCAAAGTTTAAGGACATGGGTATTGAATACTTGTAAGTGATAAGATCAAGAGTATGATCATCTCTGCATATAGCTGTGGTGCAATGGAAGAGTAACATCATGGGAAATGAAGTTGATGTAGTTGAAGGTTAGGAAGAAGTTAGAAGTTGAAGGAATACCAATGTGGATTTTTGAAGCCCCCTAATATGAGAGCAATAGATGGGAAGGAAAGAAAGATTGAGCCAAGCAGTTAACTCATTTAGGAAAGAGGGAAGGAAAGGGTCCTGGAGGATAGTTGACAATTCTCATCAGAATCTTGATTGGGTGAAAAATGGGGATTGAATGAAGTTTAAAGGAAGAGAGGTTACTGAGTGATAGTGGTAGAGGGACACATGGAAGTAGCATGGCAATGGGGAGCAAAAAATAATTCAACTTCTCCACCATGATCACTAAGAGGGCTGTAACTCTGCAAAGGGTAATTAGGGAAGCTGCCATCAGGAGGAATCCAGGTCTCAAATGGTATAAGAATATGGAGGGAGCAAGAAAGGGAAAGATTTAAAATGAAAATGAAATATAATTACCTATGGAACAGATATTCCAGAGATCACACTGAGAAGATTGGGTAGTTTTAGAATAGGAATTTGGAGGGACTGGGATGAAGAGAATGGGAATAAGTAAGTGGAGATGGTCAACAGAGTTTGAGTAATGGCAAACTGGGATTCAAAATCACTGGGGTGCACCTGAATATGCCAGAACAGATGTAGATTATTCATTGAAGAATGAGTTCAGGTAGATTATCATTGTTCATAGGGATCTATAGTTATAGGTACCATATTTGTGAAGGGACATTACTGAGCTAGAGCATATCTTGAAGAATGAAATAAGAAAAGACTTAAAACCACTATAGATGAATTGGTTGAAGTAATTAAGGATTCTAATTTGAAAATGCTCTATGACTAGAATTCATTGATTGAAACTGATTCCATACAAATAAAGAGAGCAAGGGGTACGGGAGAGAGAGGAAAGGTGAATGAACAACTAAATTATTTCATAGTCTGTACTCTTGAGATATCAGAAGAAAATGAGACATTAAGCAGACTCCCTAGAGCTAATGTATAGGAGGAAATTGATAAGACTCATTCAGGATGGGCAGGCATGGGTACAGATAGAAATATGCATCACTGGAGGAAACTTCCAAATTAGCAGAATAAGAAATTCACTCGAAAATATATACATATATATTGTCTCCCAAAATAGAATATAAGCTCTTTCAAGACCTGATTCATTTTCTTTCTTTATTATTTCTTAATTGAACATTTTATTTTTCCACAATTACATGAAAAGATGAATTTTAATATTTGTTTTTAAAATTTTAAGTTCCAGATTCTCTCTTCCTCCTAACCTCCCCATTGAGAATGCACACAATTCAATATGTTACACATGTGCAGTCATGCAAAACCTTTTGATAATAGTCATGTTATGAAAGAAAGCATAGGCCTAAAATAAAACCCTCAAGAAAAATAAAGTTTAAAAGAAAAGTATGCTTCAATCTGCATTCAGACACCATCCGTTCTTTCTCTGGATATGGATAACATTTTTCATCATAAGTCATTCAGAGTTGTCTTGGTATTGTATTGCTGAGAATAATGTCAATTATCTTGTCATCTTACAATATTGCTGTTACTCTGTACACAGTACATTTTATTTTGCATCAGGTCATGCAAGTCTCTTCAGATTTTTCTGAGAGCATACTGCTCTTCATTTCTTATAGCACAATAGTATTCTATCAAAATTACATATCACAATTTATTCAGCCATTTCCTAATTGATGAGCATCTCATTAATTTTTCAAAATTGTTTTATTTTTTTCTGTTATACATATATATTAACTTTAAAAAAAATACACATTTCTTTAAGAATCAACATTGGAAGAGAAAAGTCAGAACAAAAGGGGAAAAAAACAGAAAAATGAAGTGAATATATTATGTGTTGATCTACATTCAATCTCCATAGTTCTTTTTCTGAATGCAGATGGCATTTTCTATCCAAAGTTTATGGGATTGCCTTGGATCACTAAAGCACCGAGAAGAAACAAAACTTTCGTGGTTCATCACTGCACAATCTTGATGTTGCTGTGTACAAAGAATTCCTGGTCTGGTGTTTCACTCAGCATCAGTTCATGATAATCTTTCCAAGCCTTCCTAAACTCAATTTATTCATCATTTTTTATAGAAGAATAATATTCCACTATCTTCATATACCAGAACTTATTCAGTCATTCCCCAATTGATGCATCCCATTAATTTTCAATTCTTTGTCCCTCAAAAAGAGCTGATATAAATATTTTTTGTACATATAGATCCTTTCCTTTTTGGTTTTATCTTTTTTGGGATACAGACCAAGTTTGGTATTGCTAGGTCAAAGGATATGCATGGTTTTATATCTCTTTGGACATAGTTCCAAATTGCTCTACAGAATGTTAAAATCAGTTCACAACTCTACCAACGATGCATTAATGTCTCGTTTTTTTCCCACATCTCCAACATTTATCATTTTTCTTTTTTTACTATTAGTCAATCTAATAGGCATGTGGTAGTACTTCAAAATTGTTTTAATTTGCTTTCCTCCAATTGATAGTAAGGCAGAACATTTTTTCATATGTTATGGATAGCTATGATTACTTCATCTGAAAACTGTTCATATTTTTTGATCATTGATCAATTGGGAAATGGCTCTAGCTTTTATGAATTTGACTCACTTCTCTAAATTTTGAAAATTGAGGTCTTTATCAGAAAAACATGTTTCAACTTTTTTTTCGCAATTATTATTGATAACTGTATTACCTATTCTATTCTCTCTCCTTTCACTCTATCTCTCCTCAAAAGCGTTTTGCTTCTGACTATTCCCTCCTTCAATCTGTCCTCCTTTGTATCACCTCACCTCCCTTATATTTTCTCCCCTACTTTTCTGTAAGATAAGATAGATTTCTATAACCAATTGGTATGTATGTTATTCTGATGACAGTAAGGTTATCTCCCTTTCCCTTCTCTCCCCCTCTTCCCCTCCGTTGTCAGAACTTTTTCTTTCTTCATGTGTGATAATTAACCCCATTCCACTCTCCCCTTCTCTTTCTCCTAGTACATCTCTCTTTCATCCTTTAATTTTATTTTTTTTAGATAGCAGCAAACATTCAACTAACATTGTCTATACATAATCCTTCTAACTACCCTAATAATAATAAAGTTCTTATAAATTTTAAGTATCATTTTCCCATGTAGTAATATAAACAGTTTAATCTTATGATGTCCCCTATGATTTCCTTTTCCTGTTCACTTTTTTATGTTTCTCTAGAAGCTTGTATTTGAAAATCAAATTTTCTATTCACCTCTGGTCTTTTGATAAAAAATGTTTGAAAGTCCTTTATTTCATTAAATATCTATTTTCTTTCTGAAGGATTATATTCAGTTTTGTTGGATCTATGGTTCTTGATTGTAATCCTAGCTCCTTTTCCTTCCAGAATATCATATTCTAAACCCTCCGATCCTTTAGTATAGGAGCTATTAAATCCTGTGCTATCTTGACTGTAGCTCCATGATATTTAAATTGTTTCTTTCTGTTGCCTACAATGCTTTCTCCTTGATCTGGGAACTCTGGAATTTGACTATAATGTTCCTGAGTTTCCATTGCGGGATTTCTTTCAGGAGATGATCAGGATGGATTCTTTCCATTTCTATTTTACCTTCTGGTTCTAAAATATCAAGACAGTTTTCCTTGACAGTTTTTTGAAAGAAGATGTCTTGGCTCTTTTTTTGATCATGGCTTCTAGGCAGTCCAATAATTTCTAAATTACTTTTCCTGGATCTATTTTCCAGGTCAGTTGTTTTTCCAATGAGATATTTCATATTTTCTTCTAATTTTTCATTCTTTTGGTTTTGTTTTATTCTTTCTTGATTTCTCATAAAGTCATTAGTTTCCATTTGCTCAATTCTAATTTTTAAGTAATTATTTTCTTCTGTGAGCTTTTTTTTTTTTTTTTTTTTTTTTTTTTTAACCTCCCTTTCCATTTGTCCAGTTCTACTGTTAAGGAAGTTGTTTTCTCTCAATGGGCTTTTTTTTTTTTTTTTTTTCCATTTGGCAAATTCCACTGAGTCAAATCGGACCTAGCCCCTAAGTCATGCTAACTGTTTAAACTATTAGCAACAAAATTTGCAAGATAAAATTCTCCAGCTTTTATTGTATCAGTTTGCTCAAATATATTTATGTTAATCAAATGTAAGATTTATAACATGATAGGGACTAAACCTGTGATACTATTGCTGTAGGAATTTCTTAGGGGAGAAAAGCTCCTATACTAATCAGCATCTTCTCTGCAATTTAGAATCTTGGAGAATTGCATTAAGACATTGAGAGACTTCCCCAAGGTCATATAGTGAGTATGGCAGAGGATAGACTTGAACCTGGTTTTCCTAGTTTCAAAGCCAGTTCTCTATCCTCTAGTCTATATCAGAGGTATAACAATGTAACTGAGAAATAATCAATGAAAAATTTAAAATAGAATATAGAGAATATTAATATGTTATTCTCCAGGTCAATATGTGTACCACAGAGATCTTAGTTACGATTTAATGTCCCCTCTCTTTCTATTTGAGTTTGACACCAATGAACTATCACACTGCTTCTCAAGATTTAAAATACTGATATGAATATGTACTTTTGAATTAATATTTCATATTTTAAAAATTACAGTATTTGCCTTTTAAACCCCTCTATGTCTCAATTTCTCAAAGCAACGGACTTCAGAAGGAGGACACAAATGAAATTCACATAGTTTACAAAGCTCATTTTCAGAAAATATGGCAATTCCCATTAAGCCTTTTGGTTTACAGTGACTGTGGCAATAAAATTGATTGATTTGCATTCAATCTCTTTTACTTTTCTTAATAACTCTCTTGATAGGTTGCCAGCAAAAAGGAAGCACTGGAGGCAAGAGAAGCCAATCAGTGGTTTGGGATAAACAATTTTAGATATTTTAGGGTTTAAACAAAATAAGTGAAAGATGGATCATAATTTAGAAGACCCAGCCTCCACTAATAATTCACTCAGTGAAGAAATGATCACTTTTCTCAGTCCAAGTTTTTCCATTTCTATGACCTCCAAATCTGTTGGTGAAAAACTAGGCTTTTTGTCACTACATGCTCTCATTCAGTGCATCATGAATGCTTAAGCCAAAGCTGTGTCCCACTCTCACCTCATTTTTCTTCAATATACCTTTCAATAGTGCCTCATCTGAACATGTAAAGTCTAAATTCCTATGGGGTTTGTGGCCCTATGATCAGTCTACTCCATTCTACCAGCCCCTAAGTGAATGGAAATTCCTGATGTCTCCACTTTGGTGAGAATAATCACTTGTCCATTAAATCCTCAGCTACACTTATTCAAACATAGATTACTTCACTCTTGTTACCATTCATCAAAATGGCATCCCTTTCCTTCATTTCTATAGCCTAGTTACAAGTCATTGATCACAATGAAGCCATTTCTTGATAAAATGGAATAATAAACACATGATCAATCACCAAATATGCCCTCACAAATTTGGGGATATATTTATTGTATACATCTAGTTTTCATTATAAGGAATTTGCCATTTGCAGCAATCTCTCATTATTTTCAAAAATTGTTAAACTTCCTATTGTGCTAATTCCTAGGGGATATTGAATCATTAAAAAACAAACAAACAAACAAATTCTTGCTTTTGCTCTGTTTGAAGAGAAGAAAAAAGAGAAGATTGCTTAAAATGAGACTTTTTTTACATGCCTAATGTAAGAATTTACTTTGCTTGATTGTATATTTGTTACAAGAACTCTCTTTCTGTCTGTCTGTCTGTCTGTCTGTCTCTCTCTCTCTCTCTCTGTCTCTGTCTCTCTGTCTCTTTTTCTCTCCCTACCTACTCATATGTCTATGGATTATTCAATTGTGGAGGGGAGGAATGGAAGGGGAGAAAATAAATGCTAATGAAGTTTGTAAAAATGATTATAAAAAGACTACAAAATGACAACTTATGGTAGAAGTAAACAAGAATTCTCTTTTCTGTTTCCCTTCTCAAAGAAGAAAAATAGCATTGGACCTATCCTGTGACCAAGTATTATTTTACCTGGTAATGGGGAACACATAATGCAATAGACAGATAAACATGTGTCATGTGGCTTTTTGGGTACTCTGTTTTTAGAATTAAGCTACCTAGAATGGATCTTATTAATGATGGAATGGGAAAATCTTAGCTTTATGAATTAAAGCTAAGGAAATGTGATACTAACATAAATATTTCATGTTAGCTTTCTTTAATGTATCTCCCATTGATGTAGCTCATGGAGCTGATTCTATACTATTTAAAGAAGGAATATTAAAATTAAAGAATTCCTGTTTAACTAATATAATGAAATCAACAAGTTGAGTTACGTGCTTTCATAGACCTTTTGAAATATAAAGTGGGATAAAAGTGCATTAGATACCATTTCAAAATCATTAACATTTAGTCTCTTTAAATGATAACATGGCTTAATAGATAGTGAACCACACTTTGAGTCCAAAATATCTGGGTAGAAGCCCTACCTCTGAAGCATATTGACTAGCTGACCATGAGCAAGTCACTTACCAACTCTTAGCACACTGCTTGGATATAGTAAATGCTTAAATATTGATTGATTGATCAAAGTTAATGTCTCAATGCCACCAAGCAACTCTCTAAGAATTCAAGCTATAGAATAATTGCTGATCTACCTCCAGGGAGAGAATTTCCATATTGGGAACTTGCCATTCTCATATATTCACAAGTCCATACTTCAGAGACTCCCCTTTCTCCTTTCTTTCCCTATATATCTCTTATTAAGAGCTTAGAGGTATTAGTGTTTTCTAAGTTCACCAACTTTATTGTAGTATTCTTGAACTAAATATTAAGATACAGTTTCTTGAAGCAGTGTATCAAGAAGAGTTATGAAAGGTGCTAAAAAGTCATCAGACTGATTTTAAATGGCAGTAGATTTTCAAGACTGAAAAGAAGAAAACCAGTAGGGAAGATTTCTTGCTCACTATAGAATAATACCAGTCCCTGATTCACTAACCATTTTCTTATTCACTGTCTTGCCAGATCTTTTTTAGAACTTCTTACCCTGCAAGTTCTTTTCTAGAACTCATTTTTTAAGTAAAGAATTAAAAGCATTAGTATAAATGACATTACAAATATAATGATATATTTCTTACTAACAAGTCTGCTTAACAGTAGTGGATTATGGCACCCATTTAGATATTGCAAAGTAGAAATAATTTAATTATATTACAATGATATAGAGGATAGCTTATGGGCTTTTCTGAGATCTATTTACTTTGCTTTTGAATACTTGAAATCACTAAGAACAGGGATGTATGAAGAGAGCAAGAGTAAAAAATTTTCCTTCCCACTCTTACTATTCCACATCTATTTTAGATTTCAAGTCTTCCTTCCTTTCTTTTCTTTACTTTTTCTTTTCTTTCTTTCTTTCTTTCTTTCTTTCTTTCTTTCTTTCTTTTTTTTTATTTAGGTCAATAGCGATTGGAGAAAGGGAAAAGATAGGTTATTAACGGGTCAGGGAAGAGTATCATAAGATTAAAACATGAAACTTCCTGGTAATGACTGATTAGATCTGGAAAATGAAAAAGCAAGCAAGCTGTTGCTGCCAAAGAAATTCCAGAGATGTTGGGGGTTGGGAATGGGAATAGCATCCTTAGAAGAGTCATCTCTACAGGGTAAGAGGTGGAGGAAAAAATAAAACAAGAATTCTATAATCTTTCCCTTCTATTTTTCATTGGGGATCTAAAAAAGTGGGGAGGAAGAAGAACAGAACTGGAAAAGGAGAAGAAAAAGTAGGAAGGACACTCTGGAATGATTTGGACCACCACAAGGCTTTGAAACATGGGATGCTGCCAAAATTCCAGTGTTACTTCTCCTTGTTCCTCTATCCCCCCAAGGATTTGGTTTTCTCCAGATAAATGGTGAAAAACTCCAGGCATGTTTTTTAGGCCCATTGCTGTTCCAGAACTTGGCAGGGAGAAGCACAGAGGTGGTGTGGGTCTATTTGAAATAAAAATGAGCAAGTAGCAAGAGCAGGCTGTTCCTTCTTGCAGAATTTCATACCAGATAAGCTGTTCCTAAAGCATTACCTAACCTTAATGTACCATGGGCTAACAGAGTACAAACACCTTTAATTCTAGCTTCTGTTTACTCAGAAAATCATTTATCCCATGACCTTGGAAAATATGAGTACCTTCTTTTTTTGCAGAACTATTTTTTTTTTTTTGTAAGAGGCTTCTTCCCTCCACTGCTGCTGTTATGTGCTTTTATAATAGTGCATCAGCAGTCCAAGAAACAGCTGGACATTCTTCTCTCTCTAAAATATTTTCCCTTCTGCCACCCTCATCATCAGTATCCCAGTTAACAGAGATGTTAACAGGCCAAGTAAATCATTTGGGATTACTTTTAGAAATGGTCTGGTCCCTGGGTTAAGAGAAGTCAGAAGGCAAGATAACCTTATGCTCTTAATATTTATTTTCTTAGAACACAAACTTGACAGCTCCTATATCCAACAAATGCATACATTTGTAAAGAAATTCATTATAAAGGGGAAAATATTTGTTCTTTCCTCTTTTATCAAAGTTAATACTGATTTCTAGAACAAATTCAGAAGCAATTCTAAGAACTGTTTCAAAGCAAAAATTCAAGCACAGTAGAATTTTTTATAGAGACAGCTCATGACTGGTCATTTTTGGAAGTACTTAAACACATAAGGTCATAGTGCTAAAAGGATCAACAATCCTTTAGTATCTCAATTTTGAAACTATCTTTTCTACAATGAAAAATAAAAAAAATTCTCTCAGAGAGACAATCATCAAATCAGTGTTCTCACAGGCACTAGTTAATAAAAGGTATATTATTCAGCAATCATATGCCTAAATTTTTCTTTCCTTTTAAAAAATACCTGATGTTCTCTCAGAAGGAAGTCATATAGGTCCTTCTAAAATATCTCTATCTAAAATTGTCTAAAGTGTTCAAGAAATGAAATGACAGTCATATACTTCACTTAACTTGGAAGAAAGTGTGTAATTTTATGCTACCCTTTCTTCCAACTAAAGTGAAGTATATGACCATTAATTTTAAAATTCTCAAATTACCCACAGAAAAGGAGTTCCCAATACCAAAAGCATCTTCTTGGAAGATATAGTGAATTTGTAGTTAAAAGGATTTGGTTTTAGCACTTACTACCTATATGAATTTGGATGAGTGACTTTATCTCTCTGAGTCTCTTCAATGATTCCTTCCACCTGTAAATCCCATGATTTCCCATAATATTCTATTAAACTGAAATGAGGACCATAATTCTACCTAAATAATACTTTGGGAATAAACCATTCTCTTTCCCACCCATTCAAATAAGTGAAATCCTTTCCAAAGAGGAATTTTCGGTCTGATTGCCTTGGCCCACTAAAGTATAAGGGCTGCATATTTAAATTCTGTAAGTTATGGTTACTTCAGTGATTTGATCAATATAAGTATTCTCTTCATAGAGAAAGTACCATTTCTCCTTGGCTTTTCATCCTGCTTCACCTAATCTAACTTTGGCTTGTTTATCATAGCAGATAGGGATCCTATCCTGTGGTTAAAATACAAAAAATGTACAAAAACTTTTGTGAAAGATTCGATTCACAATGGTACAGAAAATGTGTACACATTCATGGACAACATGAATCCAGTAGCCCTGAAAGACAAACAGCTCTGCTTGTGAGAGCAGGTATTGCATCCAAATAGTAGTCCTAAGTGAAACAAGGCTGGCAAAGGAAGGCCAGTGATGGGGAGCATTGATGGGAAGCTGGCCCAGGTTTTGCTATTAAATATAATCTGGTCAACAAACTAGTGTGCCTCCCAAAAGGAGTGAACAGGCGGCTCATGAAAATGCAATTAATTGCCACTTTCAGAAAAGCCAGATGACCATTCTCAGTTCATTTGCTCCCACTTTGACAAGGTATAGGTGGTGGTCAAAGGTCAAAGATAAGATCTGATAAGGTCAAAGAAAAATTTTATGAAGTCCTGGAGACCTTCATCATCAATGTGCCATAAGAGGATGAGGTTATAATTTGGGGTGCTTTAATGCCAGAGTAAATGCAGACTATCAGAGATGGCAGGGAATCCTTAGGAGGAATGAACTTGGAAATGGCAACAGCAATGGTTACTTACTATTGAAGACTTATGAATCTCATGACCTTATCACCAACACAGCCTTCCATTTACCTAAACACAATAAAACATCATGGATGCACGTTTGTAGCAAACATTGGCATTTAATAGGCTATGTCACTGTAAGAAAATGAGACAGAATGGAAGAGTGATGAAGGCTCACTAAGAAAAATACAGCTGAATTGAACTTGGCAACTGCTCTGTCAGGTAGCCAACGGTGAATTTGAATATGCTCTTGAATCTCCCTTTAGATTACAATTTCCTTAAGGATAGAGACTGTCTTTTTGCCTTTCTTTATATCCCTAGAGATTAGCATCCTGCCTGGCACATGGTAGATTAATAGATATTTATTGACTGACTTGCATCAACACAGATGTGGTCTTTTGATTTCATTTTTGTTTTTTTTACATTTCCAGAAAAGGAAGCAAAAGAAAGTAAAATTAATATAAAATGAGCTACTACATTCTTGATCCAAATCAGCCTATCACAGTTGTTTATGCCTCAGAATGAAGTAGTATCCAATTTCAGGCAAACTATTCAAGCTTCCTCCAACCTATGCAGAAATAAAACCAAAATTTTGTATTAATAATGTCTCATTTTTCAAGTCAGAAAATGTCAATTTCTCTAAAATGTCTGTCTTGAGAGAAAGTTCATAAAATTTTTTTTATAATTTTTTTTATTTTGAAAAAAATTTCTTTACAACATAATCCCTTGCACTCACTTCTGTTCCGACTTTTTCCCTCCCTCCCTCCACCCCCTCCCCCAAATGGCAAGCAGTCCTATACATGTTAAATAAGTCACAGTATATCCTAGATACAATATATTTATTCAGAACTGAACAGTTCTCTTGTTGCACAGGGAGAATTAGATTCAGAAGGTAGAAATAACCTGGTAAGAAAAACAAAAATGCAAACAATTTACATTCATTTCCCAGTGTTCTTTCTTTGGGTGTAGCTGCTTCTGTCCATCCTTGATCAATTGAAACTGACTTAGATCTTCTCTTTGTCGAAGAGATCCACTTCCATCAGAATACATCCTCAAACAGTATCGTTGTTGAGGTATATAATGATCTCCTGGCTCTGCTCATTTCACTCAGCATCAGTTCATGTAAGTCTCTCCAAGCCTCTCTGTATTCATCCTGCTGGTCATTTCTTACAGAACAATAATATTCCATAACATTCATATACCACAATTTACCCAGCCATTCTCCAATTGATGGGCATCCATTCATTTTCCAGTTTCTAGCCACTACAAACAGGGCTGCTACAAACATTTTGGCACATACAGGTCCCTTTCCCTTCTTTAGTATTTCTTTGGGATATAAGCCCAATAGAAACACTGCTGGGTCAAAGGGTATGCACAATTTGATAACTTTTGGGGCATAATTCCAGATTGCTCTCCAGAATGGTTGGATTCGTTCACAACTCCACCAACAATGCATCAGTGTCCCAGTTTTCCCGCATTCCTTCCAACATTCATCATTATTTTTTCCTGTCATCTTAGCCAATCTGACAGGTGTGTAGTGGTATCTCAGAGTTGTTTTAATTTGCATTTCTCTGATCAATAATGATTTGGAATACTCTTTCATATGAGTGGTAATAGTTTCAATTTCATCATCTGAAAATTGTCTGTTCATATCCTTTGACCATTTATCAATTGGAGAATGGCTTGATTTCTTATAAATTAAGAGTCAATTCTCTATATATTTTGGAAATGAGGCTTTTATCAGAACCTTTACCTGTGAAAATGTTTTCCCAGTTTGTTGCTTCCCTTCTAATCTTGCTTGCATTAGTTTTGTTTGTACAAAGGCTTTTTAATTTGATATAATCAAAATTTTCTATTTTGTGATCAATAATGATCTCTAGTTCACCTTTGGTCACAAATTTCTTTCTCCTCCACAAGTCTGAGAGATAAACTATCCTATGTTCCTCTAATTTATTTATAATCTTGTTCTTTATTCCTAAATCATGAACCCATTTTGATCTTATCTTGGTATGTGGTGTTAAGTGTGGGTCCACATAAAATTTTGAGGGGAAGAAAGAATACAATGGAAAACAACTAGGGATCAACTGATATTTGCAGAATATAAAAAGGTTCTTCCACAATATTCTGGATTGGTCCCCAAATAGCTAGAGATGTAGAGATCACTATATGTTTTATAAAGCACTTTCACATTATCTTCTAAGATAATTTTTACAACACGCTTCAAAGGTATAAGGGCTGATAAAGCAAAATTTATATACATATGAGCCATTATTATCTCATTGTATAGGAAACAATCTCAGATTAAGTGATTTGATCAATTTATCATCAAAAGTGAAATAACAGAACTGACTAGAATTTACTCTTCTGACCCCATAATTGTGCTTTTTCACACTTGTCTCCGAATAAATAACATGAAATACATAATTTTAAGAAGCTCATATAATATAGCACATTTTAAATAGAACTTCTTGATATTGTACTTTGTACTTTGTACAGACTTGATCCTTATATGTGGAGTGGTCTCCCTTCTCACCTCCAGAGCTCTTGGAATCTTTAACTTCTAGGCTCAGAACATGTCACTTCCTTCAAGAAATTTTTCCATACTCATGTTATGTGTCCCTAATAAACTTCTTAAGAGAACTGACTCTCATTT
Organism: Antechinus flavipes; assembly: GCF_016432865.1. Taxonomy (NCBI): domain Eukaryota; kingdom Metazoa; phylum Chordata; class Mammalia; order Dasyuromorphia; family Dasyuridae; genus Antechinus; species Antechinus flavipes. Next base: position 546,562,640 of record NC_067400.1, on the reverse strand, counting down.
ATTTCTCTGTAACTCCAATATCTGACAAAGTGTCTTGATATATAATAAATGTTTAACAAATTCTTGTTGAACTGAATGTTATTATTCTAAAGTCTTATTAATTTACAACAAATTGAAGCAAAACAGGGTTAAGTAATTTGCCCAGTGTCACATAGCTCATAAGTGTCTGAGGCCAGATTTGAACTCAGAAATATAATTCTTCCTAACTCCAGGCCTGGTACTCTTACCTAGTACACCAACCTAGATGCCCATGACCTTTCACAAAGCCCTTTTTTTTAAAGAGCTCTAACATGGATAAAGTTTTTACAACTTATACAAATCATCTTCCTTTAAAGGAATATAAGCTTAACTTTATTGAGTCCCTTATGATTTCTCCTTCCTGCTAATCTTTTTTATGCATAAGTATTGTTTGAAAATAAGACTTTCTATTTAGCTCTGATCTTTTTTTGTTGGGAGATCTTAAAAAGTCCTTTCATTATCTATTTTTGTACCACCTTTATCCATTTGCCCAAGTCTGTTTTTTAAAAGGTTATATTCTTTGATATTTTAGTGTGTTTTTATTAAACTTTATTAATCTATTTAAATTATTAAAAAATAAACAGACTGCTGGTTAATCTCTTGTAATTTTTTTGCACAACTCTTTTTCCCAATTTTTTCTCTTTTCATCATTATGTTCTCTCCCAGGAATTCTTTTTGGGCTGTGTTAAGTTAGCATTTTCTTTGAAATCTTGGTGAGAGCTGTTTTCATATTATTGTCTTGAGTTTGTCTTGGTCTTTTCTACCATTGCTTTATGGTTACTGTTGTTGCTCATTTTTCCAGCCTATTTCTAGACTTTGAACTTTAAAGTTGGACTCTATTCACCCAGGTTTGGGAGGCTTTGTCCCAAGTTTCAGGTTTTTTTGTGCTGTTTTCACAGCTAATTCAAGGAGTCCCTATTTTTGGTGTTTCTAAGATAGTGTGATTGTTGGAAAGACGTGATTACTGCTCTACTGGTCTATGCTCTGGTCTTTACCCAGGAAGGGCCCTTGCTCTCTGATAGCCATAAGCCCTAGCTACTTGGCCCTGGAACTGTGACCATGTGCCTTGTTGCCCTGCTATTTCAAGTGCTAGAGCTCCTCTTGGCTCTGGACTTCTGCTCCCTTATGACCCACCTTAAGTGTTCCTCTCTACTCTGGAACTAGAGCAGAAGAGAGCTGCCAATCAGTGCCAGTTGTACCCAGTGTTAGCAACAGGTGTCCTGTGATCAGTTTTCTGACCCCCTTAATATCTCTGAGCTGAGTCCCCAAACTGATGCTACTGTATACATACACTTCTTGGACAGACCTCCCCTCTCATTTTCTTCTTAAATCTCTATGGTTCAGTTTCCAACCTTATCATTCAACTAACTTGTTTTCTCTGGAATTAATAATGATCTCTTCTCTTCCAAAATGAATGGTCTTTTCTCAGTCCCCATCCTTGATCTCTCTGTAGCCTTTTGGCAGTCTTAGATCTCCTTCTTTTTCTTGAAACCTTATAACCCTGGTTCTCCTACCTCTCCAACTGATCTTTCTCAGTGTCCAACACTGGATCTTCACCCAGACATGGCACTAACCAAGCAGGTAACTTATAGGCGTCCCAAAGGAGTCTCTCTGGCAATCTCTCAGTGACCTCTCCACTGACCTCCAGTCTTTCATCTCCAATAATGAACAGACCTGGGATGTTTCATAGCCATCTTCACCTAAACATGTACAAAACAGAACTCGTTATCTTTCCCTCAACCCTTCTCCTTTCTGAACTCCACTCATCCTGTGTAGGGCACTGCTATTCTCCCAATCACCTCAGCTTGCAACCTAAATGTTATTTTTGATTCCTCAGTTCGTATCCCCAAAACCAAATCTGTTGCCAAGGTCTGTTGCTAACATTTCAATCATTTGAGTTCAGGACTACTTTAACAGCCTACTAGTGAATCTGCCTGCCAAAAGTTTCTCCCCACAGGTCTGACCCTGTCTCCCCTTACTTAATGAACTTCAAAAGTTCCTGATTACTTTTGGAATACAAAATAAATCCTATTGGTGTTCAAAGTCCTTTGTGGGGCAGCTAGATGGAGCACCAACCTGACATCAGGAGGACCTGAATTCAAATATGACCTCAGACAATTAACACTTCCTATGTGACCCTGGGTAAGTCACTTAACCCCAAGTGCCTCAGGGGGAAAAAATACAACAAAGTCCTTCATAATCTAGCCTCACCCTCAATATCTTTCCAGACCTCTTCTGTCTTACCCATCCCCATCTCCATCTTGATCCAGTGACAATAGCCTCCTTCATATTCATCAAATAAGACACTTTCTCACCTCTGGGCATTCCCATACAAGGAAGGCTCTCCCTCCTCTTCTCAGCCTCCTGGTTTCCCTCCAAGTCCCAGCTAAAATTCCACCTTTAAACAGGAATCCTGTCCTGATTGCTCCTAATGGTAGTGCCTTCTCTCTGTTGATTTTTTTTATTTTTTACTTAAAAGAAGTCAATAACAATCACTTAGCACCAATTATGTGCCAGAAAAATAATAATTTAACTTTCTAATTTAAGAATAAGCTCACTTTTTCAATGTTCCTTTTTTTCTTTTGATATTCAAATGATATTGCTCATGAAATCAAGTTTATCCTGTGATTAGTACATGTTACATGACAACTAAATGAATTTGACTTTACAGGACACATGGGCTATACTTCTCTCAGACACATGAGAGAGGACTTAACGCAGCAGGAGGAAAAAAACGTCCCAGAAGGATCTTCAAAATATACTATTATCTCTTTTCATAAGGCTACTTCTCCATAGCTGGGCTTCTTAAACTTGACTCCTTTCTGCATGAAAAACTTTTACAAAACCCTAAGTTATATTGGTACATAAAATAGGTATATAAATCAAACGTTTACTAATAATAATAATTTTGCAGCCCCCACATTCAGACCCAGTTTAAGAAGCTTTGTTCTACAGCATCCCCTATGGAGGCACGGAACATTTTAGATGATTAGCCTTTCATACAAAAAAAAGCAATTCTACCTTCAATTCTTTGTAAAATATAATTCCTAATTTTTTTTTTTTATTGCTGTCAGCACATATATCCATGGGAGGCTCCTTGAAAGCAGAGACTGTTTCCTGTTTCACCTTTGTCTTATAGCTCCAATGCTTTTAGCACAGTGCCTGAAACATTATAAATACTTAAGAATTCTTGTTGCTTGACAGTTTTCATGGAATAATTTTTATTATCTAATAGAATATTATGAAATCTTACAACTAAGAATATTTTCAGGCACCATGGCTAGTCTCTTAAACAATTTAATGTTTTTGTAATGCAAATCAATTACAATAATTATTTACCACAAGTTAACTTAAAGGGAAAAGTGAAATTTCTATTTATTCTGTGATAGTGTCCATCTCCAAAAGAATAAAAATGTCCATGTTTTCAACCAAATTGAATGTTATTTTCTTCAAGAATATCCTTTTTTTGATGGAAATAATTCCGAAACCATTCTATATGCTCAACTTTTTCTTTAACAGTTAGAAATGGGTTTTTTGAGAGTCCACAAGTAACTAATTCCATGAAATGACGAATTGGGCCTTGTTTTGGAAAACCTTCCAGGTATTTGTCCAAAAATATATGTTCGTGAAAATCAGCACCATCATCATCAATACCTAGAAAAAGAGCCAAAATACATACAATTTGAATGCATGTACAAATATAAATCAGAAATATATTAAAAACTGAGTCAGCTTATTGATCTTTCCACCGATTAAAAATAAGAACATTTCACAAAACACTTAAAAATGAACATATTTATTTCCCATTTATGTCTTTGTAAGCTAGTTCTATAGTTAACTCTGAATTTCTCATGACTATTTTTGAGGGTGAGATTTTTTTTTTCCTTTTATAGTGTATGATGTCGTTGAGACACACATAAATACAGCAATGTCATTTAAATAAGCAACCCACTGTAAGCTGAAAACAAGTATTTTTGCTGAATCTATTAAATAAATTGGCATCCTTCCATGACATTAGAAACAGACCTACTAATGTATGAGATGCAGAGAAGACACCAATCTTAATGACAGAGGTAGTCTCTTTATCCAACACTGAAAACACAAATCCAATCCCTATCCCCTAAATTTGAAGTGACCTAGCTACTTATTATTTTTTGGAAGTCCACTGATTAAGTAAAGAAGATAAGTGGGAAGGAAGAGAGTCTATAAAGAAGTGCAAGGATTGATAAAGACAAATCATGTTTCTCACTACTCTTCTACTATCAGGGGTCAGTAATCATTTTAGCCAAGACTGTCTCAAGTAAAAACATCTATTATTTCAGGATTGAACTGCTAAAGGAAATGAAAAAATAAAATAGAATTAAGAAATACACATAGGAGGATGGCAGGGTCTCCAAGAACTGATTCTAGTATCATTCTAATATCTGTGCCATGCCAAAAAAAAAAAAAAAAAAAAGCACTTGTTTATAACAATAATCTCCAAACTATTTTTGCTTCACTTTGAATTATGTTTCTACTTCCTTTGTGTCCATGATGCAAAAAAAGATTAAGAATCTCTGCACTGGGTTTCTCTCCATACTCTCCCCATGAGCCTGTTCTAGCAGGGTCCTCTGATTGTGTCAAAGAATATACTATCAAGGGCTCTACTGGAGCTCTTATAACAATATTAAAATTTCTGTGTCATTACTTCAAGCAGAATGCCTTGCATAAATACGTACTCAGTAAATAGGCCATCAAATAAATTGAGCATTATGCAGACTGGCTTATTCTTTGTCATGTATTGTAAAAATGTGGCAATGAAAAGGGAACAAGTAGTCAAAATAATTATATTTGATATAATTCAAAATAGAGAATTACTGACTTCAGATAACATCTCATTATTTCCCCAAATGGAATTATTATTGTTTTGATTAAAAATTCTTTCTTGGGTACATATTTTCAAGGAACAAAGCTTGCTAACTAGATGTTGCTATATTGTTCCTAAATTTGTTGAGTAGTCAAATCCACAGAAGATTTACTTTCTCTCCAACCCAATGCTTAAAACATGGAAAAAATATTCTTGTACCTAGTTGATAGCTTCTTAAAATGTACAAGGACTATAAAGAATTGTGAAATAGAGAGCCTCAAAAACAGGAATTGAAATTACTTTGAATTTTAAAAGTTAATTTAGATGCTGCTTTAAGTGCCATACATATATAAACATCTCAGTCTCTATCTGTCTCTCTCTCTTACACACACACATATTCCTAACTTTCTGATACCAGAAAAAAAGGTATAAAGAAGTTCATTGTAAATACACAAAATATCATTTTCATTATAATGTTCCAATGCTCACATTTGTTCAATCATTGTACTAAAGAAAAACTAATTTATTTCATAAAGAATAAAGATTGTTTTAAGTAAAGCAACAATGGAATTTCCTTTGCCAAAGGAATGTGTGTAAATCTTCATGGAAGTTATTAATGATAAATGAGAAAAACATGATATCTGATAACCCCTTTTTAAAAATGAAAATTAAATACCAAGGACAACAAAAGGAAAATAGCCTCCTATTGTGAGGAACCAGGTCACAGTACAGGTTCCTCAAAGTCTTCAGAAGTTTACAAATGTGTGCTGAAGAGGGAGATCAAATTCAAAAAGTTTCCATGGTTTCTTTCCTGTTTTTCCTTCAGATATTCAAATGTCTTAAGGATCTGGAAATGAGACACCTCCTTTTCCTACACTGTAGCATCAATAATATGCAGTGTATATAGATACCTGTCACATTTTTCTTCCCCAACTGATCAAAACAGACGTTTCCCCCCTTCTCAGAGACTAAACATTCTCAATGACTTTATCGACTTTAAGATAAATTTTTGCTAGGCACTGAAATTCAAGACTGTTTGTCAAATGGAAATAATGGAATGGAAATATAAATCTCATAGTTGTTATGATGATGTGCCCTCATTCACCTTCTTATAACCATACTTAGTAGCCACTTGCACTAGGAAATACTGTTGACATTTCAGATTCAAGTTATACTATAAATAATTTTAAAATGTATAGCAATATAAGTAGCTACTGAGAACATATAAAACAAGGCCATATCTAATGAAATACCACCTTATCAAAATGTTGCTAACTTTGTCAGGGATTAAAGCACCCAATTTGCATTAAACACTGATTTTTTAAGGAGTAAATCAAATCATTTTCTTGAGATGAAAAGTTTTTTTTTTTTTTAAACTAATTCCATCTTGTTCTGTTTTTTTTATGTCTATGAACATATATACACATGTATCTAAAACATGCATGAACATATGTAATATATAAGTATGTGCACAGTAAAATTGCAAATATGACAAGAGAAAATTCAGCAAGACTCAAAAAAGCTTCTTTAAAAATAAAAGAACAAAGACTGGCATATTTAAATTTTTTCATTCTATTATTCAACTGAAAATACAATGTTTTTAAAAAAATATTTCCATTTCAAAATATAAATTCCATTAGAACACTAATTAAAAATCAAAAAGCCTAAAATTCTATTTAAAGTGTCTTAAGACCTATGTAGTTGTCATTTTTATGTAATTTGGTGCTACACCGATTCCAACTCTCCAAAGAAATTCAATGGCTCTCTTCTGAATGAAAATTATTCAAAAGAATATTCAAAAAATATTTAATACATTTTAATTGACAGTGGAGGATAAGCACATACAATGTAGCTAGAATGTTTTCCTCTTGATTTAAGTAGCTTAGCTTTCAAGCAGAACAGAAAAAAGGCCCCAGATTCTTAGCAATTCAAGGCCTCCTAGGTGTTATAGAAATAACTTTTCTGGGCATCATGGCATCCCATGGAAAGTTCCTATAAGACCTTTCAAATTCAGCAACATTCTTTTTTTTTAAATGATAAGATTTTTATTTTCAAAACACATGTGAAAATAGCTTTCAATATTCACCCCTGCAAAACCCTGCGCTCCATATTTTTCTCTCCCCCTTCCTCTCACATCCATCCTCCAGACAGCAAGCAATCCAATATATGCCAAGCATGTACAGTTCTCCTCTACACTTACTTCCACATGGATCATTCAGTAACATTCTTTTTTTTTTTTTTTTTTTTTGCTGAGGTAATTGGGATTAAGTGACTTGCTCAGAATCACACAGCTAGAAAGCAAAAGTGCCTTAGACACTTTTGAACTCAGGGCCTTCAGAATGTCAGAGCTGGTCATCTATCCACTATACCAACTAGCTGCCCCTCAGTAACATTCCTAAAGTCCCACTAAGAAAAAGCAAACTCAAAATCTGCCACACCATAATCTCTTCAGAATGTAAAAAGTTGTGACTAGTTAAATGAATCCAATAATCTTTATTATTCTATGATATCAAGAACTGACATTTAACTTGTCATTTTTCATGTTTAAATTTCTTACTAGGTTGCCAGGAATAAAAAGAAATCTAAAAATCTTAGCTCAAATCTCTCTAAAAATCCATTTTAAGATAAATATTTAGATATTTAGTCAAAATAATATACATATATGAAGCTTAAATTAGAAAATCTACCAGAAAGTTTCCTTCTCCTAATTATCTTTTTGAGGGGGGATGGGGGGTAAGACATACCAGCTTCATTGTTAATTGGGAATGTCCAAAGTTTTCCTTCTTTTGTCCACTGGATCATCTCTTCAAGAGCATTCTGGGGCAGTTGTTGACTTACTGTGGCTAATTGTTTAGCAAATTCCACATCCCAAAGTGTCGGTGATGTTTCTGTAGCAAACAAATTACTTCAAATAAGTGTAATCATAAAGATTTTTATTGCAAAAAATTAAAATTGAGCATTAATACTAGGTTTTTATATCTATGATATTTATAAAATAAAGCCCATAAGACTTATTTATTTATTTTTATCACTTTTATTATTTTTGTTTATTTATTTGTTTACTTATTAGCTGTAATTAAGGAACTACTAAAAAGATTATTACTGTTTTGACCTATTACTGTTTTGACCTGAATGAATTAAGCTTTCTTCTAATATGGAGGTTTGACTTCCTATTTGCTCAAAATAAATAAATAAGAATGTCTTTTCCTACAAAGGTAATGCACCTTGTAGTATTTTATGTAAGAATGCTTTCATCACTAAGGTGTGCTCCAATAGAAAGTATGTTGGATATGGAGCCTGCCCTTTTTAAGCTATGTGAATATCAATAAGAAATTTCATTTTTCTCTGTGGTTTCCTCAGCTTTAAAAAAGAATATTTGCAGTATATATCTTACAGCACAATTGTGAGGATTAGATGAAATCATATATGTTAAATACTTAATAAACCATAAAGTACCATAAAAATGTCAGTAGTTACTTTGTTATGTTTCAAAGGCTTTGAGGCAAAAGTAAACATTCCAGAAAAGAACAAAATTTCCAAAGTCCCAGGTGCTTTTTCGTTCTTTTTAAAATTGTTTTCTTCAAAAAAAGATCAACCTGCTTTCCCTTCTACTTCCTTTCTTCATTGGGAAAACAAGAAAAACAAAATCTTTCCTATAAAATGTATAGTCAAACAAAACAAATTCCCACATTAATGCTAGTTATTAATAAAACTGAAATTAATTTTGTTAATAACTATCTGGTATCTGGAACATTAAGGATTTCTTAGTTTTGATGACTGGTAAAGGTATCAACACAAATCATATGATCAGTGTTATTCCTAACAATTCTCACAAAATTCCCAGTAGAAAAACCTCCTTTAATTCATAAGATTTCAGAATGAATCACATTGTACAAGCTTCCTGTGTTTTATCATTGTAAATCAAAAAGCAGTTATTAAGAATCAGTTATTACGTGCCTGGCACTGAAGACATAAGTCTTCACATAACCCTTATCCATAAGGATCTTATGTTCCATATGAAGGAAAGAAAAGGTCATATATAAATATGTACAGAATAAATATAAAGTGAATGGATACAAACATATAAAAAATAGTTAAATATAAGGTAGTTTGGGGAGAAGGGCATCAGTAGTTTGAGAAAATCAGGAACAATTTCATGAAATGGATGGTGTTTGAGCTGTCTTACAGGAAGAAAGGATGCAAGTAATTAATAGTGTATGCAGGCAGAGAGAATAGCTAGCAGTGTAAAGGAATAAAACCATGAAGTACATTTATATGTGAAAAACAGAAACACCCCTTATGGATGAATCACTAAAACCAGGTAGGATGGGGGAGTAATTACCAGCAACATAGAAACGTAAGTTGGGTCCAATGTATGTAGGCCTTTAAAAGCTAAACAGATTTGATGTTTTATTCTAGAAGCAATAGGAAGATTCTTAAGTTAATTGAGTAGGGCAAACATGTGGTAAGATTTACCCTATAGGAAAATTACTTTAGAAGCAGCTTGTAGGATAGACTGCAATGGTGTGAGACCTGAAGCAGGGAGAGCAATTAGAAGGCTGTTATCATAATCGTGGCAGGAAGTTGATAAGGACCTGAAATAAGGTGGTAGTTATGTGAGCATAAAGAATAATTCCAATAAGAAATATGTTGTATAGGCAGAAGTGGCAAAATCTGGATATGTGAGATGATGAAGAATATGAGTCAAGGATAATGCTGAGATTTCAGATCTTAAGAGACTGATGAATGGCAATATATTTAAAAGAAACAGGAAGTTTAGAAGAGAGAAGAGCTTAGGGAAGAAATAATCAGTTCAGTTTTAGACATGTTGAGTTTGAGACGTCTCCAGAACATTCAGTTTAAAATGTCCAACTGGCGGAGCTGTACGTCATCTTGCTTACTCCTTGATTTATTCCTTTGTCCCAAAGGCTTTAAAAGTACAAATAGCAGGCACTATAGGTTATTAAGAGTCAGCTCACTGTTTGAATGGATAAAAATATATCAATATAATCAGATGTCATCATTCATATGTAAATAATTAAATACAATCTTTGCAAGTCTGATCCAAATATTCTAAAAATGGTCTAATCATCTTATTCATGTGGAAACAAATTAAGAAGATGACAATTAAAATTGGGATATAGTCTGCTTCCTCTTCCACCAACTAGACGAAGATAACACAGTAACAATCATGATTTCAAGTAATAATAACTAAGTGTAGAAAATAAAGACATAAGCTATGAACAAAGGAGAGTCATACAGATGGGCCTCTTCATCCTTCACAGTAGTTTAAACATTTAAGTTTTGGCTATTTGTCTATTTGAGATTTGGCTATTTGTCTGCTCTATAATATCTGACAGGAATGATGTAACTATCATCACAATACCAAAAAAAGCATCCAGGAACTTCAACTGTAACCTATGAAAGAGAAAGGCTTCAAAGACTTTGGAAGTATGTTTGATAATTATAGCAGTATCATCCTTGATAGTACAAACTTTCTGCAATGTCAATATATCTCATCAATTTTCAAATAATCTATGAAATGAAGAGCATTCTCTGACTTACAAAGATCCAGACCACACGAAGCTAGATATAAAGTTTTCTATGCACCCACACACACAAAACCTGTAACTTTTTTGCCATGTACTTCATGGGCAATAGTTGTTATATTTGTAGAGTTAATCTTTTTTTTTTGGTGGCACACAAGGAAATGGGTTCCCAATGCTTTACTTAGTATTTCCTTTTACAGTGTACATTATACCTGTTGCCAAGTCTGTCAGATTAGCCTATTTGTAGGTTTAACAGTTTTCTATAGGCTATCTATAGACAGGAATATATTTTGTGGAATGCAATCCCTGCATATATTCAGCCCTAATGTGCCGTTTAGATAATGAGTTTCTTTCCTAAAAAAAAAAAAGTTAAAGAAACATTCAGGCCATGTTTTAAACTAATTCTGGAACCACCAATATTAGAAACATTGTAAACATGATTGCCTCTGCTGAAGTCCTACCCCAATATCTCATTTGTCATGGAGGTGATCCTGGTTTAGCAAGCATTATAATAAATAAAATAAATGAAATCAAATAAAAGTTCTGGTAATTCAAGAAGCTGGGAAGGCTGTCTATGCAAGTAAAGATGGGTTCATCACTAGAAAGACAAAAATATGGCCCTCAAGAAGCCTTTTTCAACCCCTTTTGGGACTAATGCCTCTCCTCTTTAAATTATTTTCTATTCAACCTGCAAAAAGTTTATTTGTACTTATCTTTTTGTTTGCAGTGTTCCCCATGAGGCTGTTCACAATTTGAGGATAAGGACTATTTTTTGGCTCTTTATGTATTTCTAGCAATTAGCAGAGTACCTGCATATAGTAGGTCCTTAATAAGTGGTACCTTATTAATTTTTTTTTTTTTTGGTTACAGCAACTCATTTAGAGTTGCAACATGCATCAGTGGAGGGATAAATGAAATCAGGACTATTTAAGAAATGAAGCAGTACTTAATACATTGTCTCTAAGTAACATATTTTAAAATTATTCTTCTAATTATAACTAAACTGAGGAATTTTATTTCTAACTTTAAAAAAGAAGATAGGAGAATTTGAAGGATAAAAACTAATTACAAGGGAAAAGAATATGGTTATCCTGTTTATTTATAACTGTTATAATGAATAACATTTTGTGGTCACGTAACTGAGAACATTTAATTTACTCCAAGAAAGGAGAGTGTTCATTTGGAGAAATCAGTGATGTAATTAGCTATTACTTGAAATGGATTCATGAAAAAGTAATGTTGCTGTTGTTTCATAACCAACCTGTTTCAGGTATCTCTTCAGGTGTTGTTTCATCCACAGGGAAAACATTAAGTCTCTTCCCCGTGAATAATCCTTTCCTAAAACCAAAGAAGGAAAAACATGTTCTAAGATCACTTTTAGTTATCAAACTGTGTATACCCTTTGACCTAGCAGCGTTACTACTGGGCTTATATCCTAAAGAGATCTCAAAGAAGGGAAAGGGATCCATATGTGCAAAAATGTTTGTGGCAACCCCTTTTCTAATGGCAATACACTGGAAACTATTTTGTTGGAGAATTACTGAATAAGTTATGGTATGTGAATGTTATGGAATATTATTGTTCTGTAAGAAACGACAGGCAGGATGATTTCATAGAGGCCTGGAGAGACTTACATGAACTGATGTTAAGTGAAATGAGCAGAACCAGGAGATCATTCAACAACAATAATATATGCTGATCAATTCTGATGGATGTGGCTCTTTTCAACAATGAGATGATTCAAACCAGTTGCAACTATTCAGTAATGGAAGAGAATCAGCTACATCCAGATAGAGAGGACTATGGGAAAAGAGCGTGGACCACAACAAAGCATTTCCACCCTTTCTGTTGTTATTTGCTTGCATTTTTGTTTTCCTTCTCAGGTTTTTTTTTTTTTTTTTTTTTACTTTCTTTCTAGATCTGATTTTTCTTGTGCTGCAAGATAACTGTATAAATATGTATACATACATATACTGTATTTAACATATACTTTAACATATTTAATATATATTGGACTACCTGCCATCTAATGAAGGAGGTGGAGGGAAGGAGGGGAAAAGTTGGAACAGAAGTTTTTACAAAGGTCAATGTTGAAAAATTACCCATGCATGTTTTGTAAATAAAAAGCTATTAAAAAAAAAAAAAATCACTTTTATATACTCCAATTTTAAGATATTTATAAAAAAATTTTTACATGAAATGTTTTTAAGGTAGAAGTTAAAACTAACTGACCCAAACCAGATGTTTTAATAAGATACAATGAGGCTTACACATTTGACTTATTATTTCATAAGACAATTAATTTGGCAATACAGTTGAATCCCCAAAATTCCTACTGAAAGGATAATATAATATTATCCCAAAATTTTATATCTGACTCATTTCCATTTTAGTCATAAAAAAACCCAATGTAATGGCAAAACTATCAAATCTTAATTTAGCAACTTCAGCATTAAGCATACCAATTCTGATCTTTTTAATTGCACAAGATATTGTAAAATTTAATTGTAAGAGATAACAGGTAAATTAAAATGTTCTAACTCATAAAGCAGTTTCAGTGTTTAGAATATCCATAGTTTTTATTAATAGTCTTTTATTTAATCATAACTAATGGCATGTTAATCTTTTTCCCCTATGCTTGAAGTTCATTCTTTCTGCAAACATATTTCACTCTAATGAAGTTTCATATTTCACTGTTTCCTGCTCTTATTTGCAGAATTTTCAAAATGAAATACCAATGTGACATATTAAAAACCAGCTTTTTAATTGGGTCTTTTGAACTGCTTTTAGCCTTCTCTTCTTGATCTAAAAACTCAATACATTAATTGGCTGGCAAATCAGAAAGTCAGGGGTTCAGATCATTTCTTAGATAAATACTGACCACATAGCCTTGGGCAAGTGCCTCTCTGAACTCTACCTAGTTTAAAATGCAGAGAATATTTACTTATCTGCACTGGTAATAGAAGTTTCTTCATCCCAAGTTTCCTATAGCCAATGCAAGCATAGATTTGGATCATATACACATATATTTGCATCGCAAATGAATCTTGGCAAGTGTGAGTTGTGTGACAGCATTTTAAAGCCTTCTTGTTTGTGTAAAATTATTTTCCATTAACAGATGAAGCTCAGCAATGTACAGCATTGAAGGCAGAAAGACAATTTTCCATAGCTTATGAAGCTATTTTCCCCATCAGGGCAGAATTGGGTTTTTTCTCCTCTTTTCAACCTCCAGGGTTTCAATTTTCCACTCCATAGTGCCTTTGTTTTTTTTTTAAACAGTCTTTTGGATATTTCAAAGCCCTCCAAGTCTGCTCTAACTTGAAATAACAACTCCTCCCCACTTCCTAGCACTTCAAAGTGCTCCCACAGAAGATCTCCATTAAGCATTAAGCCATCTAATTAGCTGATTAGCAAGGTAGGAACTGCTGATCAGCTTAAACTTCCAGCATTTTAATAGGGAAGTCCATTAATATAAACAATCTTTTAATTGCTGGAACATAACTGGGAGACATTTGAGAAGAGGGGAGTGAGTATGGCATTCTACTACTCACCTTCCCAAACAAGATATCAAAATATAGCTGGCAGGGTGGGATAAAAATCACTCTTTTAAACTGTACCATTCCCAGGTTTTGACAGTCACTTCCCACCCATCATAAGTGCTTCAAAGAGGATGGGAGACAGAAATATCATACATTTTCTGTACCATTTTAATCTGTTTCAGATTTAAATTTTTTAAAGTTATTCTAGTCAGCCAAAATCTTATTAAATCCTGACTTTATCATGCAGTATGTAAGCTATATCTCCCAGTTTGTGTCTCCTACAGGGTGTGTTTGTAAAGATATATATGTCTTTCAAGTTACTATTACACTAACTAAAAAACAAAAAAATTCACTGATCCCAAAGGCAAGCACAGGTAACTCCAATGGGGAACTCCTATCATTAACAGCTTAGTCTGAATCCATTTAATTACAACTTTCTTCTAGTCCATATCTTCATCTTTTCCATAAGAATAGTATAAGAGATGATAGCAAATATTTTGCAAAAATCTAAGAAGTTATACCAACAAAATTCCACTGATTTAGCAGTTTAACAGTGGTCAGATGCCAATTTCTACAAAGGCCTTTTCTTTCTCCTTCTTCTGAAATTATTGTCTATTCATCTGTGCAGATGTTATATCCCTTCTAATTCAATATAAGTTCCTTGAGGGCAGAGACTGTTACTTTCATCTTTGAATCCTTAGAACTTAACACATAGTAAACACTTGAATGTCATGTGGACGAAGGATGTTTTAGGGAGCTGAGAGGTGGAGACTATGAGTTATTCTTTCAATGTGACAAATATGAAATGCAGATAGAAATGTCCATTAACTACTTGTGAGGCAAAATTAACACTGAAGTGAGAAAGTAGGGCTGTATAGAGACTTAAAAGTCATCTCTGTAGACATGCTCATTGAGCCCATGGAAGCTAATTAAAGTACAGAATCAATAACAAAAAAAGAAGAATGGACATCTTATAAATTACCATTATTAATGAAATGATCTATCATTTCAACAATTTCTTTGGGATACTTTATATTTTGGGGAAGCAGCAGCAAGTTTCAACTCCAAGATTTTCCCTTGCTGTAGAGAATGATTAGAATATGTTAATATAAGCTGGTACAATTTTACTTCATATCACTAACATACAATTGAAAACAAAGCTGCCAAATGAAGACTGCTTATCTAATATGTGGTCTGGCTTACCTAGTCCAAGTCAGGAAAACTCTAATCAATATTGGAGGATTTCAAACAGCCTATATAATATGAATGCTCCCAGAATAATATATGTATACAGACGCTAAATCCTTTTCCAGTGAACAGAATGGGGCAGTATAGACTGGGAGGATGCATCTTTTCTGTCTAATACTTTGTGGACAGGAACATACATAGTCAAAGTCCATAACCAAGAGAATAGAAGAAAATTTATATTCCGAGTTAGGAAAATGGAGCAAATAAACATTGAGAATTAAAGTACCTCTTCTTAGGATTAAGATCTCCCAATTCTTTCGCAGACAAAAATCCATGTTCTTCATCAAACTGAATTTGACGGTCTGGCCTGGCATAAGTTCGAGGGGCAGATGACTTGGCAATCTTCATATCTGAAATTATGTCACTGAAACTTAAACAGAAATGGTTAAATGAGCACTGAACCACAAAACAGTAATAGGTTTCCTGACATGTAATGATGACTCAGGCTATTTAATCTTTATATCATCATTATAAATACTTTAACTGACAAGTATAAATCGGCAGTAATACAAAATACCAGCTAATATTCCCTTACTACAGCTCTTTAAGGTTTTTCATTTTATCTTTTATAATTTGTTCTTTGGATTTCTGCATTAAAAACTATAGCAGTCCTTTAAACTTAAACCATAAGTTCTGAGTTTAAAAATACAAAAGATAATTTCAATATAACTGCAATCTACAGCAAAGTCACTTCAGGTCACTAATTCATTGTTAAAATATATGTGAACATCTAGAAATTCTCTTTCAATTTTTAATAATGACAGATTTATAAACCTTTTCTACTTCTAGCTGAGAAAAAGTAATATTCAGAGATCTGAGCAAAAGAATTTGCTCAAACTTACAGTAAGTGAGAAATAATTTTATAGATTCTTAAAAACTTCATCCCCTAAAGTCTTTCATAGAACAGGAACATAGAAATCTTAGAAATAAAGTGATCTTGCATCAACTCATTAAAACCTTAACAGCTATATTAATATTCTTATGAACTCTCAAAATAGTCACCTGGTCTCTCTCTACCTATATTTCTTCTCATTCTGCTTTCATTGTATTGTTTAGCTTTATACCATGTGTTCTTTGCAGCAGACTTCATCCTCCTTTTCCCTCCAGATTTTAATAAATTTGGGGGAGGTAAGGGGAAGGAAGGGGGATAACTCTGCCTCTATTCCTAGCCTTTTAAAAAACAAGTCTCATTTGGAGCCTTAGTTTTCTTGATTCTATTTTTGTAGGTCTATGCCACTTTGGAAGACTTCTTTAATTATATGCCTCTTTTTGTAATCTTTTTAAAATCTAGACTTATCAGATCTCTTTGGAAAATGTTATCATTCACTTTGTGTTGGCCGACTTTCATTTGTGAAACTTCCATTTCTTTTGAACTGTCTTCTACTTTACAATCTCAGGCCAAAGAGCTATAACTGTCTTCTCTTTGATCTTGTTGAAATTTACTTCCTTAAAATCTAAATGTGTTATATGTCCATATTCATTGCCAATCGTGAACTTTTATAGCAGACATTCATGGACAAACAAAATAAATTCTACATTGCTCAGGTAAAAAAAAAAAAAATGCGTTTCATTTTGTATTTTGAATTCATCACCTCTCTGTTAGGAAGTGAGGTAGCACAATAGACCATCAATCCTCTGGAAATCTACCAAAGTTGTCTTTATGGATGTTGTTACTGTAAATACTGTTCTCACTTGACTATGTCAGTTTATATCTGATTTGTGCCCTTCATCATTTCTTACATCATTTTAGCCATTTATATAACTTATTCAAATATTTCCCAATTATTTGGGAAATTTGTCCTTTGCTTCTGCCTCTGCTTTCTTCAGTCTCCAATTCAGCTCCACCACCCCCACCCCCACCCCCCATTTCTTGTTCTTTACTGCTAATAGCTTCTATAAATACTTTTTATACATATGTGCCCTTTTGCTCCTTTACTGCTCCTCTCTTTTGAATACTGATCAAGAAAAGATCTCCTTGGGTCAAAGGCAATGCAATTTTGTGACTCTCAGAACTGAGTTACATATTGCTTTCCAGAATGGTTGTACCAATTTACAATTCCAACAACAGTGAATAAATGTCTTTTTTACCCTTAGTCCATCTAACAGGTCATTATCCATTTTTGTCATCTTTACTAATCTTATGAGTGTGAAACAGAACCACAGAGTTGTTTTAATTTGCTTTTCTCTAATTATTAGTGATTTGAAGTGTTTCTTCATATGTTAGATAGCTTTGAGAATTGAACATTTATCCACTGGTCATTTAAAGGCTCTATCAGGAACTTTAAAATGATAAAATTCTCCATAGATTTTCATCATTCCTATTTCTTTCTTTCTTTTTTTTTTTTTAATAATTTTTTTATTGATAGAACACATGCCAGGGTAATTTTTTTACAGCATTATCCCTTGCATTCATTTCTGTTCCGATTTTTCCCCTCCCTCCCTCCACCCCTTCCCCCAGATGGCAAGAGTCCTTTACATGTTGAACATCATTCCTATTTCAATCACCAATTTCTTTACTGATCAAAATTAGCTTTTTAATTGCAACAAAATAATACTGAGAAAACAACATGGAAGTCTAGTATTAGATAATAGCCAAATATATTTCATATTAAAGTAATAATATAATATCATATTGATATGAAAAATATAAAACACACAAGGAAAAGTAGAAATAAAGGAAAGCAAATGATACAACAATGATCCCAAAAACTACATTAAAAAAAAAAAAAGAAGAAAAAAGAAAACACTGTGTTAAAACTATATCTTATTCTGGTCCTTCTGAAATTTTCTCCCCTTCTAGTCAATATATCAAATTTATAAGTAGCCAGTATAAGAAGTACTATTAATAGCCAGAGATAAAAGCAGAAGCTGAGAGTAACATACAAATTGTCCCAAAGATCAAAGAAGCATAATTTGTAAATTATATCATATATTAACCAAAATTCACATCCTGGTAATATGTACTGAATCATCAGAAGCCATCAAGATATAATGCTGTCAGGGTTCTGTTAATTCCAGACAAATTCCAGACCAGCAGAACATCAAAAAAAGGTCCTGCTAACTTTGAGATAATGAGGACATGTTAACTTTACAATTCTACTGATAATGTTGAAATGATTTGTATATATTAATTAATGTTTCCCACCCCCAAATTCCTAAATAGATAAAACTTCAAACTTCTGCCCCCCGCAAGTCCTCATTTTCATCAGATAAATATTGCCTAGTGCTCCCAGCTTTAATCTATGATTATGTGAGTAATATTCTTTGCTTCTCCCTCATCACCATAACATTTTCCTACCTGAACATCAACATCTGACTCTGTAAGTCTTTTGTTGTTTGTTTCTGCCTTTATGACTTGTTGTCTTCAATACTTAAAAGTATGATTAGCACCCCTTTCCTGCTGCCAGCTGTGGTCTTTCTAAGCAAGTACTCAAAGAACAAGGAATACCTACCCCCATTTCATAATTTCATATTTTATTACACAACCAAAGGCTGTAGAATTTTAGGCAGGTAAAAAAATGGGACACAAAAGCATTTTCCTTGCTTTAAAAAAAAAAATTCTAATACTGTTTGCTTTTGTTCTAATAGATATTTTGGTTTTTCTAAACATTAAAAAAAATCTTAAGTTACACATTCTCTCCCTCCTTCCAAACCCTCCCTTGCCCATTGTGAAAAAAAAAAAAATCAATTATACATGTGAAGTTATACAAAATATATTTCCATATTACCATGTTGCACTCAAAAAAAAATACCAAGGAAAATAATATGAAAAATGTATGCTTCAATCTGCATACTTTTATGCAGTTTATCAGTTCTTCTCCTAGATTTGGATAATATTTTTCAATATGAGCCCTTTGAAATTATCTTGAAATCACTCCTTGACTACAAATAGCACAACAGTTTTGTTTTATAAGACAATTTCCAGGTAACATTAATGTATTTTTATAAAATCTAAATGTGCACCTTTTCATAAAGATCTATGAAAAATTTTTACTCACTTTTATATTTAAGTTTTTTAAAATCCTTTGAATTAGATTAATTTTCAAAAAATCCTAACAAGCAAAAACTACAAGTTTAAGGATTACCCGCATTTCAACACTTAAGAATTACAGAATTTTAGACATGAAAATGACCTTGAAGATCAATTCATTCATTTTTAATATATGAAGACGATAAGATTTAACTGAGGGCACATAACTTGTGAAGTCATACAACTAATTGGTTCCAAACAAAACAAAGAATACAATTGGTCTTTACTCCCATCCCACAACATGTTCTTGTATCACACTGTTGGCTGATAATTCCACAGAAACAAAATTTTAAAGGCCATTATGACCCTAACATTTTGGTAATATCTCCTTATGATTGCAGGATAATAGATCAAGAGATTCTATAGATCATCTTGTCTAAATCCCTTATTTTTAAAGATGAGTAAAATGAGCTCTTCAAAGAGATTAAATGTCATGCCCAACGTAAGCTAGCTGGTAAGTGGGAGGTGAACCTAGACGCTCTGATGCTTCTATCAATGTTTTTGATACTGGGCTTCTGTTCTCTGTTAGCTTTCAATTGTTCTTCACAAAGCTGATTTGTCTCATAAGACTCATTATGAATACACTTTTGCCTTGCCCCTTCCTCCTGGGCTACTTACCTGCTCAAGGACTTAGAGATGGAGGTCACTCACTCTACTCTACCCATTGGGATAGAGAATGTTGCCTTAGCATCTACACTGTCAATACCTCCAGAAGTCCCCAAGGTCCTGCCACCTGCCTTACCTCTACATACCTGGCAGGCCCCTGATGCTGCCATCTGATCTCCTAATGTAATGTAGAGACTCTTGGACCTTTCTATTTGCTTTTAGCTAAACTTTTTTCATGTACCATCTCTCACAAGTGTAAGCAGTGACTGTTCCAGTTTTTTCTGTTTGTATCTCTAGCACTTAATATAGACATATAATAGAGGCTTAATAAATGCTTTATCCTTCATTTGTCATCATCAAATAAGTTTTTTATCAACATCATCATCATCATCAGTTTTTTTCTAATATCCCAAATTGGTAGCAATCTTCCCTTTCAACGTTTCCTAACCTCCAATAGACTCATCATATAAGCAAATTACCTTTGTTTTTGGTCAAAATTAAACCTGTGACTTCATCAACTAGAGAGCTCTCCAGTGAGTAAATGTGTTAGCAATAAAGACTAACTGTTCTGCAAACTTTGTGTAAAAGTTGCCTGGGGCTCTCAGAAGTTTACACGATTTGTCCAGGGCTTCCTGACTGGAGGCCAGCTCATTAGCTCATCCAAATGGATAGTGGAAAGTACATGGAAAATATGAAAAATACACTTTTTCATATTACTGCCTCACTCAGTACCTTAGAGTTGGGTGTTCAATGTCCATGAAATGCTCTCCCACCTACCACTGCCTTGAAATCTATTGATTCCCTGAAAATCTGCTCGTAGGATGCTCTCAGAAAATTATTCCTGAACTTAAGCAAAGTGAAATGTATAGGGTACAAAGTAATCAATGTTCTGAGATGGTCAACTGTGAATGACTTTGCTATTCTCTGCAATACAAGGATTCATGACTACTCTGAAGGATTTGTGATGAAAAATCCTATCCATACCCAGAGAAAGAACTGATTGTGTCTGAATACAGATTGAAGCATACACTCTTTCGCTTCATTTTTTGTGAGATCTTTTTTTTAAGGATGGGAGACCTAAGTTTTCTTTCCCAACATTACCATTATGGAAATGTTTTGCATAACTTTACATGTGATTTCTTAATTAAATGGGTCTGGAAGTGAGGATAAAGAAGAGAATCTAGAACTCAAAGTTTTAAAAACAAATATTAAAAAATTGGTTTAAATGTAACTGGGGAAAAATAAAAATATTAAATAATTGAATTTAAAAGAAAAAAAAATCTGCTCAAGCACCACCTTTTACACATGGCCTTCTCCTATTCTCCATTAGCTCATGATCCCCATGTTCTATTAACTTTTATTTATGAAATATATTTTATATATAGTTTATAAATAGTTATGTACTTTTATTTCTGCCAATAGAATGTAAGTTCACTAAGGGAAGAGATAAGCACAGTGCCTGGCACTTAGTAGGCCTTTAATAAATGCTTTACTGACTGGTATCTATTACTAGACTATATATAGGTAGAGTGCTCCCTAATGTTTTAAAAAATTCCTTGAGAAAAAGGAATATGTTTTAGGTGAACTTTGTATCTCCCTCTATTCCTTGCACTGTGCTCATCACAAGGATGATGCTTAGTAACTATTGAACCAGTTGCATAAATGTATTGGGAGGGGGAGGGGGGGAGCCAACCAAGTTCCTGAAAAAATTAACAAAATGAAAACTGTCAGTGAAACTGAAAAGTAACTCAGGCAAAAAGGCTAAAAACCTGCTCAATCAAAAACCTGAAAAACTGCCCAAAATGGGGAATGAGGGAACTAATAAAAGTACAGGAATTCAGATACAAATCAGCAATTAGATGACAGAAAAAAAGTTCAATTATCTTCTACAAGATTAATTATGTTTCTAAAAAGGAGTGAAACCACTTATCCATATCCCTCACAGAAAGTTTTCAAATCAGTAGGCAGAGGAAAGCAAGTAGACAGACCAAGCTGGAATGAGATAATGAAAATTCAACTCAATTAGCATACAGTGCTCATTATAAGGAAGATACCAGAGATATAAATACAAATGCAAAAAGAAAACAGCCTCCCTCATGGAAGTTATATTGAACTGGGGGGCAGGGAGGGTAGGGAAGACACATGTAAACATACAAATATGAGAGAAGAGAAGAGGAAAGGGAAGGGGAGGAGAAGGAAGAGTAAAGGAAAGGAGAGAAGAAAAGAGAGAGAGAGAAAGGGATATATATATATATATATATATATATATAGAGAGAGAGAGAGAGAAAGAAACAAGCATATGCACATACAAGCTAATAACTGGGCTGGAGAAGATGCCCAAAGCCTCACATAGGAAGTGGTATCTAATTGATGATTTGAAAGCAGTTAAGGATTTGTTAAAGCAAAGGGAAGGGAGAAAGAGGCTCAAACAACAAGAAGGTGAACCCAAGAGCTATTGGAAACACTATGCAAATAGCCCCTTCCCATACCAACACACTGGCCCTGCTTCCAACCCAGCTGCTAAAGCAATCATCCACGGGAGGGATCTTTGTGGAGAGAGCCAGCCATTCCCCACCACGTGTCAATTACAGGGAACAAGTGCATTAGCTGAAGTAGCAGGGTACCCTGAAGGAAAGACAAGTAATGCGCCAAGCAAGTCAAGTCACCATTATCACTTCCATCACAATTTTCCTTTAGGCCTTCATGAAGATAATCCAGGACCCCTACATGCCCTCAACAGCCCTTCCATTCCTCAATCCCATCACCCATATTCTGCTTCCAACCCAGTTCCAAGAGCCATCATTCAGGGAATCAATTTCATGCAGAAGTGAATGCTTTTTGCCACCAAAGTCCTTGTCATAGTCAAATGGTTAAACAACTAAAAGAGTTTTGGTTTTATTAATGGAAATGACATTAAAGGAAATGTACAATCATTTGCTTTGTTTCTGTAACCTAAAAACCATCATCACCTTCCATCTTACTTAGCTGAAACTGCCTATCATTTTCTATTCTATTAGAATGTGAATTCCTTGAGAAGAGGGACTGTCTTCAGAGTTTAATTAGCAGTAATATGGAATAAGATTCATAAGATGGGCAGAAGATATTAAATAAAAGGCTAAGGATTTTGTAGTCTATCTTAGAGGTAAGAGGGAGCCACTGAAGATTTCTAGAAAGTGACTCAGTGCTCTTTTAGAAATATCAATATATCAACGAGGTGGATAATGAATTTTCAAGGCAAGAAACTGAAAGAAGGGAGACAAATAAAGAAGCTATTTCAAGAGTCCAAGAGAGAAGTGGCAAGGGCCTGAATAGGAGTCAAGGTTGTGAATGGAGAGGTGTCAGGCATAAGAAATGTTGTGTAGGTAGGATTACTAAGCATTGGCAACTACTGGATATAGTGATAGGAAGAGAATGAAGAATTAGCCATGGTCCCAACTGTGTGAATTTGGAGGAGTTGAATAATAGTGTTGTCATCAACAGAAGTGGGGCAATTTGGCATTGGAATAGGTCTTGGGTGAAATATGAACTGCATTTAGATGTTGAATTTGAGATGCTCATGGGACATTCAGATCTAGAGAATGCAAGGCATTTGGTAATGTAAGAATAAAGCTTAACAGAGAACTTGGGACTTATACTATAAAATTAGGAATCATCTGCATAGTGAAGATCCTTGAACTTCTTGAGTTAATGAAAACATAAAAGCAGAAACTGTAAATAAAGAGAAAAATCTAGGCTTAAGAAGATTCTGGAGATGAGTAGGTGAATTCAAAAAAACCTGGAAAGATTTCTACATACTGATGTTGAGTTTGTGGAGAGAGCCAGCCATTGTATGATGATTCACTATGCTAAACTTAACTACTCTGAGCAATACAACAATCTAAGATAATTCCAAAAGACTCATGATGGAAAATGTTATACACATTCAAAGAAAGAACTATGGAATCTGAAAGCAGGCCATTTTCACTTTTTTTGTATGTGGTTTTTCCCTTTTGTTCTGATTTTTCTTGACTAATATGGAAATATGTTTAATGTGATTGTACAATGTATATCAGACTCCTGCTATCTTGGAGAGGGGGGAAGAGAAAGGAAGGAGGTAGAAAAGTTTGGAACTCAAAATCTTATAAAAATTACTGTTGGAAATTATCCTTACATGTAATTGTAAAAGAATAAAATACTATTAAGTGGGGGGAGGGCAGATAGTGAAA
This sequence comes from Antechinus flavipes, assembly GCF_016432865.1. NCBI lineage: Eukaryota > Metazoa > Chordata > Mammalia > Dasyuromorphia > Dasyuridae > Antechinus > Antechinus flavipes. Next base: position 546,538,599 of record NC_067400.1, on the reverse strand, counting down.
TATTTAGATTAAAATCCAGATCTATTATTTTTTTATGTTTGAAACTTCTCAGAAAGTGGAGTTGGAGTTGGTATGACACACATTAAGGAGGGAAAAAAAAAAACTATCAAATGAAAATTGAAGAAAAAATGTTACAGGTAAATATAACAGAAACTACCAAGACTGGCATACAAATTTCCTCTAGTAAAATTTGATTTCTAGTTTTTCCAGAGTCCTCCACAAAATGCTTTTAAAATTCAGCTCAACAAGGTTGCCCACTATCACATTATTATTCAATATTGTATTAGAAACACTAGCCTCTGCAGTAAGAGTCGAGAAAACGATTAAAGGAATTAGAGTAGACAATGAGGAAACTAAACTATCACTCTTTGCAGATGATATGATGGTATACCTGGAGAACCCAAGAGATTCTACTAAAAAGCTATTAGAAATAATTCATAACTTTAGCAAAGTAGCAGGATACAAAATAAATCTCCATAAATCCTCAGCATTTTTATACATCACCAACAAAATCCAACAGCAAGAGATACAAAGAGAAATTCCCTTCAAAATAACTGTTGACAGCATAAAATATTTGGGAATCTATCTACCAAAGGAAAGTCAAGAATTATATGAGCAAAATTACAAAAAACTTTCCACATAAATAAAGTCAGACTTAAATAATTGGAAAAATATTAAGTGCTCTTGGATAGGTCAAGCGAATATAATAAAGATGACAATACTCCCTAAACTAATCTATTTATTTAGTGCTATCCCAATCAGACTTCCAAGAAAATATTTTAATGATCTAGAAAAAATAACAACAAAATTCATATGGAACAATAAAAGGTCGAGAATCTCAAGGGAATTAATGAAAAAAAAAATCAAATGAAGGTGGCTTAGCTGTACCTGATCTAAAATTATATTATAAAGCAGCAGTCACCAAAACCATTTGGTATTAGCTAAGAAATAGATTAGTTGATCAGTGGAATAGGTTAGGTTCACAAGACAAAATAGTCAACTATAGCAATCTAGTATTTGACAAACCCAAAGATCCTAACTTTTGGGATAAGAATTCATTATTTGATAAAAACTGCTGGGGTAACTGGAAATTAGTATGGCAGAAATTAGGCATGGACCCACACTTAACACCGTATACCAAGATAAGATCAAAATGAGTCCATGATTTAGGCATAAAGAACGAGATTATAAATAAATTAGAGGAACATAGGATGGCTTATCTCTCAGACTTGGAGAGGAGGAACAGATTTGTGACCAAAGATGAACTAGAGATCATTACTGATCACAAAATAGAAAATTTTGATTATATCAAATTAAAAAGCCTTTGTACAAACAAAACTAATACAAACAAGATTAGAAGGGAAGCAACAGTTAAAGGTTTTGATAAAGGCCTCATTTCTAAAATATATAGAAAATTGACTCTAATTTATAAGAAATCAAGCCATTTTCCAATTGATAAATGGTCAAAGGATATGAACAATTTTCAGATGATGAAATTTAAACTATTACCACTCATATGAAAGAGTGTTCCAAATCACTATTGATCAGAAATGCAAATTAAGACAACTCTGAGATACCACTACACACCTGTCAGATTGGCTAAGATGACAAGAAAAAATAATGATGAATGTTGGAGGGGATGCGGGAAAACTGGGACACTGATGCATTGTTGGTGGAGTTGTGAACGAATCCAACCATTCTGGAGAGCAATCTGGAATTATGCCCAAAAAGTTATTAAACTGTGCATACCTTTTGATCCAGCAGTGTTACTTTTGGACTTATATCCTAAAGAAGGGAAAGGGACCTGTATGTGCCAAAATGTTTGTGGCAGCCCTGTTTGTAGTGGCTAGAAACTGGAAAATGAATGGATGCCCATCAATTGGAGAATGGCTGGGCAAATTGTGGTATATGAATGTTATGGAATATTATTGTTCTATAAGAAATGACCAGCAGGATGAATACAGAGAGGCTTGGAGAGACTTACATGAACTGATGCTAAGGGAAATGAGCAGAACCAGGAGATCATTATATACCTCAACAATGATACTGTATGAAGATATATTCTGATGGAAGTGGATTTCTTTGACAAAGAGACCTAACTCAGTTTCAATTGATCAATGATGGACAGAAGCAGCTACACCCAAAGAAAGGACAGTGGGAAATGAATGTAAACTATTTGCATTTTTGTTTTTCTTCCCAGGTTATTTTTACTTTTTGAATCCAATTCTCCCTGTGCAACAAGAGAACTGTTCGGTTCTATATACATATATTGTATCTAGGATATACTGCAACATATTTAACATATATAGGACTGCTTGCCATATAGGGAAGGGGGTGGAGGGAGGGAGGAAGGGAAAAAATCGGAACAGAAGTGAGTACAAGGGATAATGTTGTAAAAGATTACCCTGGCATGGGTTCTGTCAATAAAAAATTATAAAATAAATTTAAAAAAATTAATTAAAAAATGAATTCAGCTCAACCTGTAAATGTTTCACCTTGATTTTTTTTTAGTATAATTTTGAAATGTATAACTTTATATATATGATAATTGGGCTTCTCTTTCTCTGTAATTTATATTCAAAATTTTGTGCCTATGGGAATGTCATGATGGTTAAGTGTAGAGATTTATTAATTTAAAAAAGTCAAAGATTATGAAGACCAAGGAAGATTTTGTCATGCTGACATACATCTAGCAATTTACTTCATTTAGAAAAATGTTTCCTTTCACAGGAATATTTCCTTAAAAAGAGGTTCTCAGGAGATCATTATATACCTCAACAACGACACTGTTTGAGGATGTATTCTGATGGAAGTGGATCTCTTCGATAAAGAGAGCTTTAATTGATCAAAGATGGACAGAAGCAGCTACACCCAAAGACTGGGAAATGAATATAAATTGCTTGCATTTTTGTTTTTCTTCCCAGGTTATTTATACCTTCTGAATTCAATTCTCCCTGTGCAACAAGAAAACTGTTTGGTTCTGCACACATATATTATATCTAGGATATACTGTAACCTATTCAACATGTAAAGGACTGCTTGCTATCTGGGGGAGGGGGTGGAGGGAGAGAGGGGAAAAATAGGAACAGAAGTAAATGCAAGGGATAATGCTGTAAAAAATTACCCTGGCATGGGTTCTATCAATAAAAAGTTATTAAAAAAAAAAAAAAAAAAAAGAGGTTCTAAGTTTGCCAGTTTCTTTTTACTTTACTATTTTTTAAAGTAGCTTTTTGATAGATAAAACTTTTAACTTGTGTGATGTTTTTAAGAAGAATTTAAAGTTACAATTGCCATCTCATTTAAATGAAAAAATGATTACATCGGGTACCATTATGAAGATTGCCATTCAATTACTAACCTTATTTTAACTGTTTCTTTTCCTTGGTGTGCTTTGAAGTCTTTCTCATGTTTCCTCAATTGACCCAGCAACTCTGATTTGACTGATTGTTTGTTAAAAGGAAGAGAATCAGCAACAGCAGTTGCAGCAGCCACTAATTCGGGACTCAGCGACTGGTGACTGAAGAAGAATGTGAAAAGAAAGAAAATAGAATGTTATATACTGTTACATTTCTCTGTTAAGCAAAATGCAAATTGACAGTCTTGTAATCTATCTTTCTTTTTTACACCAGGTTATATAAAGCTCCACTAGTTTTAGAGCTTAACAAGTCAAATATAAACATGATTCCCAATATTATTTTAGTTTTAAATCTTCTTGAAGCACATTTAATCTTATAATAACTTTGTATTAATATGTATGTATATATTATAAAGCTCATTATTCTAAGCTAACAAAGTGGGGTGACTAAACCTATTTCAGTAAAAAGTCTTAATTGTGTAAAATTGACAAACATTCAGTTTTATTATTTTCAATCTAAGAACATGAAATTAATAATACCTTTTCAGTCATTACTACATTGGTGGTGTTCCTGTTTTTCTTCAGTAACTGCATGATTTGAAATTTTGTTAGGCAGTTACTCTCAAATCTTCCCTTTCTTTCGAGTTCCACCTCCACCTGACCAGGCACTTTGTAACTCTTAATTAAGATTCCTTCTACAGCTTTCTGATTAATTTTTCTGACTTCCATCTATTCTTAGATGGAAATATTTGTTCTCTCAGTGGAAAATTTCTCAGAATATGGCCTTTTTTCCCCCATAACCTGAAGGTATTGTCATATAGTTTGTCAAAGTTTGCTATACATCTTAGTATGATCTATCAGAATTTATTTTTCAATGACATAGTCTTGGACAACCCAGAATCATCTACACATCATGATGAAGTACTGGAGATTGGAATGAAGGGAAAACAATATTTATTTGTTACTTAAAAGCTCAAATTTAAACAGTACAAATTCAAAGGGGAAAAAAATGGAGTATCAAACCCATCATATCAAGAAACATTCAAATGAAAATTCAACTTACCTCTCAGGTGAAGAATCTTCCACAGCTTTCTGACTTACATTACTTGTCCTCCCCAAGTTTTTAACCTCCTTCTTTTGTTTATTGGTTGTATGAGGTTTTCTGTTCTCTAACATGTCTGATGTATTTAATTCAACTTTCATACTCTTTATAATATTCAACAAGTTACTTGCATTTTTCTTTTTTTCATTCTGGCTCTTTGGAATATTGTCAGAAATCTTTGCAACAGGAACAAAAGACTTATTTTTCTTTCTGTAGACCACACTGCTTGTACCAAAATATCTTTGGATTTTGTATTCTGTCCTAGGAAAGATATTTCAAAGAATAAAGAAAAGGAAAAAGAAATGTATATATTACGTGAAGATAATTTAAGAGTTTATTTTTATTTGCTACTCCAATGGTGTTCAAGACTTTGAATGTATACTTTTTAGTCAAAAATATAACTTTCCTCCCCTCTCAAAACCTTACCATTTAATAGCACTACGTTTACCAGTCTCCTGGGTTTGAAGTTTTAATCATCTTTGATTCCTCATATCCAATTTCTTGTTAAGTGTTACTGATTGTTCCTTACAAATCTCTCTCCAATTTTTCCCTTTCCTTTCCATTCTCACTACATTCCAATTATACCCTTAGCAGCTTTTACATATCCTTTGATAAGACTTCTACCTGATTTTCCCAACACTGTCTTTTCATATTCTAACTTTTCCCATATACCAACAGTCATCTTTCTCATATATTTCTCTCTTTAAGATAAAACCCTACTTAAAAAAAATCTTCAATGGCTCCCTAATAACAAACAAAACAAGAGGCATTCAATCATTTCTAGTCTCATCTGCTACCAACTTACATTTCTAGTTTTATTTTTCAATTAGCATAAATCTATCTTTTCTTTTTTCTTCGATGAGGCAATTGGGGTTAAGTGACTTATCCAGGATCACACAACTAGGAAGTGTTAAGTATCTAAGCCCAGATTTGAACTCAGGTACTTCTGACTTCAGGGCTGATGCTCTATCCACTGTGCCACCTAGCTGCCCCCCATACATCTATCTTTTCTCCTTTACACTTCCCTATTTCCCCATCCCCCCAAAGGGGGAGAAAAAAAAAAACAAAATAAAACTTTAGTAACAAATATAGAGTCCAAAAACATATCTCCTTCCACAATGAATTCCTCATTATTTTGCCAGCAGGTGGAATGGCATGGATCTTCAGTCCTCTAAAATCATGGATGGCCACTGTTTTGATCAAGTTTTCAGTCTTTCAAAGTTGTTTGTCATTACAATGTTGCTACTGCATATATTGCACATATTACTCTTCTGGTTCTTCTCAGTTCACTCTGTATTATTTCATACAGTTTCCTAGGTTTTCCTTCAGCATTTCTTGCAGCACAATATTCTACCAGATTCATGTATCATAATTTGTCTAGACATTTTCCAATTGGTGGGCACTCCCTCAGTTACCAATTCTTTGTCATAGTATTTCTTTGATCTCTTGAGGGTACAGCCTAGTTGTGGTATTGCTGGGTTAAGGCGAATGCAATTTAATGATTTTAGGGTCTTAGTTCCAAATTGCTTTCCAGAAGGGTTATGCCAATCCACAACTCCTCTAAGAATATATTAATATGTTTATTTTTTGGGAGCTTAATATCTCGTTTTCCTTTGTCATCTCTGTCAATCCTGATGTTCTGAGATGGAACCTTAGAGTTGCTTAAATGTACATTTCTCTTTTTTTGGTGCAAAGAGCATTTTCAGACAGATTTTGATAAGTTCTTCGGCCTTATTTCTGCATGTACATCAGTCAAATGGAAAAACTCAATATTCCAAAAAATCTTGCAGGTCTCTCCCAGTTCCATACCTCTGGTCACATGGTTGAAATGCACACTCCCATTTCTCACATTTTCAATCTGTAAAGTCTAGTTGAGATGCTAACTTTTCCATAAAGTTTTCTCTGGTTTCCCCTTGGATGAGATCTCCGATATTGCCTACCACACTATATCTTTCTTCTGTCCCAATAAGATTAGCAAACTTATTATTGTTATATTCATTCCTTCAGACATTACTCTATGAAACGTTTAGTCCTCCCTCACTTAAATCCAATTCACTTGCATGTCATGGCATCACCTCCCTGACGTCATGGTCCTCGTCAAGAATGAAGGACAAACGACAATTAAGCACTGAAGATATAAAATAAACTTACAAAGGAGTTTATAATCTAGTTAGATGGAAGAATGAATACACAAATAATTAAATGTCTAGAAAAATGAGCTAGATGAAAAAAATGAAATTTAAGGGAGAGCTCACTTTGGTGAGGAGACAATGTTGAGGAAGATCACAATCTGTCAGTTTCATCATATGTAAAATGAGGGTAGTAATAGCACCCATGTCACATAGCTGTTGTGAGGATCAAATGTATCAACCACTATGCAAATTGTGGCTATTGCTCATAGAAGAGCTATCTGAGGTAAGAATGCTATAGACAGGTACCAAAAAAGGGGATGGAACAAGAACAGAGACTCATCTAGTTCTGCTAAAACACAGGTTTATGGAAATTTGCTCTTCAGTCGTTTTCAGTTCCCTCGGACTCTCCCTGACCCACTTGGAATTTTCCTGACAGACACTGGAGTACTTTGCCACCGCCTTCTCCAACTCATTTTACAGATAAGGAAATTGAGGCAGACAGGGTGAAGTGACTTGCACAGTCTTCCTGACTCCACACTCAGTACTTTGTGCTCTCTGTGATAAAAGTTGGGAGAACTCTGAATTGAGTATGGGAACAGGGAGTAAGATTGCTAAGGATGAAATCCAACAAACGCTGGTTAGCTACTCGTGCACGAAGGAACTGGAACGGGAGCTCTCCTCTAAGGGTCTAATCCAATTTCTTACAGCTAACTTGACTATTGTTGCATATCAGTAAGGGGAAATCGTGGAGATGGAGGGCGTTTTTAACCCCCAACTCCCGCAGCTAGGGAGGAAGCCGTGGAAAGGGCCGGGGCTGAGGGGAGCACGAATCTGGACAAACACAACTGGAAAGGGGCAGAGGGAGCTCAATGTTAGGCCCAGGAAAAGGGTCGCAAGGAAGAGGGGTAGGAAAGGCTCCGAGGGCAGAGGTCACGGGGGCGGGGCACGAGGAGCGCGCGGTTGCCAGGGTGACCCCAAGGCTCCAGAAGGGGAGAAAGTAAGGTAGTACCTGGCTTGGCCGGGGAGAGACCACGGCCCCCGAGTCTCCATAGCCGCTTCAGAGCCACCAGGGATGCAGGGAAGACGAAGGAAGAGGGGGCGGTTGGGCCCGAGACTCGAAACACGAGAGAACATCGCGGCGGTGAAAGAAGAAAGCAACCGGAAGCCACACGTTCTCTCCACTGAACAACACTTTTCTCTTCCTCCCACCTCTTCCGTGTGCTTTCCCTTCCGTCCGACTTGCTACGGACGTCCGAAGCTCAGTTCCGGAGGTGCCGGGAGTTACGCATGACATCACAGGCTTTGGGAGGGGAGTGCGCCTGCGCGGCCTGGGGCTTTCCTGCCCTGAGGAGTCCGTGGTGGCCACTCTCTCTCACGTGTTATTTTTAGCAATTCTGTTTCCTTCTTGGAAGCACGGAACAATTTTAGGATTTAAGGCAGGGAGGGATTTTAGAGTCCATTTTAATCCAATCTTCCCATTTTACTGGTGATGAAACGTAGTCCCAGAATGCTTACAGGTCTTTGCAAAGATCATACCCAAAGTCTGGACTGGACTCCCAATCCTGACAATTTACAGATCAAGGGAAGGACGGACCAGGCTTGAAAAGCTGGACACGATTGTTCCATTCTCAGCTCTACTGACTAAATTTTTCACTTTGGGGAGCTCTCATCCTCGATCTAGCCTCTCACGGGTCTGGCACTGCCCTGGAGTTAGGAAGACCGAATTCCAAAGTGCTCTGACTCATTGGGCAAGTCACTTAACCTCTTTCTGCCTCAGTTGCCTCATTTGTAAAGTAAGGATAATAAATAGCATTGCGAGGAGAAAATAAGCAATATGTGTGAAAGTCTTACCCAAATGTAAGCCTCTATGTCCTTTTTTCCTGGGCCACTGTAAAATAAAGGGGTTGAATTAAATGCTGAATAACATTTCTTTCAGTTTTAAATCTAAATCTCAGTGAAATCGCAGAAATAGTTAATGCTGTTTCCTCTAAGAAGGGAAAAGGACCTTGGAGAGCATCTTCTCTTTCAACCCTCTCCAAGTAATAAGCACACCTTTTCAAAGTGCTTTCCTAGTTTATTATGAATCTTACAACAATTCTAATATATGGGTAGGGTGAGCATTAATTTCCATTTGACAGAAAAGGAAATAAGCTTAGTGGCTTAGTGAGTTATGCAAGGTCATATAAGCCTCAGGGACCGAAAGAGGAAAATGTCCATTTTTCATTCCCTTGTCATCCCTCTGGAGGGGAAGTGGGGGAAAAAAGTTGAACTTTAGGTATCAAATAAGGAGAAGCAATGTCATCAACATAGGCATTGCTGTGGCAGTGTTACTTTACAGATTGGAATTTTCATGGTACTTTTAGTATCCTCTAAAATTCCATTAGCAGTACTTATTCTCTGAGGAAAAACTGTCCATCAGTATTCTCCCCCTCTCAATCTCACCCCACCTTTGCAACAAGCCACAATCCTAAATTAAAAGTAAAATTTAGGGGATTCTGAAAATACAGCATAGTTAGGGATGTTTTTCTTTTTTCTTTTTTTAATAACTTTTTATTGACAGAATCCATGCCAGGGTAATTTTTTACAGCATTATCCCTTGCACTCACTTCTGTTCCGATTTTTCCCCTCCTTCCCTCCACCCCCTCCCCCAGATAGCAAGCAGTCCTTTACATATTGAATAGGTTACAGTATATCCTAGATACAATATATGTGTGCAGAACCGAACAATTCTCTTGTTGCACAGGGAGAATTGGATTCTGAAGGTAGAAATAACCTGGGAAGAAAAGCAAAAATGCAAGCAGTTTATATTCATTAGGGATGTTTTTCTAATATGGCATGTGAGTGCTTTTGTTTCATTTATCAATATTTGGATAATTCATGTCTTTGGATCTGATGAGAAAAACCAAGATTATGACATTTAATATTACTCCTCCAAATTTTTAAATTAATCCTCTAAAGTAGCCTTTACTATGTGTATATGTCACATGTTTGTGTGGTATTTTATATATATATATATGCTGATTAACATTTCTTTCAGTTCTAAATATATATATATATTTAGAGAGAGAGAGAGAGAGAGAGACAGAGAGAGAGAGACTTATAGAGACTGAAATCTTCATCTCTAAATTCACTGATCTTTCTTCCAAAGACAGATTTAATCACTTCTAGCTCCAGAGCTACAATCCTATAAAATAACTTGCTCCTAATGCTGAGAAAAAGAAAAATGAAGTTATCCATAACTAACAATTTATAGATTCCTACATTTCTATGATTCTAGTGATATCTATACCTAGAAATCTATAAAGATTTCTACATTTTCTGGAATATAGACTAGGATGCCCAATCAGTAGTCCTTGGGGAATATTCTAAATAGTACTTAAAATTAAGTGTGAGCTTGCTTTAAAGGTAAAAAAAAAAAAAAAAAGACTCATAATCATGTTATTTATATACTAATTTAAATTAGTACTAGTGATATATTCTTTGAAATATTTACACTATAACATAGATACATGGTGATAATATAAAATCATGAGTAAGGGAAAATATTGGACCTTTCCCCCTTCTATAATAATTTAAATGTTAAATGTTTTTGGGAAGACCCATCAGAGTTTTTTGTCAGTGACAATGGCTGGCTTACTATTGGTCATATTATCCATGCTTTTAACTAATAAGAATAATAGCTACTGTTTTTATAGGGCAATGGATAGAGTCCTAGGCCCGGATTCAGGAAGACCAGAATTCAGAAATGGTCTCAGACATTTATAAGCTATGTGACCCTGGGCAAGGCATTTACCCCTATTTGCCTCAGTCTCCTTATCTGTAAAATTAGCTGAAGAAGGAAATAGCAAGATCCTCCAGTATCTTTGCTTAGAAAACCCCAAATGGGGTCATGAAGAGCTGGATATGACTGAAAATGACTAAACAACATTTATATGACATTTACTATGTTAGAGCATATGCTAAGCAGCTTAGAATTATTTTCTCATTTCATCCTCACAATAACCCTGTGAGGTAGATGCTACTGTTATCCCTACACTGCAGATGAGAAAACTGAAACAAACTGTGGCAAAAGAAATGATATATCTCTCCCAGTGTATTTAAGCTAATAAGTGGCAGAGCTGGGATTCAAACCCAGGTCCTCTTACTCCCCCTCCAGCATTCAATAGAGATATATAAGCCAGTAATTTTAGAGAAGTGGTAAAAATGAAACCTGAAAGTGGAAACACAGCTCAATCTGTTCTAACACTGATTCACTTCCTTACCCCTCCCCACTCTGGCCACACCCTCACTCAGTTACACAAGGGCACACTAGAATGAGTGTGTACACATATATACTTTTCTGCCCTCCCGTTAGCACAAGACAGAGCAGACCAAGTGGAGCCAGTTTTAAGAACGTATTCATTTGGCTTTGTCAGGGATGTCTCATGACACAGTAGCCCTACTCTGACCAGAGGAGAAAATGGCAACAATCCATACAAAGACATTAGTGGAAAATGTTAATTCTGTTCATCTGTCCACCCAGCTGGTTTTCATTTTCAGCTATCTCCAGGGCCATTTATAAATCTTCCAGTTCCACTGTCAAATTTCCGGCCTGAAAATGATGACATACTAAGAATGATTTGGCAACATGGTACTTCATTGACAGTAAAAGTAGGTTGTCAGCTTGGTTGGCAGAGAAATTACTATTTCCAAAATCTTGTTTTTGCAGATGTTAATAAGTGGAAAGATCTAAATTAAGAAAGAGCAAAGCAAACTTTAGGAACTTGAAGTTACTGTTGTCTATTAAAAAAAAAACAACCCCTGCAATGCTATTAATTTCAGAGGAATACTATAGATTGTGTAGGAGGAAACATTTTAACTGCATTCCTTAAGAGTTTTTGGGCTACTGGATTAATTGAGTCTTCCCTTCCTAGTCTTCACAGATAACCAACTTCTGTTTATGGTAATAGAAAAGTTTATTTTAAATGCTACAAATTCTTTTTTAAAAGTCAACCAAAAAAAAAAAAAAGTCAACCAATAGTCAACTTCCTCTTCTGTTTAAATTTTATCAGAGCTGTGAATGTGTGGCAAGGGGACTGATATGAATTTCACTTCCTCTTCTTCTTCCTAGTCCTTGCTTTCCTGATGCTTAGGTAAATGTTAAGCCCCAATGAAGGGCAAAAATCAAAGGTCAGGGGCAAGAGCCCGACAAAACAGCAATAAGTTTTCACAAAGGAAATAATTAATTTCTAAATAATAGTTAGTAATAAGGAAAAAACATTGCAATTGCAAAGTGTAATTTAAAACTATTATTTTGCAACATCCTGAAGTTGGAAATATTAAATATTGTTCAAATCTTTTCTTGGAAGGAAGATTCTGAAGAGATGCTATGTGTTGAGAATAAATTAAGCCTTAGACTTCCATATTGGAGTTTGTGAAAAAGGAAATTAATGTCTGAGAAATTGAAAATGTCCTCTACCCTTAGAGTATAGTGCAGAAAATATAATACCTTTTATTGCCTCAAAACCAAGTTGATAACATGTTCAATCTCAAAGTTAAAAGTTGCAAGCAGATACCAAATTTAACAAAGAGTATGTTGTGTTGTAAGGAAGTAGATGCATACAGCTGAATAGATGGCTTCTAGTATAGTTAGTCAAAGTAAACAAATATTTTAAGTGCTTATTATGTACCAGGGAATATGATAAACTCTGGGGATATAAAGAAAGGCAAAAACATAGTCCCTACAATCAAAAAGCTCATATCCTAATGGGAGACAACATGTAAATAACTATGTATATATAAATCATACACACCATTTTGTAAGGAGGAAATAAGCATTTCTATAGTACCTACTATGTACCTGGCATTACTTTAAATCTACTATCTCATTTGACCCTCCTAATAATTCTGGAAGATAGGTGTTATTATTTTCCTTGATTTACAGATGGGGAAATTTAGGTTAAAAAGTTAGCTAAGTAACTTGGCCAGATTTGAATTCAGGTCTTCTTAACTAAAGGCTCCACACTCTATCTACTGTGCCACCATTTATAGTTTGTATATATTGCATGTATATATACATACATACATATGTAATTTATAATTTTTATGTGTACTACATACACACATATATAATATATATATCACACACACACACGTACACACACATAATAATCACTAGCCTCCTGGGTGGACCCGAAAGACCCTTTGTAGAAGATGGGATTTGAGATAACTTAATGAAGTTTATTGAGTAGAAGGATGACATATACTATAGAAAAATCACTTTGTCAGTTGAATGGAGTTGCTTGGGTAGGAGAAGATTTAAGGCAGGATAACCAAATAGAAAACTAAAGCACTAATTAAGACAACAGGAAATGAAGAACTGAATTGGAATGAAGGCCAAATAAGTAGAAATGATAAGTATGTGAGATGTAATAAAGATAAAAATTACAAGATTTGACAACAGATATACGGGATGCGTGTCATACATGGGAGGAATAGAGGTTGACAAGTTTCCAACCTGACTGAGAAGATGATGGTATTCTTGATGTCAATTGAAAAGTTGAGAAGGGGAAATTTAATTTTCAGAAAAGGATTAGTTTACTTTTAGACATGATGAATTTAAGATGCCTAGGGGACCTACACATCAAGATGTCTAAAAGATCCTTTTTGCTTGGACTGGAGGTCAGGAGAGAGACTAGGTTTGGATTTATGCATCTGGGAATCGTTTGCATAGAGATGACATGAGAACTGATAAGATCATCAAGCAAGATAGTGTTAAGGAAAAGAAGAGGGTCCTGGGAAGAGTCTTTTGGATATGATCTAGATGAAGATCTAGCCATGGGTGGTGGATATGATCTAGATGGAGATCTAGCCAAGATAACATATGGAGAGGCCAGAGAAGTAAGAGGATTACCAAGAATGAGCAGATGTCACTGAAACCTTAAAGAAGAGAAAATATCCAACAGGGGGTGTGATAAACAGTGTCGAAGACTACAGAGACATTAAGAAGGTTAGTTTTGAAGGACAGCCAAGTGTTGAGATATTCTTCTAGTTTAGGAGAGGGAAGAAGAGAAATAATCATTGATAACTGTCAAGCACTATACTACGAGCTTTATAATAACATCTGAAATTTCCAACACTGAAACTAAAAATATTATATAATTAAACAATATATAATAATTAAGTAATTAAAAATAAAAGATTAAAGCATTGCATCTCTGATTTTTTTTTATTTTCCAGAAGTATTCTTCCAAAATGCAAACATATGAGCCAATAAAAAACTCAAATGTAGCCTTGAGCAAAGCACTAATGCAATTTATCAGATTAACTGTCTAGTAGGAAAGAAAAAAACAAGTCAAAAAATCAAGTACCAGAGGGAATTATTGTTGTTTGTCCTTTGTTCTCTAAGAGGATCATGGCATCAGAGAGGTGATGTCATAATATTCAAGTGAGTTAGTTGAATTTGCGTGACAGAGGACTATATAAGGTCACCAGCCTCAGTTTTTTCTTCCAGAGCCATCTGGGTCCAGTGGCAAGATGTAAATCAAGACGACTGGAGATGGCCCAGGTTGCAATGGGAGATCTTGACCTTTTTAAACAGAGGTCTTTAACAAATCTGTTTGACTAAGGCCATCAAAGGGAATTAGATATAGTTGAAGGAAGTATCCATGGGGAAAAAAATGAGTCAAAGTTAAGCTATGATAGATGGAGGACTCATTCTCCCCAGAAGAATGGGCCCTTTTGGAGAAATATAGTGAGGGGTTTCTAGATAGCTATTGGACCACATTTAGAAGAAGATACTGAGAAACTGGAGAATTAGTAGTGCCAGAGACCCCAAATTTCTATTACTTCATAATTTTATCTGCAGGGAAAACTAAATGGATTTTTAAAAATTACTATCTCTGTGTTTTCTCTTACTCCTCCCCATCCCCTTGAACTTTTCCTTGTTAAAAAAGGAAACATTTAAACAGCCAACTGTTTACACACATACAGTGTCCATAGTCCACATAAGAAGGAATTATTCTGTAGTTTCTTTATCAAAGAGAGTGCTGGGCTAGGAGTCGGGAAGACTTAATTTCAAATGCAGCTTCAGTCACTTCCAACAATGTGACTCCAGTCACTTTGTCTCAGTTTCTTCAACTATAAAATAGGGATAATAATAGCTGCTACCTTACAAAATTGTGAAGATCAAAAGAGATAACTATAAAGGACTTAGCACAGTGCCTCACACATAGTAAGTGCAATATAAATATTAGCTACTTAAAAGCTTACATTTAATAAGGAGATTTGTCTACTATATGCAAGGCAATGAACTAGGAAATATGAAAATTATTAAAAAAAAAACAAAAACCCAGGCCTCAAGTAACTTCCATTCTTCTGGAAGTTAGCACCAAGTACTAAATACAATATATACAAAGTAATACAAAGTAGTTTCAAGGGGGAAAGAGTAAAGGCATTGCATGGAAGTATCATTTGAGCAGGGCTTTCATACAGATTTTCCAAGGGGGAGTGGGCCTTGGAGGACCAGACTGTGGGGAGCTTCAAATGCCAGACTCACTAAAAAATTTTTATTTTATCCTAGAGATGATAGGGAACCACTGAAGATTTTTCTTTTGGGGGAGGGGAGATTTGTTATGGTCAGATTTGTGTTTTAGGAATTATATTTATAGTTATATGGAAAATAATTTGGGAAAGGAAGAGACAAAAGGAAGACCATTCAGAAGAAAACTGCAATAATCCAAGCAAGAGGTAATGATGGTTAAAATCAGGTAGATAACATTTAAGTAGAGGGATGGAGGCAAAAGCTAATGATGTTGTAGAATTAGTATTATAAATTTGAAAACTGATTGGATGGTGTTGAAAAAAAAGACAGAGTCCAGGATGGCTCCAGGTGTCAAATCTGGGTAAGAGAAATTTTTTGGAGAAGAAATATGTTTGTAGACGTATTTTGAGCATGTTGTGTTTGAAATACTTATAGTACATCCAAATGGAGATGTATAGCAGACTATTAGTAGTAGAGACTGGAATTCAGGAGAGATGATTTGGGCATCATAGGTATAAAAGAAATTGATGATGTCATCAAGTGTGATAATAAGGAGAGAAAAGAAGAAAGCTTGGAGCATAGACTTGAATAGGAGGAGAAAGATTCAGCAGAGAGGACTAAAAAGTAAGAAAACAGACATGTAGGAGGAAGATCAAGAAATACAATGTCACAGAATCAAGGAAATAAGAGAAAGCATCCAGGATGATGAGATGATTGAAGATGTCAAAAGTTTTAGGGAAGTCAGGCAGAATTAGAATTGAAAAAGAACCACTGGATCTAGTACTTAAAAGATTGTTAAAAGCCCTGGAAAGAATGCTTCCTTTCAGTTGACTAAAGATACAGTAACCTAAAATGCAAGGAGATGAGAAATGAATTGCTATTCATTCATCAGAAGTAGCTGCTAATCGAGGGCATCGTCATTCAAAGACCTTTCCCTTATCAACCATTTCCAGTTAAGGCTTATCTCTTTCCCCTAAGCCCTTTCAATATTTCTCTTATTTCTCTTTTTCTCTCCATTCTTACTACCATGATCTTAGCTCTTTTGCATTACTTCTGATGTAGAGTATTCTTAGCCTATTTCTTCCCTCTTTAAACATTCATTCAATCATTCATTTATCCATCCTAACATTTAATTAATATTTATTAAGCATATAGCTGTGTTAAGTCTGGGACTGAAAAACAGTCCAATCTTAAAGAGAGTCTTCATTTTTCAGTCTCCTTCACCTTCTATATCCCATTATTTTGTCAAGTTTTGTCAATTCCATCTTGACAATTATCTCTCAAATCTGTCTCCTCTCTATTCACACAGGTGTAACCATGTCATGCCAGCTCCACCCCCACTCAGTAAACTCCAGTGGTTCCTATTACCTCTAGGATCAAATACAAAATTCACTGGTGTCTAAAGCTCTTCATCACCTAACTCCACCAAATTGGGCCCAGATTGTAAAGGGCTGTCAATTACAAACATAGGTATTTGTACTTGATCTTTCAGGGAATATAATGATAAATATAGCCTTTTTATTTTACTTTAGTTAGAAATAATAGGTAGGGGCCACTGATGTTTATTGAGTAGAGGAATGACATAGTTATACTTGCACTTTAGGAAGAACTAACTCTATGGAAGATGAATTGAAGGGAAGAATTGAGTCAAAAACACCAATTGGGAAGCTATTAGTTCTGGAGAGAAGTGAAGAGAGTTCTAACTATGGTGGTAGCTGTAGGAATAGAGGAAAAGGATCAGTTCCAAGAAATATTATGGAAATAGAAAGACAAGATTTGCCAACACATTGGGTATGTGGGGTGAGAATGAGTAATCAAGTACAATATCCAAGTTTGTTAACCTGGATGAGAAGAAGGATATTAGTGTTCTTGATAGAAATAAGAAAGTTTAGAAGAGGTATCAGTTTAGAGGAAAAATAATGAATTTTATTTTGGACACACTGAGTTTGAGATATCTATAGGACATGTAGTTTGAAATATCAATGGGCAGTTGGTGGTATAGGACTTGAGCTCAAGAAAGAAACTAGAGATCTCACTGTAAGCATCAACATACTGATAATAATTAAACTATTGTGAACTTAAGCAGTCACTAAGAGAGGGTAAAGAAAAAAAGAGGAAGAAGAGGAAGAGTAGGAGGGGAAGAAGAAGAGAAAGAAGAGGAAGAGGAGCAGGAGGAGGAGGAAGAGGAAGAAAAAGAGGAGGCGAAGGAAAAGAAATAGGAGGAGAACAACAAGAAAAAGACAAAAGACAAAGCTTTGGTATATGCTCACAGTTAGGCAGTTAGGCAGTCAGGAAGAGATCAAAGAGAGAACATAGTAAGGAGTGAGTATATAGGTGTCTCCCTGGAAGGAGTATCTCGGAAGAGAAAGTATTTGATCAACAATGTCAAATGCTGGTTTAAAAGAATGAAAGCCTGGAGTGGAAGAAGGGAGAGAGAGAGATATCCTAGGTGGGATAACTCACTTGGCTAGGAGGTTCTGGAATCAGTTCTATATGGTTCAGAAGAACCAATTATTAAATTTCCAATGTGAGTTGTTTACATCTTGACAAACAAACCAATTGGGTTTACACTTTGACAAGCAAACACTACCAATTGGGACTTGATTTATTGTTCTCTTTATTGGCTAGACCAAAACTTCTTAAACTGTGGGTCACAACCCCACATGAATGTGAAGGTAATGAAAAATTTGGCAACAGTAAAAGGTGTCAAATATTCCACCAAGATTTATTTCTTTATGTAAAAACAAACAAACACATCATTCTCATTAGTAGGCAAATTTGCTTTTGTCTTTAATCAATGGCAAAATTATATGTATACCAAATAATTGTTTAAAAATAAATTTCTTCAAGATTTATTATCAGTAAATGTTTAATTTGTATACCTATATTATTTATCTGTATATTCTGGATTGAGTAAAAGTTACTCTGTAGGAAAAGGGGTCAAGAGAAGAAAAAGTTTAAGAAACCCTCTGCTACACCAGAAGTGTCAAACAATGACCCCATACACATGGGCTCACAATAATCCTTAGAAAAACAGAACCAGACTAAAATGTAATTGGAAACTAATTTTTAAATGAATAAAAATACAACAAAACATAAATAATATTATATATTACAACTAAGTCAATATACAACCAGCAGGATTCTTTAAGTATGGGTTGGTGAACCTGCTTCTATATGAATCTGACATCACTCATCTAGACTTAGGAGAAATTTTATTAATGCATTTTCTTCCCCTTGGGGAAAAGGGAGGTTGTTAAAGGTTTACCAGCAAACCCCTGCCCACTGGCCACATTAATGTTTGTGTTTTACAAGTACAGTAACAACAGCAGAAACAGAATACATGTGATTAATGCTACACATTCTTGCTTTACTAGACAAGATCTCCATGAGTTATTGTGGATAAACAAATTCCTCACATTGTGCCCAATAACTAAACTGGTCCTAGAGCGAGTCTGTTGCTGGGCTCATATTCGAAATCTGTCCAGCTAAGTTAGAATCTTCCACTTTGTTAAAACCCAGGTTTCTACTTTATCTTCATAGCAGAGAGGAAACCCCAGAGCACAACTTTAAAGAACCAACTGTTGGGCTAAATTACAGAAGCATAGAATGAGGACAGTTATGGCCCTCTGCTGCCCTCTGGTGCTGTGCTTAGACCACATTAGAAGTATTGTGTCCAGATCTGACCTCACTATTTCAGGAAAATGTCAAGATCATAGGATAATGGAAGTATTCGTATTCAAGAGATGATGACCAAGATAGTAAAGGAACTGAAAACATAATAAGGGCAATGGAAGGAACAGACGATATTTAGAATAAAGAAAGAAAGATTAAGAAGGGCACAATAGCTATCTTCAATTATTTGAAATTCTGTCCTATGAAAGAAAAATTAAGATTTGTTTTGCTTGGTTCCAGAAAAACAGTCCTAGGAGAAATGAATATACATTGCACTGGGGTAGATTTAATTTTTTTTTTCTTAAGAAGTGAAGCGAACAGTGAGTAGAATGGGCTACACAATGTTACATTACATTTCCTTTCATTATAGGTCCAAGTGAAGGTTTGATGATAACATGTTGAGACTGTTGTAGAGGGATCAGGAACATTTGGGGTCATAGAATTTAGATGTGGTGCAGACCTTAATGATTTTTTTTTAATCATAAATGCCTTATATCTGGCTTTCTATGCTTACTCTATTATATGTATTTGTTCCTTTTAAAATAGAAACTTTTTAATCTAAATGGTGGAGTTGATAAAGGAGATTACATTACACAGACTTATGTGTAAAACTGGGCCTAATTTGGGGAAATTTATGATGTTCAAGTGCCCCTTTGAGTACCAAAAAGATCATCTCCTGAACCTTGAAAAAAATCATATAAAAATAAAAAGAAAATATAACTTGGCATTTTGAGAGATAATGAGCCCATATGCCACTTGCCATCAGAATATAAGCTTCTTGAGGGTAGGAATTATCTTTCTTTTTCTTTGTACTTGCATCTCCAATGTTTAGCACCATGTTTGACATACCATAAACAGAAAATGAATGCTTTTAAGTTTGACTTGCTACATAATATGATAAGAATTAGGAATCTACTTAGTGAAAATCCAAAATGATTAATAATTAACACATGTATAAAATTAACATGAGATAATTTTAATAATACCATTTTGGGGTTTTAGAGCAAATTGGCATTTTTAATCTTTAAGATATTAGTGGTAAAGTAATTACTCAAAGTGTTATCATGAGGCATAGAAAGAGGAAGAGTCATTCTAATCCAGAAGGTAAATAAGATCTGACTCCTACTCTTTATTTATTCACAGAATTTCTTTTCCTATTTGCCTAGTTGGCAAACTATTCTCCCCACCTCATATATACTTACCACTTTTTTTCTTCTATATAATATTTCTTAGCAGTCATGCAACATGTGCATACTTTTATTTATGAAATAATTTTAATGGTTAAAATGAAAACTTGCATTGAGTTTTTTGACTTATAGGTCATACTGGATCATGTCAACCTTCTGCCCCTCTTCCTCCCCAGAGTTTAGTCTAAAATAAAACAGTTAAGTTATATCCATGGCTTTATTCCTCCTAAGTAAGCACACATATATACATGGGAACACAGTTAGAACTGAGCTTAAGGTGAATATAGGCAGAAGCAGTTATAAAGACAAAAATCACAAGGGGAGCATGCAATTCCATAGTGGATTTTATCAGGTCATCTCTGACCTGGGTTGTTTTTCGGAACTAGGAATTGATATGAATCAGTCTGAGTTGATTATCTGGCATAGCAGGGGAAGTTCTGGGTTCAGTATGTCAATACTGCAAGGAACTTCCGATGCACAAATACTTCCAAGAAATCTCTGAAATACCCAGCAAGGAATGCTCAGTTTTATCTGATTCTCAGGTCAGTCGGGTCTCCTCTGGATAGTAAGAGAGCTTGAGCAAATCAAGGATAATTAGTAAAGTCATTAACCATTCCATTTTCACATTCCCTCTTTCTGATCAAGAGAAATGCCAGTCATGGGTTCTATCAATAAAAAGTTATTAAAAAAAAAAAGAGTTTGTAGTGGCTAGAAGCTGGAAAATGAAAGGATGTCCATCAATTGGAGAATGGTTGAGTAAATTGTGGTGTATGAATGTTATGGAATATTATTGTTCTGTAAGGAATGACCAGCAGGATGAATACAGAGAGGACTGGCGAGACTTACATGAACTGATGCTGAGTGAAATGAGCAGAACCAGGAGATCATTATATACCTCAACAATGATACTGTTTGAGGATGTATTCTGATGGAAGTGGACCTCTTTGATAAAGAGAGCCTTAATTGATCAAAGATGGACAGAAGCAGCTACACCCAGAGAAAGAACACTGGGAAATGAATATAAACTGCTTGCATTTTTGTTTTTCTTCCCGGGTTATTTATACCTTCTGAATTCAGTTCTCCCTGTGCAACAAGAAAACTGTTCGGTTCTGCACACATATATTGTATCTAGGATATACTGCAACCCATTCAACATGTAAAGGACTCTTGCCATCTGCGGGAAGGGGTGGAGGGAGGGAGGGGAAAAATCGGAACAGAAGTGAATGCAAGGGATAATGCTGTAAAAAATTACCCTGGCATGAGTTCTATCAATGAAAAGTTATTAAAAAAAAAAAAAAAGAGAGAGAGAGAGAGAAATGCCAGAGGTATTCTTTGCAGACCAAAAGGAAATCCACAGACAGCATAATTTTGTTCACCCATGTGGTAGAACACTTACAGGTTAGAGCAAGGATAGATCACTAAGATGGAAAGCATTCCAGTAGCAGAAAAGAGACACTGAATGAAGCCTCCTATCCCTGATGGGAGAGAACTAAAGACATCTGTGCTTTTCTGTGACTTGCTCCCTCAGCTGATTTCACCCTTCAGGTTTCCCTAATATTATGGTAATCAGATCACTAGAGGGAGAAAAAGGCAGCACACTCTTGCATCAGGGTCTTGGACAAAGAAAAGGGAAAACAAACAAACAAACAAACAAAACAACAAAGACATGTACACTTAGCCCTGGTCCAGACTCTTGGGACAGTTGTCTCATCTAGATGTCATCTGCTTTTGGGTCCATACCAGATGAATTTTGAAGATCCTGGAGAGTTCTGCCACTTGCTCAGGAGCAAGGGCTTTCTTCAGATGATCCAGGAGTCTACAACCACAAGTTTGGCAGCTGGGAAGTAGTAAGAAAGACCTGATAAATTCTTAAAGAAAAATCCTTGCATCTTCTGCCTAGGAAATCTGCATAGGAAAAATCCTATGCTGCTTCTCTGGTCAGCGTAACACAGGTCCTAAATTAACAGCCTCTAAACAATACATAGAGATGATTCAATCATACAGGGCTAGATTTGAATAACTCAATAAAATTTTTCTCACTATTCCTATAATTGCATAATTACATTGTCAGGTACAGATCCCATCAATTAGAGGACTTGGAAAGGAGTTGTTAAACTTAAACATTAACATCAAGTCTCATCTTAACAGAGGCATGCTTCTAATTGAACACTCCCTTAGTCTGGGGTGGTAGACAAGGGGGAAAGGGCCAAGGTTGAAACAGCACAGTTTAGGGGATAAAGCATGCAAAAAGGATAATCCCAGATATTTCATATCATTTATTTTTCTACTCTTACCTAAACCTTGTAATTGTTATAATGTTTGATAGAATTCATTAGTAAAAGCCTAGTTCTAATGTAATTCTCTTCTCCCTTACCCCCACAATGGGGCTATTCTTCTGCCCTTTAAAATTATCAATCTGTATATAGTTCTTAGAGAAAAGCAGTCTAGTCCTGTTGCTTTTCTCAAAATTTACTATTCCATTTTATTAGAAATTTTCATATTACCTTGTCTAATGATTCTCTCCTTTAGAGGCTATGATTCTCATGTCATAATTTAATCATAAATACAGGTTAAAATTGTAACATGATTATACTTGCATCGCATAACTCAGATTCTGTTGCAGTAAAACTTCTTGATTATAGAAATTTGCTATAAAAGAATAGGGACATAAGGGAAAATATTCCCTTATTTTGATGTCATTTCTGGGCAAAAGTTATGTAGATGAGCAATTTACATTGGGCTAGCCTTAAGTCAATCAAGTGGGACGCAGAAATTCATGTTGGTGAAATTGAGTAAGAAGAATCCTACCTCAGTTTTTGGAAAATCATTCTCCCAACTTTTCCCATGTGAATTCCAACTACAATTGCTGGCATCATGGATCATTGGCTCAATAGCATTACTTGATGATCATATATAGAATCAGAGTCAGAATAACATCAGTTAATTGTCCCACCATGGAATAACAAATTCCAATAATCAGAACTTCAGCTCTCAAGGATCACAAATCCTAAATAATATTGACTATAATTTTACATTGGTAATAGTAAGAGATTCATCATAGAAAATTCACAACTTATCTTGATAAAGCTAGTGCTCATGCTAAGTAAATGTACTGAAATCCTATTCCTTAAAAAAAAAAAAAAACTTTAACCTCACAACTTAATAGATTTGCATCTTTGTTTTACAAGTTTGTTTGCTTAATTATATTAATATCATTCTGAAAGAATGAGATACTTTAGGAATTGAATCCTATACATATGACAAGTTCAAATACTAATTTAACTCTCACTTGGACCTTGGAGTAACAATAAATTCAGATCAAAACAGCAAGATCTATCCTACTTGCAGAATGATACAGTAATTTAGCTGCCTTGATATTATTCTAACAACTAACAATTCTAAAAATTCACCATAATTCAGTATTTCAATGGTAAATTTCTACTTTTTGTCTACCCTGATAATAGAAATTGGCTATAAGAGCAGGGATATGATCCTCAAGGCCTACATCACTAGAAGTTGCCTACCATATGAAAGCAGGTAAATAGATTTCTCGTATAGAAAAATGAAATAAGAAGAGTCCACTATAGCCTTTTCTACATAACCTCCTTACTTTATTCCCAGGACAGATATTTCTGAGCCTTAGATCTCTGATGTGGCTGCTGATTGTTGTCCCTGTTTCTCTAACTGTACACATTTAAAGAGGTTCCAATAACAAGGTAAACCTAAGAATGAAACTCCAAAAAAGAATATTCAGGATACTGAAGTTTCACTAATCACAGTAGGTTTGGAAATAATCATTTTCAATATCAAATTATTATTATTATAATTATTATAATAAACTAGCTTGGAAATGAAAATTTAGTAGGTCTTTTAAAAAATCACATAAAAGATTTTTACCAAAGTGTTTTTTTTAATTTAAACATTTCTTTTTGAAAGTGTTTCCCTTTAATAAAAGCAGCTTAAAATTTAGTCCGTTGTTAAAAGGAATAATCACTAAACTTTTATAAAATAAATTAGTTGGGACTCTCTAAAATGACAGATATCTCTATCTTATTCAACCTTAAAGCAATTAAAATTGGAACTTATCAAAACTAAATTAGTGTAAAATTTCTTTAAATACCATAAATAAATCTCCAAAGTACTATAACAAAAAAAAAAAACCTAATCATTATTAAATTTCTAGTTATAACCTTTCTTTAGTCAAAAAAAATTTATAGAGGAGATTAAATTTTTATGGGCCAAAAAAAAGTACAACCAATTAAATTAGCCTCATCACAATCAAGTTTACCAAGCCTTTCAAATTTTACCCAATAATTCCTTGTTCCATTCTCTTTAAACAAATAACCAGAAATAAGGAAAAATACATTCTGGAATCCCACATACATACTGATATCTGATAGGCTACTTAAATTCCAAATTAACATCCTTCTCTATCCTTCTTTAAAGGTATTTTTCATTCTCGTCTTAAAGCAAAATTAATAGTAGAGCTTAAGACTAAGTTGTTTCAAAATATATATAATCTCCACAAGTGATAGACAAATAACCTTAGATGAAACCCACTCTATAATATAAGTAGGCTTAAAGATTTTACTCCCATTTTCTGCAAGGATTCCCATTTTCTGTTTCATTCTGCAACACAGAGAACTTGTATAGGATTAATAAGAATTTATGATTAGACAATTTTAAGATTTTACAAGGTCTTTTTTTTGTATAATTGCCAATTTTTCTTTTCTAAAATACCTATGTAAATATGTGATTAAAACAACAGCTCCAAATAACTTAGCTAATAATCTATTATTATTATTATTATTATTATTATTATTTGCTAAGGCAATTGAGGTTAAGTCACTTGCCTAGGGTCACACAGCTAAGAAGTGTTAAGTGTCTGAGGTCACATTTGAATTCAAGTCCTCCTGATTTCAAGGCTGGTACTCTATCTACTATACCACCTTGCTGCGCCCAATCCATTAATTTTCATACATGATAGTCAAATAATTTTAAGTGAAACATCCTCTTATACATAGACAAAACTTGGAAGTTTATAAGTTCTTAATAACAGTCCTTCAGAATATCCACTGCACATGGTCAGCAAGGATGATGGAATGACCTAACAGCATTCTAACCTATGCATTTACCTCTATTAAAAAACAAACAAACAAAAATCAGTACAACTCTTAACATTTAGATTATAAAAGAAATTGCTTATTAATATAGCTGATATAATTGTTTACCATTATAAAACATAAAAAAAATTTAGAAATATAACACCACAAACAATGTTATGTTTTACAAATTAGGTAACCTCTTATACAGAAAATCATTCATCTTAAAATGGGCATTATATGTTGATTACATCTAAAAAAATCCATGTAAAATTTATTATCAAGTATGAAGCAGTTATATCCAATAATAAAAAAGTTAACATTCATTAAACCTTCACTTGCAAATTAGAACTACCTATATTTGGGTGCATCAGACATACATCAAATAAATTATAGATTAATAGTATTACTAAATATTAAATACTTAACAGTTTTCAAATATAAAAAAAATTTTTTTTATCACATCCCTTTAAAAGTCTAATCCATGTGTAACAACATCCAGATTAAAAGGGAAGATTTGTCTAATAGCATTTCTGGTTAGCAACTATCTCTCAAATGCCACAATATAGATTTAGAAATACAATACAGTTTAAAAATACAATAACATAGTCAATAAACTTCAGATGACATCAATTGTATTTCTAAATTATCACATATAAAAATCATCAATCTTATAACCTCTAGCATTATAAAATCACTTTTGAGTTATCAGGTATAAAAAAACCATATTGGATCACATAAATAATAATAATAATATGCTTAGCATATGTTAAAGCTACTTTAATATGTGTAAAGCACTTTACAAGCAATATATTATTTTGATCTCACAAGAAAGGGTTGTAATTCCCAGAATAGCACAGTGATATAAAGTACCTGAGGAACAGAGGGGAAACACTCCAACTTTGATTTAGATGTTTTATAGAATTTGTTTTTAAGATAAATCAATTTAGATCAGTTATAAGAACCCCAATAGAATTCAATGCTATCTTTGATTAGCTAATATCAGTACTCTCAATAGTTGTGATCATTAGAATGTCTAATTTAGATTCTGACAGAAGACTATCCAACTAGTCAATCCAACTATTGTCAACACAAATAATGTCACTTTTGCTTCCAAAAAAGAATAATTTTCCTACAATATTTCCTAATGTTGTATATTCCCGGGCTTCTTAAACTTTTTCCATTCCTGATCACTTTCATCTGAGAAATTTTAGGCCAAGCCTCATTTTGTCATTGTTTGGGTCCAGATTTACTCAGATTAAACGTAAATAGCAATCATTTCTGCTTTGGCCAGGAACTCTGAATATCTTTCCCTCCCAGATCCATTTATTTATTTGTTTGTTTGTTTGTTTGTGTGTGTTTTTTTTTTTTTGGGGGGGGGGGTTGTTGTTTTTGTTGTCGTTGTTTTAGACTAGTGAAAAAGGAGATTCTCTACCTCTATTTCAACCCAGCCTTCACCACTGAATGGGTGCAGCCTCAGTTCAAAGTGAGACTAGTTGAAGACTTTAGTTTAAAAAGTCGAAGATCTCCCATTTCATTCAGGGTCATCTCCAGTCATCCTGATCTATATTTTGCCACTGGACCCAGGTAATACTGAGGGGAAAGTGAGGCAGGTGATCTTGCACAGCCCTCCCTCATTTATATTCAATTCTGTATGTCATGACAGCACTTTCCTGATGTCATGGTCCTCTTCGAGAATGAAAGACAAACAACAACAATAAATATTGTAAAATACCAAACATTTGCTACTGATAATAAATCACAATTTCACAACTCCTATATTCAATTACTGGGCACCATATGGGGTTGCAAACCACAATTTAAGAAGCTGGGATGTGTATAAATCATCCTTTTAATGTACAAAAAAAAATCACCTATTGGACATTGTTCTCACAGAAATTTATGTAAAGTACTTTGCCAAATCTTAAAATGCTATATCAGGTCCAGCAGTGTTTCTACTGGGCTTATATCCCATAGAGATCTTAAAGGAGGGAAAGGGACCCATATATGCAAAAATGTTTGTGGCAGTCCTTTTTGTAATGGCAATAAGCTGGAAACTGTTTTGTTGGAGAATGGCTGAATAAGTTATGGTATGTGAATGTTATGGAATATTATTGTTCTGTAAGAAAAGATAAGCAGGATGATTTTATTTTATTTTGTTTTGTTTTGTTTGCATAAATAGTTTATTATTTTTTTGTACTTTGGCACTGGAACTTTTACAGATCTCCATGAGCCTTTCTACATTTTGTGGAAATGTTTTTTTCTTTTGATAGCTTTTTATTTACAAGATATATGCATGGGTAATTTTTCAGCATTCATAGTTGCAAATCCTTTTGTTCCAACTTTTTCCCTCCTTCCCCCCATCCCTTCCCCCAGATGGCAGGTTGACCAATACATGTTAAATATGTTAAGGTCTAAGTTAAATACAATATATGTATACATGTCCAAACAGTTATTTTGCTGTAGAAAAAGAGTTGGACTTTGAAATAGTGTACAATGAGCCTGTGAAGGAAATAAAAAATGCAGGTGGACAAAAATAGAGGGATTGGGAATTCTATGTAGTAGTTCATAGTTATCTCCCAGAGTTCTTTCTCTGGGTGTAGCTGGTTCAGTTCACTACTGCTCTATTGGAACTGATTTGGTTCATCTCATTGTTGAACAGGGCCACGTCCATCAGAATTGATCATCATATAGTATTGTTGTTGAAGTATATAATGATCTTCTGGTTCTGTTCATTTCACTCAGTATCAGTTCATGTAAGTCTCTCCAGGCCTTTCTGAAATCAAGCAGGATGATTTGTGAAATGAGCAGAACCAGGAGATCATTGTAAATGGCAACAAGATTATACAATGATCAATTCTGATGGATGTGGCTCTTTTCGGTAATGAGATGGTTCAGATCAGTTCCAATAATCTTGTTCGGAAGAGAGCCAACTACACCGAGAGATAGGACTGTGGGAACTGAGTGTGGACCACAACATAGCATTTTCACTCTTTCTGTTGTTATTTGCTTGCATTTTGTTTTCTTTCTCATTTTTTTTTCTGGTTTGATTTGATTTTTCTTGTGCAGCAAGATAACTGTATAAATATGTATACATATATTGGATTTAACACATACTTTAACATATTTAAGATGTATTGGATTATTTGCCATCTAGGGGAATGGATGCGGGGAAGGAGAGGAAAATTTGGAACACAAGGTTTTGTAAGGGTAAGTGTTGAAAAATTACCCATGCATATGTTTTGTAAATAAAGCTTTAATTTTTTTTTAAAAAGAAAGAAAGAAAAAAAGCTGTATCAGGGTTTTTTGTTTTGTTTTGATAGAACTTTGAAGCTATGTGGTTTGTAGACTCCTACTAGTGTGCTTCTTTCAGCCAAACTTTTAACTACTTCTTAGATATGAGTCTTTACTAAAATATTTTAGTAAGAAGAAGAAGAAGTTAGAAGAAGAAGGATAAGCATTTATATAGCTCCTACTATATGCCAGGAAGTTTTAAGTGCTTTTTACAGATATTGTTTCATTCAATCCTCACAATACCTCTGGAAGATAAGTATTATAATTATCTCCATTTTACAGTTAAGAAAACAGAGACAAACAGAGGTTTAGTAATTTGCCTAAAGTCATGCTGCTAGCAAGTATCTGAGGCTAGATTTGAATTTAGGTCTTCCTGATTCTGAATTTTATTCTCTATCCACTACATCATCAGTTGGATTTTGGTAATAATAGAGCATACTATATGCTGGGTGCTTTACTAGCATTTCATTTGATTTTTACTATAGCACTGGCAGAAAAGTGCTATTATCATCTCCACTTTACAGTTGAGGAAACTTAGGCAAACAAAGCTTAATAGGCTCATCCAGAGTTATACAGTTAGCAAAAATTGAAACTATATTTGAAGCAATGTGTTCCTGACTTGAAGTCTAACATTCTATCCATTCTACCAGGTAACTGATACAAAATATCTTTCAAATATATACTTTGGGAATATACTTCTTCCATGAGTATAGGCAGAGTTCAGGGGAAAGTAAGTTCAAACTTATAACATATGTGGCACAGGAATAATTCAGTTGTTTTATTATTTTTATTTTTAAATATTTTTATAGTATTTTATTTTTTCAAATACATGCAAAGATAGTTTTCAACATTCATTTTTGCAAAATCTTGTGTTCCATGTTTCTTCCTTTCCTTCTCCACTCTAGGGAAAAAAAGAGGAAAAAGGAGAAAAAAAAATCATGCAAACAAACAAACAAACCATCACATAATCTTGTTATTGTATACAATGTTCCCTTGATTCTATTCATTTCACTTAGCAACAATTCATATAAGACTCTCCAGGCCTTTCTGAAATTGTCTTGCTGATCGTTTCTTAAAGAACAATAATATTCCATTACATTCATATGCCATGACTTATTCAGCCATTCTCCAATTGATGGGCATCCATTCAGTTTCCAGTTCTTTGCCATCACAAAAAAAAAAAAGCTGCCACAAACATTTTTGCACACGTGGGTCCTCTTCCCTCTTTCATGATATCTTTGGAATACAGACCCAGTAGAGACACTGCTGGATAAAAGGGTATGCACCGAGTAACTCAATTCTTGACTTCTGGAAGTTCCTTTTTCTCTGTTGTAAAGTCAATGTGAAGTTTCCTCAAAGCACAATATAGTTTTCTTTTGGATTCCTTGTAGAGTCCTTAATGCTGCCTCTTCTTTGTCCTTGATTCTTAAAGTAGACATTGACATCAGCCACAGCTATTTCAGGGATATTGCTAAGAAGCCTGTGGGGCATTTCTCTTGGTAAGAGAGTGAGAAAGGAGACAGAGGATCTCTCCCAGCCCCAAGTCATTCCCTCTCAAGTGTTTGGCTGTAACTACTTCTAACACTGGGCTGGCTCCTGGACACTAAAATGCTGAATCCTGATAGCTTGCAATTTGATCCAAGCTCACAAGGTAAAACAATCTCTTCAATCAACTCTAATACACTTCCTGTATAGCATCATTTCTTGTTATTGGATGGATTTCACGCTTTCCAAATTGGCTAAAGACTTCTCTGCATCTAATTTAATGATTTTGATTCAATGACTTCATAGAGATATTTTGCCAAATAAAGTATGAGGGTTTACAACAATGGTCAGCATACTAGGGGGACAGCATCAAAAGGCCAAATTACATGTCTGTTTTTGTGCTACTCATGAACTAATAGTTATTTGTTTTGCACTTTAAAATAAAGTTTTATCATATTTTTAAAAGATCAAATTGTTTTCAGCTTGTGGGTGATACAAAAACAAGATGGACTTGGGTTTGGCTCTTAGGAAATTATTTATTTTGGGTATAAAGCATCTTACTTTTTTCAAGTCTCTTAATCCTAGTATCTTCTCTCTTTAAATCATTTCCTATTTATTCTGCATGTAGTCTATTTTTAAAATACTTGTTTACCTGTTGTCTTCTCCATTAAATTGTAAGCTTCTAGAGGGAAAGAACAGTACAGTCTTTTGCCTCATTTTGTGTCCCCAGAACTTAGTACTGTGCCTGTCCTATAATAGGCATTTAATAAATATTCATTGACTGATTGAGGTTCTTTAAGTGGGAGGAGGGAGTGATTTGATTCAATTGACCTTCACTTTTTCATGGCTTTACTATCTGGCTATGAGTAGCTTTCTCCACTACTGCCCACTTTCACAGACCTTTTTCATATTTTCTGCTACACTGCCACCTTCTGGTTTGGATAATGATTCAGAGACTATGAAATATTCCAAAGGGAGTCCATCAGGTTTTTTTTTTTTTTTTTTTTAGTTTACAGGGATTTTCTATCCTTTTGAGATTCAGAGTCATGTTGGAGAAGTCCTTAGATATTGTCTTTTGAATTATTTATATCAAATACTCCTGCTAAGGGAGTTGGTATGTGCAACCAGCATTTTTTGTCCCAATACTGTAAGTTAAAGAAAATTCCTCTCCTCTCTCATCTTGACAATTATGGACCATGAAAATTACTATAGTTTTGCAACTGTCAATGCTGAAAAATTACCCATACATATATCTTGTAAATAAAAAGCTATAATAAAAATAATAATAATGCCAATAAATAGTAATGGTAGTATTTAAACTACCTGTCTAAAAAAAAAGAAAGAAAGAAAGAAAGAAAGAAAGAAAGAAAGAAAGAAAGAAAGAAAGAAAGAAAGAAAAAGAAAAGAAAATTACTCTAAGACTTCACCTAACAAGACTGAAGGGGAATTAGTAGGATTGAACTTTGTCCTACTTTCTTGCCAGCAATAAAATCCCTGCCCTTTGAACTTAACAAAGTTGTTTCATTTTTCTAGTAGTGTCAAGGGACAGAGTTCAAGCTTCAGATCTTTACTATTGTGACCATAAGTGGGCTAACATTGTGAGAAATAGTGAATGTTTTATTATCTATTTTTCCAAAAAGAGGGATTTTTAAAAAGTAGTACTAAAGACATGCACATACATACATATACGTGTGTTTCTATGTGTGTTATCTATGTATACACATACGATCGCCATTGTAATTTGGATAGCTGAATTGAAAGAGAATCACAGCTGAAATTAACAATGCCAAACACTAGGACAGCATCCATTATTCCAAATGATTGTGGTGAAATTATGTTTTAATATTCATAACTCAGTGGAATTATTTCTTTGTAAGCCTGAGAAGAATTGAAATGTTTATTAACTCTCAAAACCTTGATGAGGCTGTAAGTAGCCATGTAAGAATATGGTTGCTGAAGACTGAAAGCATATATTAAGAAAAAATTAAAGAAATTCCTTTGTATGGTGGCTATTGGTAAAGTTGTCTTTCCATACCGCTAGGACTGTGTATCAAAGGAACCCTTAATAAATGATATTTGATTATGGGAGTGGAAGGAACAAGGAAAAAACTGCAGTGATGTGGTACAGTAATCTGGCTCACTTATTAGCTGTGTGACCCAGGGCAAGTCAATGCTTTCCACAAAATTTTGAAAAGTGTTAAAAGAGCCAGTCTTTATAATGAGAAAAGAACACTATTTTAAAGACAATCTTAATCAAGAAAAAAGCAAGGAACTGTTGCCTTTCTCAATAAGCTAATAATAAGAAGATATTAGCTAATTTGCCAAAATAGCTTTCCTAAAGAGTAAATCTGACTTTGTCCCTTCTTCTGTTCAGTAAGTTCCAGTGATTCCTTTCTCCTGAAAGAGCAAATATAAACTTCCCTATTTAACATTAAAATAATTTTACAACTAGGTCCCTAATCTACTTTTTCATGCTTCTTATACATTTTCCCCATCTAATCACTATGCAATCCAGCTATCCTGGCTTACTTACTGTTCTGTACTCACAATACTCCATCTCCTGTGGCTTCTGCATGGAATTCCCCTCCCCCTGCCCAATACCTAGAATGCATTTCCTCCTTATTTCTATTTCTGGGGATCCCAGATTTTTTTCAAAATTCAACTGAAGAGCCACTTTCTATCTGAAGATTTTTTTTGCCCCCTTCTAGATGCTAATGCATCCTCTTCTCAAACTACTTGATATGCATTTTATGTAAATTATTTATATTTTTATGTGTGTGAGAATTATATTAATATATATTTATGCATGTATATGTAGGCATATACATACATACATATTCTATATCTCTATCTCTATCTTATCTATCTACCTCATATAGGATATTTTTCCAACTTGCACTCAAATTGGATCTCTAGAAGGGTAAATTGCTACCCCAGGCTTTAGAGATAAACTTTTATATGGCTAGTCATATTACTGTAGCTCCTAAGTTGATGTGCTTCCCTTTTAATAGTCAGCCAATAGATTTAGCACTTTTAGGAAAAGCATTTCCTGAGATGACATAGAAAGAATTGGTGTGCCCCGGCATGCGTTCTATCAATAAAAAATTATTTAAAAAAAAAAAAAAGAATTGGTGTGAACTATTCATAAGCTTAGAACATATTCTTCCATAAATATATACTGGCTAATGGTAAGCATAGCTTCTGACTTAAAGAATAATAGCAGTAAACGAACATAGGAAAGAAATGTTTCAAAGAAGTCACTTAATAATTGCTGGTCCTTTTCCCTTTTATATGTTCTTCACACAGCTCCCTTTGTTGAGAATTTTGCTGAGAGAGTCACTCAGCTGACTCCCAGGATCTGTTCCTTTCTTGAGTCTGTTCAAGTATCAGTAGCTATTCCTTCCATATTAGCCTATTAGTTATCTACATGTATATTCTTTTTTCTTTTTATTTCTGTGGATGTATAAAGCTAGTGAAAGTAGAATTTTTAGAAAGAATATTTTTTTTTCTGGAAGATATTTTCTTGAATGATGTAACTCATTAATATTACTATTGTTTGCTTAATAAATGTATCTTTGTATCTTTGTAAAACTTTAAATGTAGAATTTTATTTTTTTGTTTAATATTTAATATAAAAAGTTTCTTGGGTAAGAAAGGATTAGCAGGATAATTTTGCGTGGCTAAACCTCTCTCTAAGGAGAAATTCTTGTGTGCTAATAAATTGTCTCAGACAATTTTTGGCTAAAATGCTAG
The DNA here is from genome assembly GCF_016432865.1 of Antechinus flavipes. Classification (NCBI taxonomy): domain Eukaryota; kingdom Metazoa; phylum Chordata; class Mammalia; order Dasyuromorphia; family Dasyuridae; genus Antechinus; species Antechinus flavipes. The sequence goes on along the minus strand of NC_067400.1, from coordinate 546,504,993 downwards.
TTTCTCAATCTCCTTGATAGCCATGACCTAGTCCTTCACTCTATCTCAATGACACACAGAGAGGGTCATTCCCTTGATCTTGCCCTCACTCACAAATGTTCCATTTCTCTCCATATACTTGGAAAATGCTTTAACTGATTAGATTGATAGATGGAGGGATGTATGGATAGATAGATAGAATCATTTCACCTTTTTCTTTGTTTTATGGCTTCTAATTCTGTTCTTTGTACTCACTATGAGTCCTCATTTCTTACCAGGCCATTACCTCCTGCAGTGACTACACACTTTCACTTTCCCTGTCTTGACCTTCAAGGTCTTCCTCTCTCAGACAGATATTTTAGTGATGGTTAATTAGGCTATCATTTGCCTCAATTCTTATATAGCCCTTAGTCATAGAATGGGCATGGCCTCTGACAAATGAAACCTGGGAAAGATCTTAATTTAGAAAGACCAAAGTCATCTACTGCATCCAGGGCCATCTCCAGTCGACAAGACTTAGATCTTGTCACTGGATTCTGATGACTAGAGGAGAGAGGGAAGCTGATGACTGCACAGCTCTGCCCCAATTAAATACAATTCACAGGTAAATTAAAATATCACTTTCATGATGTCATTGGTCCTCTTTGAGAAAGGACCACTACATCACCCACAGCCACCAACAACAGCAATGACAACAATCCAATTGCACTGGCCCTTTGGGGTTGATCAAACATGACATTTCATCTTTCTTCTTTATAGTTATATTTTATCCTTGGAATGTGCTATCCCTTTCCTTATACCATTTATTTTCTTTGTCTTGCTTTATGACAACTCAAATCTTTCCTTCTGCTGTCTTTCCTGTTAATGCCTTCTCCTCTGAGTATTTTCCATATATGCTATATATAGTTTGTATGCACCCAGTTATTTACCTCATTAGAGATCTCCCTAATAGAAAGTAAGAGTAGGTTCACATATTAGTCTTTATTTGTTTCTCCACTACTTAGAACTGTATCTGTAAATGACTATTCTTCCATACTTTTTATTTTACATAGGAAAACTAAATCTAAATTGAAAAATTATCCAAGATCACCTAGGGAAGAGATGGCTAAGATTTGAAATCAGATCCTCTGACTCCAAATTTAGACATATTTGCCAAAAACTAATTTCTAAAATTCACTTGATCTTTAATGCAATTAATTCTTTTATTTTTTCTTATTTTTTATGAACCAAAGAACACAATGCCTTTTATATACGTGCTTTATATGTGGTTATAATCAGCTGAGCTATCCTTGTAGTTGTTTCCAATGCAAGTCCTATAAAATAGGTTGTCCCCTTTTATAACACTATCTCAGTGTTTTAAGGACTCATTTAGAGAGCACATTTCCCCACTTTTACAAAAAAGTAGTCAGAAACCCTATCCACCATTCAATATGAAATTTAAAAATATTAAAATAGAAAAAATATTTTTTGATGATTTAGAAATTTTAAAGTAGAGATGACATACATTTTCATTTTCTGTGAAGTGTTTATGGAACGATTTGTTCACTTTCAAAGGAAACAAGGACATCTGAGATATAAACTACCTCAGAGTTGGGGTGAGCAGGTAACCTGCTTTAGTGGAATTATTCACTTTTAAAATAAAGTATCATTAACCAGCATGTTGAGAAATTTCTTAGAAACAGCAACTTGTTCACTTTTTTTTTCCATTTTGCAAAACTGATCATTCTGCCCCTAACCCTAACCAACGTCACACCAACTACTTTAGGACAAAGATAGCTAGAGATGGTTGTGCAATCTCAAAATAGGCAAACAAGCAGAAGCTGTGAACGAATTAGGGGAAAAACCTGCAATCTTGTTTTCTTGATTTAAATCCATATTTAAAAGCAAAAACTTATGCCTCCAACTTCTGCCCAGCCCTAAGACAATGGGAGATAACATAGAGTCATCCTTAAAATAAAGGCATTGGAGACTTAATTTTTACAAGAACTTGGTTAAAGATAATACCAAAGCTAAATAGAGTGGTGGGCAATCAAGACAACTAAAGCCTATACTTCACTCACTGATTAAGTCATTTGAATTCCCTTTATTTATCTTCCCTTTTATAAAATAGAAATAGTGGAAGTAGTCAGCAATTCAAAAAACTGTTTTGAATTAAATATTTAAAAGCATCTAAAACTTTGAAAAGGTGCTATTATTACCAAATATTCTTCTAATGGACTACACTATTGGAAAGAGCTCCTGATTCTTTTTATAGACACTTCATATTCCAAATTACATGTTAAAATTAAAAACATGAAAAACAATGGTTAGAGCACGGTATATAAAAAGTCATATCTTGTCCTCAATCCTTTCTTAGGTTGGTTGCTTCATGTGACAAATTGTCCCATGGTTGAAGACTAAAACTCTAACCTTAACCTCTACTGTAAATGGTTGGTTGATTAGTTGTTGACTTCATTCTTGAAGAGGACTAAATTGATATTGTTATGTTAGAGTCGAATTACAATGTGTCCAAATTGTGACTGAACAGACCAAATTGAGCTTGGAATGCTCTGCCACAGGTCAGACACAAATAGTCCCTATGAGCTTTTGGAGTGGTTTCTCTAACTTCTGAGCTAATTCAATTCTGCTTTGCTCATAGAGCACAGCATCTTCTCTGATGAGGGCACATCATGCTGGGCAGTCCTGTGTTAATATCTCCCATGTCATGCAATCAATTCTAAAGTTTTTAAGAGAGATCTTGAGAGTATCCTTGTATTGCTTTTCCTGATCACTTTGTGAGTGCTTGCCCTGTGACCACCTTGTGAGTGTTTGCCCTGAGTTCTCCATAAATAGTTTTTTTTTGGCAAGCATACATTTGGCATTCCAATGGAAGTTGAACTTTGCAATAGAGTTGGAATGCCTATTACTGATTACAAGGGAATGGAGAATATGGATAGCTTGATGTAAATTTCATTATTGCTTGAAACAATTTAAAATGCACTATTTATTAGCAGTAGGTAGAATGTTGGACGTGGAGACAGGAAGACTTAGATTCAAATTCCAATCCAACCACTTGATAGCTGTGTGACCCTGAACAAATAGCACAATCTCTGAACCCCAGTTTCTTCATCTGTAAAAATGGAAAAAATAATACCAACTTCATAGGTTTATGAGTATTAAACAAAACTGCAAGCAAAGCATTTTGCACATTTTAAAACTTTACATGTCAGCTGTAAAAATAATAGCTAATATTTATATAGCACATTAAAGTTTTCATAGTACTATGCAAATATTATTTTATTCTCATAACAACCATGGGAGGTAGGTGTTCTAGTTATTTAGTGTGCCAGTAATATCATTACCACATGGCATAATAATAATAGCTTATCATCAGATAAAATGTTAAAGATTTTTTAAAATGCCTTTACTTATGTTTATCTCACTGGAAAAAAAGTAGTAGATTTTTGGCAAGATTCATTACTACTACTACTACAAGATCCATTACTAACTAGTCCCCTAGGTGGCACAGTAGATTACTGCATTAGTTTAGAAGTAGAAAAGACTTAATTTCAAATATTGCCACAGATGTTTACTTGCAGTGTCGTCTTAGGTAACTGTAAAATGTTGACAATAATAACCTTTAAAGGGTTGGTGTGAAAATCCAATAAAATAATACCTGTATCTATGCCTTTAAAATATCTATTAGCCTCTTGGCCATGTGCAAGTCATTTAACCTCCCTGTAATTTAAAATAAATTGGATTGAATGATCTATAAGAGTTCTTGCAGGTATGAGATCTGCAGTTTTATGATTTTGTTAATAGAAAGCTTAAAGAAGCCACACCCAACTTTTTAATTAACTACATTCATGTGAGATTTTTATAATCAACTTCATACTCAAAGTAAAAAACTATTGTAAAATTATTTAAATACTAGTGCTGAGTTTCAGTAGAAGTTAGGATTAGATTGGCAATAATATCATGCTATTTTGTCTTTTCAAGGGACAGCATGTTAAAATGTATTTTCTATGATGCAATGTTACAATGCCACATGGGAAAAAATTTTCTTAGTAAGAGGCAGAATGGGATTAAACTTTAAGAACACAACCAATTTGGAGGAAATGAAATTGGAAACATAGTATCTGAGTCAGAGCACTTTGAGTAGGAATGTTACTTCCTGAGTATATAGACTGCTGTGCGCTTCTATTTTATCAGAATATGGAAGGGATAATTACTTTTCTCCAGTTATGCATGAGTTTCTTTGGTCCTGAAAACAAACAAAAAATCCTCAACTCTTCTCTCTCCGAGGCTACTGATTTATAAAGTAGATCCGTTTTCTATTAAGAGCTCTCCAACACTAATAATACCGTAGTTTTTAAAAATTATAATCCTAAAGGAAAAAGTCATAGCAGTCATTAAAAGATATTCAATCTATACTCTAGCTCTTAAAGTAGATACTGTGGTCTTACTAATGTGGCAGCCTTGTAGTGCTTTGCACAGAGTCCTGTCCATAAGAAATAGATTAATCTTTTTTTTTTCTGTGCCAGGTACTGTCACGGTGAGTATTCAATTAATTTGGAATAATATCACGAATTCCCGTTCCCAAAGAGAAATGGCTTTCTCTCAAGCCCTTTTTGGGGTGTGGGAGCAGGAGAGAGGCTTTCCCCCGGTAATGTTTTTGCATTTATTTCCCAACTCTGCATCCTTACTTCCAAGCTCCTTACGTTAGAAAGAATGTCTTCCGTCAAAACGAACGACTTTAAAAAAAAGTTTATTTTTCAATAATCTTTTTTTTTTATTTATAATTTCAAATTTTCCCCTTCCCTCTAGTCCTTCTCCCATGCATTGAGAAGGCAATAGGATACTTATTATATATAAGTGAAGTCACAAAGTGACTAATTTCTAAATACGACCCCATTAAAACTTAGGCCCAGGAACTGAAAGTCACTTGATAATCACAAAGTCTCCTAAAGCCAAGCAAAAGTCCAGTCTACCAGATTGTAAAGTCCTTGGTCCCCTTCCTGCTTTCATGACATCCCCAAATAGGAGTTCAGAAGCCCGTAGAGGGGAGGGGTGGGCAGAAGAAGCGGGATTAGAATAGGGGATAACGAGTGATTCCACCGAAAACCAATTAGAAAAGGTCCATTCCATTGCTTCCCGCTTGCACACCCTACACAGCAGCGGAGGAGGCGGCGGTGGCGCAGGAAGCCGCGGATGCGCTGGGGTGCCCGCGTAGGGGACGCGCAGCGCTCCTAGGGGATACAAGTTGCGCGGTAGGAGCTCTAGAGGCCGCAGGCTCCGGGGCGGAGCGCAGTCCAGGCCCGCCGTGGCTGTTCCTTGACTTCCGCTTTCCCGCCTGACTGGCTGAGCTGGGGAAGAAGGCTTAGAGGGGGCAGGATGGCCAGGGGGAGCGCGCAGGCGAGGAGGGGGGCGCGGTGCAGGCGCGCCAGAGTCGTGCGTCTATATAAGTCTGCGGGGGCGGGGCGGCGCGGTGGGGGTGTAACGCGCACCCCGGGTTAAACGGCCCGGTCAGGGCCATGGAGTAAATGCAGCTGCCGCCTCTAGCAACTTACATCGCGTACGGGCGGCGGCGGAGGAGGAGACTGAGGCGGCCGTCCCTGGGCGCCGGGCGCATTGGTGAGCTGTGCGCCGCACAGGCCCGGGTCTTTGCAATGTGCGCTGGGAGCCTCGGGGAAAGGAGGAGGAATCCCGTACTTAGGAAAGAGAAGAGAAGGCGAATCTTATAGTTTCCTCCTCCCGTTCGGCTCCCTGCGCTTTCCCGAGAACTGGCTCTGACGCTTTCCCTGCCCCCCTCTGACACGTGCAGTCGGTACTTGCAGCACTCCCCGGTAGTAGAGGGTGGGAAGGACCCCTTTCGTGCTTTGTTCCCCCCACCCCAATCCCGGGTGGGCAAGGGGAGAAGCGGACGAACCTGGTTGGAGGGATTTGTGTCCCGAAGATTTGGGAATAATATGCCCATAACAACTGGAAACCAGCTGTTCACCTCCCCGGGCTCCTTCACCTTGCCCCTGAAACTGTCAGTCACTGTATCCTTTCGTCCCTTGAGTTGCATTCTGAATGGTGTCATTTAGTAGGTGACCTTAGTTGTGCTGCTGACTCTGCCCAGAGAAGCCGTGAGATTTTATGAATGGGATGATACCCTTCCACGCTGAGTTTTTGTAATATACATGGGAGACAGCTTGGGCATTTGCAACTCTTTCCTCCCACCTACCCCAACTTTTTTTTTTTTTTTTTTTCTGGTGGAAAAATGTATCCACCCTTACCCCAAAACCCAGGAAAGAGAAAGGTGTCTGTTGAAAACTGTTGCCACCTGAAAAGTAGCTTCTTTGTTTTTTTCTTTCTGAGAGTCCCTCCTCCGTAGAAGAAATTGATTAAGGATAAAGAGGAGTGTTGAAAGTAGTTAACTTTAAACCATGGATTTTGTGTTAGCAACTGAAAATTCACAAATACTATTTCCCTATGTCCAAGCAGGGCCTTTTCCTTTCCATTCTTCAAAAGTTAAGAGTTGTGGGCAACTGCCACCATTTTTATTTTATTTTATTTTATTTTTTCCCTTGGACGGGAAAGTGATTACCTTTCAGTGCTGCTAGAATTTTTACCAAGTTCCTTAGTCTGACTAACAAAAGCGTTAACTTAACTTGCTTCAGTGGAGTTTTGGTCAACTATATTCTTTTTGAAGTAGGATTCATTCTTGGGATCTGATAATACTCAAAAGGTGCTTTTGATAGAATGTCTGCTCTAAGCCAGTTTCATATTTCTCTATCATTGCTCTTTCCTCCTTCCCTTTACAAAGCTACTTTGTAAAGGTATCAAATGTACATTGTTTTTATTATCTTTATATTTAGTAATTCCCTTTATTTCATAACAGTACAGTATCAAAATAATGATTATTTTCTATATTAATAAATATGCGTTTCCATCCACCCTGTTACCTAGATTGGAGGTCTGCAGTGAAAAACCTGCCTTATCAACACTCATCAGAGATGTAGATGAATTCTTGTTTGCATTGGAATAAATATCTGCTGAGAGCCTTTTTCATTGATATTTTTTGATTCTCATCTCCAGCTTTTGTCTCCACCCTCCTTTTTTTCCTTTTCTAATCCTTCCCAGAAACAGCAGGATTTATGAGAAACAAAGCGATAGAGCAGGGTTTTGTTTTGTTTTGTTTTTTCTTTTCTTCCAGATCTCTTAATTTTGTTAGTGTTTCTTAGGAGCTTTGGCCATAGCATAAGTTTTGAAACTGATCTGTTATATAGCTTTAGAACTTTAGCTTAGACTATGGGACAACTAATGGGAGTTGGGGAAAAGAGAAAAACTAATGCTCATTAACTGAAAAAAAAAGTTACATTTATAGTTGATAATTTGTTCCCTAGTTAATTAAGTCTTCTCTCCTAGTTTCTAGTAAGTCATCAGAATTCTTGTCAAGCAAAACCATTAGGTTTTATATAAGTTGTATATTGATTGCTGGGGTTCTCAATTCTTCATTGACTTTAATCTGTAATTTTAAAAACATATTTTTAAGAGTGAAGTTCAATGACACCATAGCAGTCCTTCCCCTCCCCTGCCAATAAGTCCTAGTTACTAGTTGTCAATCTAAATAATCAAACCTAAAGGCTTGCTTAATGTTGTTGTTGTTTTTCTTTTTCCCAGGAGTATGCATTATCAACCATAAGCTCTGGATATTTCCATTCCAAGAGGGAGACAAATAAGTGGGACAATATGAAGTCCAATCCTGCTATCCAAGCTGCCATTGACCTCACTGCTGGGGCTGCAGGTAATCCCAGAGAACATTCAATTCCTCTACTTCTCTTTATGCATTCTCAGAATGAAATTGGTAAAAGCCTGTTAAGATGCTTGCCGCTTCCCTGAAGAATCTGTTACATAGTAACAGATTCATTCTATACAATTTAACATTAGAACATTGTAGAAGGAATATATCTTTTCCATTATTTTCTCACTACTGTTTTAGAATAAGATTACTTTTGAGATCTACTAGGCTATTCAAAAAACAGGAAAACTAAATGTTGGGTTGCTCTTAGTTAAGAGGAGGGGCTGTTCTCCCCCCCCCCCCATCCTCCTTTTGTCTAATGCAGAGTGCTTGATGAATAGTAGGTGCTTAATAAATACTTATTGACTTGTAATAGATTCTCCTTCTAGTGAAGACTGTAGTCTTCTAGTAAAGTCTATAAATAGTGCAGGGGATGGAACAGTAACATCTATAAATTTCTCAGAATAATGTTTTTAAATGCATAAAATAAAATACATAGAAATACAAAGGAGACGAATTATGTTGAAATACACTTATGAAGAGGCAAGTACAACTCTGTCTAAGAATCTGTCTAGAGTTTACCATGAATATCCATATAAGAAATAAAATACAGAGATTAATTTTAATAAAATAACATAGTTTTATACTAAATATTTCCCATACCTCCTCAAAAAGCTTCTCCACTACCTGAGAGATATCCATTTCTCATGTTGGGTTTTAATGGCAAAGTGATTGCTTGCTAATAATTGGAAATCTTGGAAATAACTGGTATAGTAGATAGAGTGCTGGGAACCAAGAGAACTGAGTTTTAACCCTGGCTATTTTGTAAATTCACTGTGATTTTTGATAAATCATAATCTTTTTGTGTAAAATGAAAATAATGGTGCTATCCTGCCTATCACATAGGGTGTTGAGTATCCATGGAGGTATCTATAGGAATATGCTTTAATTTAAAAGTGTCACACAAATATATTAACAATTCACTATTTTTCAACTATATGTAGGCAAATAGAAAATTCTGGTTCTATTCATTTTAATTTAATAGTGTCCCCTAAGCAGAAATGGGGAAAGTTTATGGATATACGAGAAAGAAAAAATGTGGCATGGCAAATTTTTCAAAAGTGATTGTCCAAACATAGTAGTCCTCAGAATCAGCCTGGCCTTGTCTTTGGGTCATGGAGTGCAGTCATCTTTGCTCCTTACACCCTGTTGTCACAATATGGTCATCAACCTAAAGGCCTCTATTGCTCCATGCTATTTATAAGGACACAGTCCCCTATCACTAGGTTTTTTCAGCAATGACATTAAGTGACCTTTTAGTCTTGTGGAAAAATACTTTGTTCTTCTTTGAACAGAAATCGATTTATTTATTTTGAAGTGAATGATGGAAGGGCTTCTGACAGGTTTTGGTTTATTGACCTTGCAAGTCCTGTTGGGTAAGGTAAAATATTAGGCAACCACGCCATTTTGTCCTCTCTTGCTCCTGGAAATTTATGTATGCACTGTGTGTATTGGGTAGTGGTGTAGGGTGGATTGTTGTTTTCTAAAGTGAGATACTGGAACTTAAGTTGGTGTTCTGTGGGTTTTATAAACACACCTAGCACAAATAGGAAAGTTCTGGTGTTGGAGGTAATGGAGTTGATTGATAATACACAGAAAAAAGGCATTTATAACCCCCAAAGCACAAAAATGTAAAAATAACTTGACTGACTTGAGAGCCAACATAAATCTTGTCATTTAATTAGCCTGATATTTCTTTTTTTTTAAGTTTTTTTTTTAAATTTTTAAAACATATACATAACTTTCAATACTCATCCTTGCAAAATCTTGTGTTCCAAATTTTTTTCTCCCTCCCTTCCTCCCATCCCTTACCCTAATGGGCAAGTAATCCAATGTATGTTAAATCTGTACAATTCTTCTATGCATATTTCCACAGTTATGCTGCACAAGAAAAGTCAGATCAAAAAGAAAAAAAATGAGAAAGAAAACAAAATGCAAGCAAACAACAACAAAAAAACTGAAAATTCTATGTTGTGATCTACCTTCAGTCCCCACAGTCCTCTCTCTGGCTCTCTTCATCATAAGACCATTGGACTTTAATCTTACATTTCAATATCAGTTCATTTAAAGACCTCTCTATCTAGTAGAGGCACTTTGGTTGTTTGTTTAAACAACTTTTCAATTTAATCTCTTTAAAAATTGAATGTTTTTGAATTCCAAGGATCTAAACTAAATGAATTGTGAACATCTTAGATAAGAGTAAGTATATTCTGCTTCCATTAAACCATGAGAAACAGTGTGGCTTATAGAGAAGGCCTCAGAATAAGGAAGATCTGAATTTGAGTCACCATATTTACTGACATATAGTCTGTCCCATATAGTCTGTAAGGCTATAAGATGAAGAATAGGTGCTGATTTTCATTAGTAGAAGAAATTTTCATCAACAGGAATTCTGTAGGCTAATAAGATCCCGGGACTTGTCCACAATAAAAGATTCACTTCTAATTTTGTGGGCAAGATATCCAGTATTGGTGATCAGGAAATCTGAGTCTTGATTTCATCTGATATTTATCATCCTTGTGATCTCCATCTAGCTAGTCATTATCTTCATTGGTAAGATGAAGGGATTGGATTAGATGACCTTTGATATGTCTTATAGTTCTAAAAAAATTTTATCACTACATGATTTTGAAAGGTATTGAATAGTAATAGATACTGTTAACTTTTGAAAAGAAAAAAACTTGCAGTTATTTATTCCCCTCCCCGCCTTCTCTTCTTTTATCCCCATCTTTGTTCTACATAAATAGGATGGAAAAGCCTTCATGAGTCTTCAGATTTGTTTTTAGTAAATCCAGAAAAAAATAAAACACTGTGTGGTACAGTGTTAAAAACACTGAACACTGGGATTGAGGAGACCTGGAATCTAGCTTTGGCTTTGCCATAGCCTAGTTGTGGGAACTTGGACAAAATCATTTTCTCTGAGCCTCCCCTTCTGTATCCATAAAGTTAAGGAACTGGGTTAAATGGCTTCAGAGGTCTTTTAGTTCTAGAGATTTTAAGAAAAGTGCAAATGAGCTGAAATTCCAATTTTGCATTTGTTTCTTACACAAATGTCAATCTTTTGTTGTCCTCAGAGTCTCCAAATGTTCCATACTTTTTACAATTCTTTACTGAGAGAATGTTGAGTTTCACTCAGATATTGGAACTCTTATCCACCTAACATCTCTTCCAAGGACTTATCCAAGTAGCTTCCCCCTTTTGCTAAAAAATGGATCTTATGGAGGAACATGCTTGTTTAATAGAGGCAGAAAGCTGGAGGCAGAGATCAGCTGCCCTAATGAAAAATGCAGTCTCTTCTTCTCAAAGTATTTAACAGTCTTCAAGAATGAGGATGTCATGGTGTGTCTCTCAGCCTTAGGTTAAGGCTTAAGCACATGGTACTTAAATCCATATTCACTACTACTTAAAGCAGAAGATACCAGGTTTTGGTTTAAAAAAAATTATTGATACCTTCTGTTTTTATATCACTTACATTTCCCAATATAGTCTTCCTCTTCTCCCTCCCAGAAAAAACTAATCAGCATGTTAGAAAAGTTGGACATATTTAATGTCTTCCTCTTCTCCCTCCCAGAAAAAACTAACCAGCATATTAGAAAAGTTGGACATATTTAATGTTTCATCTATTCCATAATATTTTACCTTTAAGAAGGTATTAGAGAGGGGAAACTTGCCTTGTCATAAGCCTTAATTGGGGCCAAGCTTGGTCATAATAATTTTGCAGTATTCAGTTTTGAGTTGTTCTTTTCATTGAATTAGAATTGAATGTTTTTCAAAATTATTCTCTTCTTCTGTATTCCAAAAATATACAAAAACAAATCAGATACAAAGCTTCCTTTCTGATGAGAGATTCTGGGAATTACTGCCATAATCAGAAGGGGACAGAGTTCATGGGCAGGAGAAGCTGTTGGCTTCCATCCTTCCCATCAAATCTGTACATTAGTGATAGAGGAACCCAATAATAACTGTCAGGTTGCAGTTTAGAAGTTGGGATCAGTGGTGGTAGAGAAGCCATGATTGGGGTTGAAAGAGAGATTTGAAATTTCTAGTAGTGTGGTTTAGGCTCAAGAACTTTCAGACTCTGTCCCTTAATTTTGGAGTCTCTTTGTAAGAATAAACATACTTATGCCACTGGAGGGATCAAAAGCCCAACTCAATCTAGTTTGTTCATAGGGATGCTGAGCCCAAGGCTCAGTGCTTCTGCTAGGGGATTTTATATAAGATGTATTATTTGCCATACCTTTATTTCATGCTATCCTAGATTAAGAATGGGAAGGGACTAGAGGTCATTTAGACTGTAATGACCGCGTATTTAAAATCAGCCAGAGTCAGGAATTCAGGTTAAGGGGAAAATCTTCAATATTTATTGAAGTGAAGAGGTGAATAAAGATTGCGATAGCAAATATGGGCAGTTGCGACAGGAAGCCAGCTAGCAGAGAGAGAGACGCCTGAGCCAACCGTGACAATGGCAATCTCAAAAGCCTCTCCTCCCCTTCCTTTTCCACTCCCCTGCTTCCACCCACCAAAATCGTCATTTCCTATACAACACATCAGGACTTGCACAAAGAGTGGGTGGGGGCCATTCTTTCTCCAAGCTTATATATTAATAGAGTATGGTCCAATTACTATTTAGCCTCATGTGCTTGGGACCTCAGTGCATCAACTCAAGCCTCAGCCCATTACATTAGACTAATCTTATTTTATAGGTGAGCATGAGATTGAAAAGAGGAAAGTGACTTGCTAGTGCTTAGATTTGTTTCAGGAAGCTTGACAGTTATAATGGACAGAACGCTGGACCCTGGAGTAAGGAAAACCTGAGTTCAAATTTGGTCTCAGGAATTTACTAGCTGTGTAACCCTGGGCAAGTCATTTAATCCTGCTTGCCTCAGTTTCCTCACTTGAATAATGGGGATAATAACAGCACTGACCTCCCAGGGTTGTTCTGAGGGTTAAATAGGCTAAACTAGCATGGTACCTGGTATATAATAAGCACATCTAAATGTGAGTTTTTAATAGTAGTAGTAGTAGTAGTAGTAGTAGTAGTAGTAGTAGTAGTAGTAGTAGTAGTAGTAGTCCTATCACCGTCACATGGTTAATAAATAGCAAAGCTGGGACTTGACCCTAAATCCAGCACTCTTTCTACTATGCCACTTCTCTTTTTCCCTCCCACCTTTCATTATTTAAATAGGCAAGTCACCTAATCTCTCTCCCTCTGTTTCCTTGACAGTAACATACCTTTCAGGGTTGTTGTGAAAGTCAAATGATAAATATTTGTAAAGTGTTTAGCATATAGGAGGTACTAGATAAATGTTAAGTATTGCTATTATCAAATGATAAAACAGAATCCACCTCTGTTTAAATTGTTAAGCTTTCTAGATAACAAATTTTTATTCATGGAAAAAGGCAGTTTTGTGTTCACTGATGAAAAGTTACTGATGCTCGAGAGTTACTTTCAGCATATGGGTGTTGGGGGAACTTGGAGTACAACATTTTCTTTTTTCCCATAACGTTGATGTTTTTGTTAAAATAGTCCATAAATATTAGCTATTATTTAATTTTAACCATTTCTCCTGTAATTCTATTCTTATGATTTGTATTGATTATCAAGATAGAGTTGTACTAACTCTAAGTTTAGTTGTACCAACTAAAAAAAGGCACATTTGACTTGTGGAGTCCAGAAGACCTGAATTAAAATCCAGCCTCAGGGACTTAGTACCTGTGGGTCTCTGGGCAAGCCACTTAACTTTTATCTGCTTCAGTTTCTTCTATTGTAAAATGGAAATCATAACAGTTCTGTACTCCCTGGTTTTTGTGGGTATAAAATAAGATAATATTTGTGAAGCAATTAGCACAATGCCTGGTTCGTAGTAGATACTTAATAAATACTTGTTCCTTTCCCTTCTCCTTATATATAACTAAGAATTGGCTCTAAAACAGAGCTTTCATACTTTAATAAAAAAAATTAGAGAAGCAAACTTTGAGCATATTGGATAGGCAGAGGAGTTCTGACTTTCTGCTCCATATTCTAGGAGGGACTGCATGTGTGATGACTGGGCAGCCTTTTGACACGGTGAAAGTGAAGATGCAGACATTCCCCAACTTGTACAAGGGGCTTGTAAACTGCTGCGTAAAGACATACACCCAAGTGGGCTTTCGAGGCTTCTACAAGGGGACCACCCCAGCACTAATTGCCAACATTGCAGAGAATTCTGTCCTCTTCATGTGCTATGGTTTCTGCCAACAAATCGTGAGAAAAATAGTTGGATTGGAGAAGAATTCAAAGCTGAGGTTTGTCAGTAGTTTTTTTGTTTTTGTTTTTTGTTTTTTACTTTTATTGATAACTTTTGTTTTTTACATCATTTTCCTTTCCAAATAATCACCATTGTACCCTTTCCTCACCAAAGGAGATTTCCCTTGTGGCAAATATTTTATTTTATTTATATCATTTTTAATTAAAATTTTTGTAATAATAGCTTTTTATTTTCAAAATACATGCATAGTTTTCAACATTCACTCTTGTGAAACCTTGTGTTTCAAATTTTGTATCCCCAGACAGCAAGTAATCCAATGTAGATTAAACATGTGTAATTCTTCTATATGTATTTCCACATTTATCATGCTGCACAAGAAAAATCAGATCAAAAAGGAAAAAAAAATTAGGAAAAACGTCAAAAGGCCAGCAAACAACAAAAAAGATGAAAATACCACATTGTGATCCACTTTCAATATTCTTTCTGGATGCAGGTGACTTCATCACAGGTCTGTTGGAAATGGCCTAAAGCACTTCATTTTTGAAAAAAGCCAAGTCTATCACAATGTTCTCTTGTTTCTTCTCATTTCACTTAGCATCAGTTCATAAGTCTTTCCAGGCCTTTCCAAAATCAGGGGAACAATTTTTTTTTTAGAACAATAATATTTCATAACACTCATATACCATAACTTAGCCATTCTTCAATTGATGAGCATCCACTCAGTTTCCAGATTCTTTGTGGCAAATATTTTAAAAGAATTAAAAAACCATACTTCAATCAAACAAGCTGATAAAATACATCTGATTATTATTAATATCTCTCTGCTTGCCCCATGACCACAATTAAAAGGCAGATGATGCATTTTCTTAACTCTTTCCTAGGATCAATTTTTGCCACTGTAATTCCACAATATTCAGTTTTATTTTAGTATTTTTTTCCTGTTTATATTATTTGCCTTCTGCATATTGTTTTTTTGGTTCTCATTACTTCAATCTGTATGTTAATATAATAAATCTTCCCACACTTCTCTGAATTTTTTATGTTAATTATTTCTTAAGGAGCAATTATATTTCATTGCATCAGAGGCCATACTTCCATTTCCCAATCTGTAGGTGTTTTCTTTGTTTCTAATTCTTTGCTACCACAAAAGGGGCTGTTATTAATATTTTAGTATTTTTTAACTTTCTTTTAAATCTTTTAACTTTTCTTTAATCTTCTTGAGATATGTACCTAGCAGTGAAATTTCAAAGAGTATGGGAAATAAATGCAGTTTTTTTTTTCCTTTTGGCAAGTCAATCAAGGTTATGTGACACCGCCCAGTTGACTTGACATTAGGAAGTGTCAAATGTCTGAGGCTGGATTTGAACTGAGGTCTCCTGACTCCAGAGCTGGTGTTTTATCCACTGCATCATCTAGCTACCTCCTGTAAATGCTGCTTTAATAATTTATTTATTTATTAATATATGTTCATCAACTCTTGACATGTATGAATAGATGAGTGGATGAGTAGTGTTCTTAGGCATACACAGTTCCTTGCCTTAGAAGTTTTTGCTTATTAAAAAGCAAGCTGCATACTATATGTTTGGAAAAACAGAACTATGGTCTCTCTCTTTCAGGGATTGATGCTAACTTAACCGTGTTACAGAATGCAGTCATAGAATCTTAGAATGGGAAGAGAGCTGCATATTATTCTAGTCTAATGCATTCTGAGTAGGAACTCCCATCTACTAGCTCTCTGACAAGTGGTCACCTGTATTCCTCTTGAAGATCACTAGTGACTAGAAACCCACCATTCCTTGAAGTTGGGCAGATCTAATTACTAGGAAGGATTTTCTTCCATTATGTCTAGAAAACTGCTTCCCTGCCTTTTTTTTCTCTCACAGGCCAATCAAGAGGAAAAGAATACCTACCGGTACAAAAGTTGTATAGCTGTGGCTGTGTGATTGTCTTATCTAAATCAAACCAGAAACATTTTGGCTTTAGCATGTTCTGGAACAGATGTTAGCAGACTGAGTTTAAATTCAGCCTTTACTATTGGCTTTAAAAAAAAGTTTATGAGGTTCATAATTTCCCTATCAACAAACATGTTATTTCTAATGCATCCTACTGTCTGTCCATCTTGATCAATAGTACTTGAGGGAAGTTAACTAGTTTCCATCTAAAATATTCCAATAAAAATAGTTATTTTTTAAACGTTTAAAAGAATATACCTACAGCTTTTCAGAAAATTTGACTACCTTGAGTGGCCTAGACTAAAACTTCTTAAATTGTGGGTCAGGATTGGGGATTATGCAACTGAATGTAGGGGGTCACAAAAAATTTGCCAACAATAAAAGATTTCTGAATGCCCTACATCCAATAGTATCAAATATTCCTCCTGGTTTAAATTCTTTATGTAAAAATAAAGAAGTACATCTTGTTAGCATGCAAGTTTGTTTTAATTTTAATAAGTGGTACAATTATATGTATACAAAAGAGTTACTTTAAAATAAATTATTTTATGATTTATTATCAGTAAATAAAAAGAGTTTGTGAGTGGAAAAATTTAAGAAGCCATAGTCTAGGTAACTGAAATTTTACTGTAATTGAATTAGGAGAACAAATTCAGTTCTTGGTTTATTCTTGATACCTTGAGAACCTTGTTATAATCTTATTCTTGTGAAACCTGTAGTGAAACAATACTATGGAACAGTGAATGAATGAGGTTTTTTCCCCTTTCCTTTCGGTTCCCCTTTGTCTTCTCCTTCCCCCTTCTCTTCCCTTTCCACATAGAAAACATTTCTGCCACATTTGTCAGAAGTGTGCAGATTTATCAGGAATTTACAGTCTTAGAGAGTTACCTGGGGCACCAAGAAAACTAGTCAGTCAACAATCTTTTAAGTACTTACTATGTGCCAGACATGGTTAACTGCTAGAGATTAAAAGGCTAAATAAATAGATAATAGATGCTGTCCTCAAGAAACCTCTATTTAAATAGCAGAGACTGTGTAGCCTAACAGGGTCCTCCAACTTTTTAAATAGGCGGCCAGTTCACTGTCCCTCAGACTGTTGGAGGGCCGGACTATAGTAAAAACAAAAACTTTGTTTTGTGGGCCTTTACATAAAGAAACTTCATAGCCTTGGGTGAGGGGGATAATCGTCCTCAGCTGCCCCATCTGGCCTGAAGGCCATAGTTTGAGGACCCTGGAGAGATACTTAGGTAGAGAGAAGAAATATAGAGTAGATGGATGGGATTCTGGGAAAGGAAGTCATTAGCAGCTGTGTGTGGGTGGAGGGGGGTTAGGGGGAAGGGAGATTAGAAAAGGCCTCCATGAGGTTTTTATCTTAGACTTGAAGAAAGTCAGCGAAACTAAGATGTGGGAATAAGGGGACAGAAAATTCCAGATGTGAGAGAATGTTGGGCTCAGATGAAAGCATGGAGATGAGAGATGGATTGTTATGTTTAAGGAACTGCAAAAGGCTAGTGTGTGTGTGTATGGGGGGGGGGGAGTTTAAAAAATAAGAAAAGTAGGAAGGGCCTGATTGTGAAGAGTTTTAAATGCTAATGGGATTTATATTTGACTCTGGAACTAAGAGGGGGCCACTGGAGCTTTTTGAATAGGGGGATGGCATTCTCAGATGTAAACTTCAGAAAAATCAACTTCGGAGATATATTAAGAGTAGAGTGGAGAGAGCCTTGAGGAGGTAGGGAGACCAAATACGAAGGTATTGGAGTAGTCTAGACAAGAGGTGATTAGGACTTGAAATAAAATTGAGACTATATGAGTGAAGAAAGGAAAAATGTATAAAAAAGATGTTGTAAAAGTAGAAATGACAATATTTGTAACATATTGGCTACGTGGAGTGAGAGTGAGGAGTTTGCCAGGATCTCATAGCATATCTGCACTAGAGACAATACTTGAATCTGGATATTCCTAATTTTTAAGACCAATCCTCTATCCACTAAATAATACTGCCTCTCTTTATTATATTATAATAATACATAAATAATTATAATGATATATAAAATATGTCCTTTATTTTTATAATTTATTATAGACTAATTTACTTATGTAACATCTGTATAACTTATAAAACTGATAAATGTAATTGCTACTAATAATATGATAAGATTGTAGACATAGGGAAGGGACTTTATATGGTACCTTAACCCTCTTCATTTTATAAACAACACCTCGAGAGATTAATGGTGACTATGTCTATATAGCTAGTAAGAAGCCAAGCCAAAAATTAGACCCTCCAATTCTAGGATGAATTCTGCTGAACCATGTTACCTAAATCCTTTGCTCCACTCCTTTTTTTTTCTTCTTTCTGTTAAGATCAGTCATTCAAGTTTATTGGCAATAAAAAGACTACAATCATAAGTAGCTTACAATTATATACCAATACATATTTGATTGGTAATAATTTTGACTTGTTAGTAGTAGCCATCTTTTATATAATGCAAAGTACTTTATGTATGTTAACTGATTTGATACTAATTTCTGCATAATATTAAAGGTATCTGAATAATGTTTAATCTTAGGTTCAGTGAAAATATTTGTAATAACATAACAAGGAAGAAATTTGCAAATTTCTACCTCTTCTGCCTCTTAAGAGACTGATCACATCCTCTGCTTAAGGACAGTTGGAAGCTAGTTCCTTTAATGTGACTTGGCCATGTTTGGGGTCAGGGGACAATTGGGGTGTGTGTATGAAGAGGAGATTGTGAAAGGGCTTTACTTCCTACTTGCTAATACTGTTGGCTATCTCTGGCAGCCATGGAGAATTGAAGAGAATTCCTCTTCTCCTAACTCATGCTTTGGAATGCAGCTTCTATTAGGTGGCTTTCAGTGTTCAAGGAAAAGGAAAAAGTAACTCTTCACACTGACCTCACCTAATCTTTTGGCCATCCCTAGCATGCAAAGAGCCCTCTGTGAGCCTTAATAGGAGCCTGGGGGAAAGGACTAGTAATATTTGTCCCAAATAAACTCTCATTTCTCTTTCTCTTTCCCTCTTTCATGGTGAAACCGATGTGAGGCAGAGAGAACAAGTATCCAGTTTTTTGCTGGAGAGTAATGGTCTATTTTGTGAATCTGACCTAGAAAAATGTTCAAAGGGAAAGGGAATGGAAGAAAGGGAGAAGGAGAGGGAGAAAGGGGAGAATGAGAGAGAGAGAGAATGGGGAAAGAAAGAGAAAGGGAGAAAGAGGGAGGGAATAAATGGAAATGGATGAAAATAAAAGGAATGAGCATATTGGAAGTATGTTCTCTAGTAGACAGTATTATCCGGTTTGACTTTTAGCTATTATAAACCATATTTTGAGGGAATGTGTGTATGTGTGTGTGCGTTATACATATACACATATGTGCACATGTTTTAAGCTAAACATATTCATCCCTAACCACTTATTTCACTTTTATTACAGTCATAAAATGGAACTCGTGCACCCTTGGTGCTTATACAAGGATATGAAAGTGTTTATTAGAGACCCAAAGTCCACATTGAATTTAGAATGATCTAGTCAGCATTTGCTGTTCACTTGGATTTTCATCAGATCCTTCATTCAGGATGGACTGAGGAGTTTCAGATAGACATTCATGTGTCAGTATGTCCTCAGGTGCCTAGATTTCCTGTCTTTTAAACCAACCATCTTTAGGATATATCGCTAAACTTGAGGGTATCAAAGGAAGGGAAAAGAAATGGGCTCCTGAGAAGTACCATTTAATACCAGTCTCTACTCCTGGTCTGGCTTAGTGAAGCCAGACTAAGATTTTGACAAATCAAATCGGTCTCCAGCTACTTTCTACCTCTCCAGCTGTCCCCAAGTTCTTGTCCCCTTTATGATATCATTGTCTCTAAAAATCAACTGTGGTCTCTCTCTAAAAACAAGGTGAGGAACTCTGGCCTATGGGCAGTATAAGGCCCACAAAATCATTTGGTCTGGCCCTGCCAAGGCAACCACAGGCAATAATGAGCTGCTTGAATTCCATTCGTTGATAATTTTGTATGGCTTGAAAATGGCATTATAAATAAATATCCTAATGGCCACTGGGAGAAAAAAAGATTCCCCACCCTCTAAAACCTGCCTGTGAAAGTATTGCACAATAATGTTCAAAAGCTATCTATATTTATAGACAGTTACCTTTGGTCCCTAAAGGTAGATAAAAATTACCTGCTGATCTTAACTGATAGATCCGAGCCATCTGACTGACAGGGTTCCCCTGAGAAAGGCAAGCCTAGCTTGAAAAGCAAATGACAAAGTTTAAACTTTGAGTTTTAACAGAATTAGAAAAACAAAGATTTTTGCTCTGTGGTCGTTAAAGGGAAGTGAGAGTAAGCTTATGAACTAGGTACCATGTAGCAGAAGAGTTTGAAAGAATAACGCAATGCAGGTGTGTATATTTATGTGTCCAACAAATATACATACCCATATTTTAATGTTTATTTTCTTTAAAATGTAGAAGGAAATGTGCCCTAAGCAGTGTGAAAGAAAAGCCTTCTCAGGGCCAATTGTTAGGAACACTGTCTCCTTGCACTCTCCGCCTATAAGCCAAAGTACGAGTTCTGATCCTTTCCCAGTTAACATTAACTGCCCTACCACTCAGGGTCAGTGTTTTCTGAATTAATTTCCCTTTGTAGTCAAGAGACTGGATCACTTGGGTGTGAGTGAGCATCATTATCAGTGTTAAGAATGCCTGTGCAGACTGCTTACCTGCTGATGTTGTAGAACATTAATGTAACTTAGAAAACCCAGGGCTTGCCAGAAAATTCCCAGCCTTGACTCCCTGATCTAAGTTCTGTGCATCTGCATTTGTGTGTTTATGTTGGTGTATATATTTGTAAATGTATGTGGTTATATATGTACACATGCAGCCGCATGTTCTTGTGGGTGTTATGTAAATCCCACCTTTGCCCCTAACAGGCTTTGTGACCTCAGGGAGACCAACTGGTCTCTTTCGAGTTTCAGTTTCCTCATCTATAAAATTAGGAATTGAACTAAATGTTCTCTAAGGTTCCTTCCAGCTCAAGAACTCTCTGAATATATATTAGAAATAGATTTTTAGGTACCTGGGTTTCCTGTCTTTCAAATCAGCTCATTTAGGAGCTTGGATTAAAAGAATGCAAGGCTTGGAGGTAGGAAGACAGCTTCTAATCCTGGCTGTGACATTTATTAGTTGTAAATTTTACCTTTGGCAAGTGATTTAATATCTCAGTTGCTTTTGCTCATCTATAAAATGGCGGTAACAATGTCAGTGGGAGCTCTAAGGAATTCACCGATAAGAAGAAAATCCTCATCTACATCAAAATATTTATGGAAGCATTTTTTTGATTACAAAGAATTGGAAACAAAGTAGATATTCATTGATTGAGGAATGGCCAAACAAATTGTGGAACATGAATGTAATGGTAGATGATATTGTGTTACAAGAAATAATATGTGGCAGAATCTAGATAGAAGTGTGAAAGTAGCATTTTGCTAAGTTCTCAAGATATATCCCCTTCAAAACAACCCAGGAATAGATGGATTTGTCAGAAAATTCTATCAAAAATTCTAACAAATATTTAAAGAACAATTAATTTCAATTTTAAATAAACTGGAAAAAATAGATTAAATAAACTATAAGCAAGGAAATTACAGAAATTTATCAAAAAGATCACAGACTATCACCAGGATAAATTTATACCAGCAATATTAGGAAAACTAGAAGCATTATTGAGTCATGCCCATAATAAAATCAACAAAAATATCAATATAGAAAAAACTTTAGTCAAAATACAATACCCATTTCCATGAAAAATACTAGAAAATATAGGAATAAATAATGCTCTTAAAATGATACAGTTTCTCTAAAACTCAGAGTAAGAGTTCTCTGTTTTAGGAACAAACTAGAAGCCTTCCCCATAAGATCAAAGATGAACTAAGAATGCTCATTATTATTCAATAATTGTACTAGACAAAGTACTGATAGCAATTTCAGAAGAAAAAGAAATTTAAGGAATAAGGAGAGTAGTAAAAAAAAAAACAATCATTTTTTGAAGATGATATGAAAATTTACTTGTAAAACTATTGAAAGTCAACTAAAAAGCTAATCAAAACAATGAACAACTTTAGTAAACTTAAGGATATAAAATAAACCTACAAAATCACAATTGTTTCTCCATATTAATTGTAGCAGGAAGAGATGGAAAGAAAAATTCCTTTTAAAGTAATTGATGACAGTTTAAAGTACTGGGAATTCTACCTGACCACACACACACACACACACACACACACACACACACACACACACACACATAAACTATGTGAACACAACTGTAAAACCTCTTCATAGTAATGAAGATAGACCTAAATAACTGGAGAAATACTAATTTCTCATGGGTGAGCCAAGGCAGTGTAATAAAAATGAGAATATTACTTAAATTAATTTACTTATTCAGTGACATCATTAAAATTACCAAATAATTATTTTATAGAGTTAAAAAAAATTAGAGCTATAAAACAGAAAGTCAAGAATATGAAGGGAATCAATGGGGAAAAAATTGGGAAGAAAAGGGGCCTAGCAATAGCAATCTCAAAACTTTATTGCAAATTGATAATCATCAAAACAGTTTGGTACTTGATAAGAAATAGTGATTGATCAATGAACTAGATTAAGTAGCCAATATACAAAAAACAAATGAGTATAGTAACCTAGTATTTGATAAATTCAAAGGTCTCAGTTCTTGGAGCAAGTTCTCCCTATTTGACAAAAACTGAAAAACAGCAAGACAGAAACTAATTATAGATCATTGTCTCAAACAATATATTAAACTAAGCTGAAAATAGGTCCATAATTTAAAGGCTAAAATGAACTTATTAGAAGAGGATGGAAAAAATTACCTGTGAGATCTTTTGATAGAGAAAGACATGAGTAACAAGAGAGGTTCACAAGAAGTAAAATGAATGATTTTGATTAAATAAAATTAAAAAGGCTTTTGTATAAAGTCAATGCAGGCAAAGTTTTTTTTTTACTGCAAGTTCCTGTGACAAAGGTCTCATTTCTCAAATATATAGAGAATTGAGTGAAATTCATCAAAATAAGAGCCATTCTCTACATGATAAATGGCCTGAGAATATGTAGAATAAGAAATCACAGCTGTCAATAATCATATAAAAGCATGCTCTAAATTACTAATAATTAAATTATTGCAAATTAAAGATGCAAATTAAAACAACTCTGAGATACCACTTCACACCTATCAAATTGGATAAGATGACAGAACAATAAAATGACAAATGCTTGAGGAGATATGGGGCAAAAACATACAGAAGTGCGCAGTTAGTGGAGCTGTGAACTAATCCAACCATTCTGGAGAATGATTTGGAATCATGCCCAAAGATCTAAAACTCTAAGAATCCTCTGACTCAGCAGTATTAGTACTGTCTATAGCCCAGGCAGAAGTACAAAAAAAGAAATGACTCATATTTATAAAAGTATTTATAACAGCTCTTTTTGTGGTGGCAACGAATTGGGAATTAAAAGGATGCTCATCAATTGGGGAATTGTTGAAGACGTTATCCCCAATTGACAGTTGTGATAGTTTGTGATATGATGTAGACTGCTGTAATATACGAAATGATGAAGGGAATGGTGGCAGAAAAACTGGGGAAGAATGAACTGATGCCAAATGAAGTAAGTAGAACCAGGAGAACAGGGTACATGATAATAGTAATATAAGAATACTCAACTGTGAAAAGCTTAGTAACTCTGATCAATACTGTGATTTACCACAGTTCCAAAAGACTCATGATGAAAAATGCTATCCAGCAACTGATAAATGATGAACTGAGATTGCAGGTGGGCAGCATATTTTTTCCCCTTTATTTTTCCTGCTTTTTAGTGCCCTGGAACATGGTTAAAGTAATGGGCATCATATTTTTTGTCTTCTAAATGAAGGCAAAGTGGGAGGACCAAAGAAAGGGAGAGAATTTGGAACAAAACATAATAAAAAAAGAAATGATATGTGAGATGAGATGCCTGGAACTGATACAGAATGAAATAAGCAGAGCCAAGAAAGTAGTATACACAATGACTACAAAATTGTAAATGGAAAGAACCACACAGGAAAAAAAAAAATGAATGTAGTAAAATTATAAAGATCAAACATGACTCAAATGAAGAGATATGAGAGGATACCCTCAATTTGCAAAAGTAGTGTACATTGCATATAATTTCTGATTTTTTAAATGTATTGATTTTTTCCTTAAAAATACTAATTATTATATGAAATAGCTCTGGGGAAGAAAGAAGGCTATTGGGGAAATTATGATGACTTAAAAGAAGAGAAGATACCAAAATCTTTTTATTTTAAATAATACCAGTAGGAACAGGGGGTCCAAAAGGATCAGACTTAACTGAAATCACATCAACCAACAGCCACCAGTAGGACCTAACTCACTTGGTTATTGTAAGATTCAGATAAATAATGTATGTAAAGTAAGCCTTAGAGTGGGAATACACATACATCTCTTATTGAACATTTTGCTTTATTATTGTTTATTATTTGCTTAATAGCAGTAATTGCCTATTGCTACTATCATCTTCATTAGAGTAGTTCCTTGAGGGCAGAAACTATTGTTTTCTGTTGTTTTTTTCTTCTATATTTCAAGATCCTCTCCATGATGTTTGGACATAGCAAATATTTTTTGTTAAATGACCTGCTAGTTTTGATGTTCATTTATAAAATTCTCACTATGTGCCAGGCATTTTGTTATGTGCTAGGGATATAAAGATAGAAACAATGGCTGAAGTCAAGAAGCTCACATTCTCCTAGGGGAGAAATGCTTTCTCATTTTTTTTTTTCTTGTTTGAGCTGATCTTCTGAGCAGCAAGATAATAAGTATATATATGCATATAATGGGAAAAAATAAATTCTGACATTCTTTTACAATTAAAAAAAGAGAATTAGTTCAAGGGTTAAGTGAACTTTTAAGATGAAGAAGTTTCTATGGCCTGGTAACCTCGAGGTGGCAGTGAATGCGAGGAAGAATTTCTTTCCCAATGATTCCAGCTCTCCTGCTCATCTTCCCCCAGTTTTTAGGCCCTCCCTCCTAAAACTTTTGTGTACATTCTTTATATCTTTGATTTATAGTATATATACACACACACACACACACACATATATATACAAACATACACACACACATATATACAGAGAGTATACTTCCTTTAGAGTATGAGGCTCTTTATAAAGGGCAGCCACTGTTTCATTTCTGTCTCTATGTCTAGCTTAGCATAATACCTGGTCTATAGTAGATGCTAAATGAAGGCTTGTTGCACAATTGAGTTTTAGATTCTGGCTCTATTGCTTTAGTTAAAATCACAGACTTTTTTGGGCTTCCATTTGTTTCTCTGGATTAGATGATCTCCAAGTGTTTAAATGAAGGCTTTTTGCACAATTGGGTTTTAGATTCTGGTTCTGTATCCTCTGCTTCCTTCCTAGAACACTTTCTCCTCTGCTCCAACTATTAATCTCCCTGACTTTGTTAAATCCCAGCTAAAAATCTCATCTTTTACAAGAAAGTATTCCTTAACCCCTCTTAAATCCAGTGCTTTCCCCTCTTTTAATTATCTCCTATTTAGTCTGTGTATATTGTTTTGTATACGCTTTTTTATATGTTGTCTCTCCCATTAGAATGTAAGCCCCTTGAGGTCAGGGACCGTCTTTTGCTTCTTTTTGTATCCCCAGCACAAAACCCAGCACCTGCTGCTTAATAAATGTTTATTCCTTGAGTCCTGACTCCAGCCTCAGTTTGCGATCCATCTGGCCCCCTCGCTGTCCCCAGGAAAGAATATTAGTGTTAATGATCCAACCATTGATTTGATATAGGGAACCCACAGATGAGGAAATGCCCTCTACTTTTAGGGCGGCACCTTCTTTGCAGTTTATAGCTTAGGAAGTTGCCTAGAGAAAGCCAGAGGTTTACTTACCCCTGATCATACAGATGACGATAATTTAAACCCAGATCTTCTTGACAAATCCAAGTTTCTAATCACCTATGCCATACTACCAACTGCAAATAGTAGGCACTTAATGTTTGTGGGCAAATACATCGATTGACATTTTGTTGTGTTCTTGTTCAGTGATGTACAGAATGCAGCTGCTGGCTCTTTTGCCTCCGCTTTTGCCGCCTTGGTGCTGTGCCCCACGGAGCTGGTGAAATGTCGCCTACAGACCATGTACGAAATGCAGGCGTCAGGGAAGATAGCGGAAGGCCAAAAGTAAGTTCCATTTGCATGGATCCCCTTGCCACCTTGGAAGGGTGGAGGGGCAGGTCTTATGTATGGGATGCTCTGTATGCTGGAGGATGGAATGTCTCAGGAGTTTGCTGATATGTTGAATCAAAGAGTGAATGTTAAACATAGAAATAAGCCTATTTTGTTGTAATTTGCCCTTCTACAATACATTGATTTAGAGAGCACCAACTTTCTCTCAATGAGACTTGCAGAAACTATCTTATTTCTGATATTCTTTAAGAAATTTAATCTGCCTTGCTGCTAGAAAAAGCTTAGATAATTTTGAGAATTTAAGATGTTTTTAAGGAAAGTACTTTAAAGTGTGATAGAAGAAGGTATTGATGAGAATGATATAAAAAAGTAATTTATTTAAATTAATTCCAAGGTAATTATTTTTTAAAAGCTGTGTAAATAATTCAGCTAGAAGAGTAGTCACTTCTTTCCCCTTCTATGAAATACTGAACATCATACTCCCTATCCCCCCACCAAAAAAAAGTGAATGTTGAGTGATAGGAATTGAAATCTTTTGTATTTTAGAAGAGAAATGTCCCAGCCATGAGAGATTACATAGCATTGGGACTAGTTGTTGTGATTTTGTTTTTCTTGATCTTTGCTATTGGTCCCCAGAACAACCTTGGGCAAATCTTTTAAGTCTCTTGTTGTAGTTGCCTTTTATAAAATGGAACTGATTTTGACATCCTGGCTGTTCTGAAGGGGCCTGGCAAATGAGGTAATGTCTGGTTAAATCCTTTGAACTTCTCCAAAGGAAGACATCAGACACAAGTTATGTTAATTATCTCAGGGCCTCCAAGTCCTCAGGTGATTTGAGTTTGAGTCCCATCTGTTGCCATAGAGTGAAGTGAGAGGTGAATTATTTACTATTTGGTAAATGGCCCCTTCCCGGTCCTTAGTCTAGAAAAGAAATAATAGAGGAACAGAGCTCCTTACCATAACTGTAAACCAGTGAGCCTCATGAACACCAATTTTTAAAAAAGGAAATAAAATTTTGGTAAAGAAGCTACAGCAACATGTTTTGAAAAATCATACATCAGGACCTGGTTAGATTTAAGTAGGATTGATTCATTATTAAGAAAGAGATGAATATCAATACAAAGGAACATTCAGAGGATTTTAGCATTGAGCACTGGGCTCATCTAGTCCAATCCAGGTCTTCTGCTATCAATTCTGGTGTTCTTGCCACGACAGCAGAACTACACCTCTTTATAACAATGCTGTTGCACATCCTGGCCTGTCAGAATACCCCGCAGATGTGATTACAACAAGCAGTCCCACTCACATGATTTCCATGCTTCCTCTTCTTTATTTGTCTTTAATTAAGTAACTCAGTTTCTACTTGACATGATGGGACATAGAGCCTGGGCCTTTTGACCAGGAACACCTGGATTCAAGTCCCACTAATGGCACTGCAACCTGGAGCAAAGACACTAGCATCTCACTGCTTTAGGTAACTCCAGCTCTTTAAGTTGCAGAGAAGACACTGACCTGCTCTAGCAGAAGGAATGACCTCATTTGGGAATTATTTATACCAGTAAAATCACAGATGCAATCCTTATCCCTCTGTGCTTTTTTATTTAGTACAGAAGAGTTAAATGGTAGCTCATAGGTTTCAATACTTAAGTAGCAGGCAGCATATTAACTTAGAAAATCACAAATTAATGTTACCTATGTTATGTTGTACTTTTGTATTGCATTTTTATTTTATTAAATTTTCCATATTCCATATACATATATAGTATGTAAATGTATATTTATATAAATAATGTGTATGTATATGGAGAGACAGAGACAGAAAAAGACAGCAAGAGAATGGGAGAGGGGAAGAGCATAAGGAGGTGGGGTAGTGGTGCTTGTTAAATGCCTTGTGGAATGAGATTAAGTGGAGGTTAAGTAGCTCCCAAAATTGAGGTTAATTAATTTGCCCAGGATCACATAGCTGGTAATCCCAATTATATTTTAATCTGGTTTTATCAGCTGTTAGGGAGTTTTGCAGACTGCTTGAAGCCGGCAAGCCTTGAGTTTGATACCTTTGCTGCAGTTGATCTATTGAACAGCCTAGAAATAACATTTACCCTGCAATTTTACTTCTTCCTCCTTATTTTAGTCATTTAGCCACCTGAACAAAATCCATTTATTGCCCACCAAAGCACAAGGTATAGAAAGGAAAATTAAGGAGACAGGAATAAGAGAACATTTTAATCACCTAATAAGATTCTGATTCTTACAAATCCATCACAAGAAGGCTGTCTAAAGAATAGGGTTGTTGAAGATAAATTGTGTGTTGGACTAAAATTTAATTGAGGTGATATTCTGATTTGCCATTGTTCCTTTTTGGAGGCAAAGAATTAGTGGGGAAGAGAGGGAATAAAGAGAAGAGATGAAGTTATATATTTAAATAGCTAAGTGCTTATATAGTATTGTGGCCAGGATATCACAAGTCCTGTCTTGCTATCAGGAGTCTTCCCGGTGGGCTAAGTACAAACCTGTAATTGGAAGAAAAGAATGGTGAGCTTGGTCCAGAAAACTCTAGGTTAGACATATACTAGATTCATCTTGTTTTTCTTCTACAGGAAAGCCCATTCCTGTCTGGTGCTCCAGGAAAAGCAAATGTTGGAAATCCCAGTGGGATAGTGGGAAATATGTGGCATTTGGAATCAGAGAATCTGGCTTCTACTCTCAGTTCCTCTTTTTAGTGTTCCTGTGACCTTGGATGAGCTATTTAACTTCTTTGGGCCCTGGGTGATAAGTGACAAGGTTGGACTGAATCATGGAAGCCAAATTAGGTGGAATTTAAACACAGCGAAGTCTAGGGTGGGGCCAGAGCCAAATGGAAATGTTTGAGAATGTTTAATAAAATAAAAATACAGTGCAACATAGACATTAATTTGTGGTTTTCTAAGGCAAGGATCTGTTCTCCTTTGAGTGTGATATTTCTGGCCTAGGAAATTTAGGGCCCTTCATCTGAGACTGAGTAGATTTAATTATGTTATGCTGATATAAAGTTGCTGTCATATATTCTTTTTTCTTTATCAGTTTTTTTTCTCCCTTATTCAGTCATTTCAGTTTTATCCAGCTCTTCATAACCCATTTGGGTTTCTTTGTCAAATGAAAAAAAAAAGTTAAGATAACAGGATTAGATGTGTTTAGGGTCCCTTAGCTAGTAAGTGTCTGACATATCTATTGAACCACCTAGCTTGATCCTTCTTTGTCAACGAATCCTAAAAAATATGCTCTTGTCACTTAGAGGAAAATGGTTGACTGGAAGAAGATTAATGAAAAAAAAAATTCATTAGAAGAATGACCAGCCAGATTATTCTGCCCATTAGTTGGGGGATAGGTAATTAGGGTTGAGGTACAATCCTTAGGTCTTTGAATTTAGGGAGCCAGGTTGTGTCAAGGGCCAAGAAAAATCCAAGAGCTCTCATAATTCCTATGTGGGGATTAAAGATCCAGGAAATTTAGTCAGACTTGGAAACAATAAGAGCCTTGCATCTAAGAGCTAAATTCCCTTTTTTATTCTGCCCAGGAGAAAGAATTGGAATATCAGAAAACTAACAAAGAGTTGTCTTCAGGGATAGAATCCTGAATCCTTCCTAGGTTTTGAGAAAAGAATTTATCCTAAAATAATGTCTGATTATGGTACAAGACCAGTCTCTTTATTGATGGAAGGCAGCAAGAATTGGTGATGAACAGTTTGGGGGCCATTGTTTTCTTCCTTCT
The DNA here is from genome assembly GCF_016432865.1 of Antechinus flavipes. NCBI lineage: Eukaryota > Metazoa > Chordata > Mammalia > Dasyuromorphia > Dasyuridae > Antechinus > Antechinus flavipes. The sequence goes on along the minus strand of NC_067400.1, from coordinate 546,474,943 downwards.
TTATTCAAAAGCTAATGTGTATTTATGTTGTCTTTTCTCCCAGTACTGTGTGGTCCGTAGTAAAAGGCATTCTTCGAAAGGATGGCCCTCTGGGTTTCTACCATGGACTCTCCAGCACTTTACTTAGGGAAGTGCCTGGATATTTCTTCTTTTTTGGTGGCTATGAACTGGGCCGATCATTTTTTGCATCGGGAAAATCAAAAGATGAGTTAGGTATGTACCTGTTTTTTTTAATAGATCACAAATTGTTGCATGTGCTTTGAATTATCCCAGTGTGGTCACCAAAGTTACACTGTCTCCTTTTTAGGCATCCATGAGATACAGTGTGGTGGCTTTGAACAGAGATAAAGAGTGTATTAATAGGTATTCCCAGTCTTAACCCAAGGTTAGATATGCCTTTGCTCAGTATAGATTTGAAGAGTGCATTCGAAGTCCCCTTCCTCAGGGTAACATTTTCTCACTAATTCAATTGAACATTCACTGTGTCTATTTGAGGAAGGAGAGCAATAGAAAAAAATATTTGCATGGGATTTCTACATGGTAGAGAAATAACCTTGGGAGAAACTTCAGTAGCCAGTTATTAAAAGTAGATAATACAGGATTTGGTGAATACATTGAAGAACCTAACTCATCTTTAAGTTCAGTATAATTATTCTGATATGTATGGATGTTTGACTGGATCCTTACTTTTGTGTCTTCTCATCTCCTTTGGTTAGGTTAATCCTTTTTTGTTTGTTTGTTTGTATTTCACCAACAAGTTCAATTCATTTATCTGAAATTTAAATTTTAAGATACAAAATTCTTTCCCTCCACTTTCCCCATTCATTAAGGAGGCAATAAATATGATGCCCATTTTCCATATGAAATCATACAAAGTGTATCTCCATATTAGCCATCGTGTTGGGTAGGGTACAGTAGGGTGAGGAAGCAAGAAAAATAAGGTGAAAGAAATTATGCTTAAGTACTCAATCCATCAAGTCTGTCTGAAAGTGGATAACATTTTTCATCACTAGTCCTTTGGAAATGTTGGGGATCATGATATTGATTCGCATAGCTAAGTCTTTCACATTTGATTTTCATTATGATATTGTGGTTACCATGGACAATTTAGTCTAACCCTTCTTGGATTTACATAGCTATTGTCTTTTAAACAAAACATTAAGGCTTTTGGGAAGTTAGGCTGAATTATAAAACTTGAGGGAAATGATGGCAAATTAAAACTTTATTTCCTATTAGACATTTTTGGAAAGACTTGGTCACATAATTCTGCTTTCTCCAGTCTCTAAGACAAAGTGGTTATAAGGCTGGGATAAAGAACTATATAGAACAAGAACTTTCACATGAATTTGGGGTTTCTTGTCCTGAAAGACATAAGGAACAGTCCAGAAACTGAAAATAGTTTGTGTTTCTGGCTGTCCTGACAGGGTCACATTTGTCCCTTTAAGAATCTTTTCTTGGAATTGTATTCTTTGGCATAATGAGAAACTCATTGGTGATCTTTCCCAGGTGTTGAGATGATTATATCAACTGCCCTGTACTTCTGGTAACATGATGTTCTTCTTTCTTCTTTAGGACCCATCCCTTTAATGTTAAGTGGTGGCTTTGGAGGAATCTGCCTCTGGATTGCTGTGTATCCAGTGGACTGTATTAAATCAAGAATCCAAGTTCTTTCCATGTCTGGAAAACAGGCTGGCTTTGTGGGGACATTTGCAAGTGTTTTAAAAAATGAAGGTGAGTCTACGGATATTAAAAACTAGAATATAAAACTTGTATGCCTTCAGAAGTTAAAAGTGTCAGGATTTAGTATCAGGGCTGGTATTTGATCCTGGGAAGTTGAGAGATGAACCTTGGGGTGGCGGGAATGTTAAGGGAAAGAATTTAACAGTGTTTGCTGTGTAGTAATGGTTGTTAAGTCTTGTGCAACTTTTTGAGAACCCCTTTTGGGTTTTCTTGTCAGACTCTGGAGTAGTTTGCCATTTCCTTCTCATTTTACAGATGAGGCCATTGAGGCAAACAGGTTTAAGTGACTTGCCATAACTCACACAGCTAGTAAGTGTCTGGGGCTGGATTTGAACTCAAAAAAGTGAATCTTCCTCACTTCAGGCTTAGCACTGTACCACCTAAAATTGCCCAAGTATTTGTTATAGAATATTCAAGTTGTATCCATGAAGTTTAAAGAAAATGGGAGCTTGGAAAGAATGACTATAAAATAAATTTGGCAAGTAGAGATTGAATGAATATATTTGAGTGAATCAGGGAGGACTAAGCAACTTTGGCTAGAATGAGCTGTACTCTGAGAAGCTGCAGGAGTTCAAGGCAGATATCCACGTCCTTGTATCACTTTCCTCAACCTTCATCACCACCTCTAATACATAGCGTAAATGCCAGTTAAGAAAGCAGTAGTGAAAAGCTGTATATCATATATTATCTCATATTACCTATCTGTTGCAAGCATTTTCCGAGCTCTTCAGTTCTGTATTGGGAAGTGAATATCGAAGGGAGCACATTGTGACCTAGGACATAAAATGGGCACAAAATACGAGCTAATTTTCAGGATTATTAAAGTATTTATATGGGCATTAAACACTTGGAAGTATGAGCTTAAATAACTGCCTCCTGAGTGCTTCCCTTGTGAATTCAAGAGTCCAGTACCCATCCTTATAACAGATATCCTTTGTACTCAAAGCCATTTGGCGTTTCAGTTGGATTTTGTGTTCTAATTTCAGATGAACAAGAAATATAAAGAATTTGAGTACTTACTGTCCAAAACTGGGCACTTGAAAAATATATTTTGTTCATTCTGCAAGACCCCCATATATTAATTAAATCAATCATCAATCACTTTCTGTTCTGAATGCTTTTTGTTATGTTCTCTCCAGCACTGCCCAGCTGGTTTATTACATGAGCATGGGTATCGCAGTTATCTCAAGGGTGTAATGAATTTGCCCATGATTTCTGTTAGTATGACTGGAGGAAACCATTAGCTGCATCTGTAACTATTGTTTTGTGTACATTTATAGGTATTTTTAGCAGAAAAATAGGAATACCTGGGTTCAAGTGCTATCTCTGTCATATGGTGCCATTGTGACCTTTGATGTGTCACTTAACCACTTACTGCTCTGGACATGTCTCAGACTATAAACTGTAGAGAAGGTGCTAACCTCTTTGAGAGAAGTAGTTCTGTCATCCAGGGTGGTTCCTATATTATTGAAAAGAATAGATTCTTGCTACCTCAATGTTTTTTTTAACCATGATTTGCACTTCTGTGTCATATTCATCATTAAAATGCCAATTTTTTGTTTTGTTTTCTTTTGTAGGGATAGGCGCCTTATATTCTGGACTGAAACCTACTTTGATCCGAGCTTTCCCTGCCAATGGGGCCTTGTTTTTGGCATATGAATACAGTAGGAAGTTGATGATGAGCCAATTTGAAACCTACTAAAATATCTTGGTAGAACTGGATCAAAAGACTGCTGCTGTCTATCTCTGGGTTTCTCTGAGTATGAAGATCAACATGGAATTATTCTAACTTCATAGGACTTTTTCCCTCCTCTTTCCACTCATCACTTTCATCTCCACAAAGAACTAAATTATCTATGCACTAGTTTCTGCTAGTGTTTTTATGAGAGATAAAGTTTTATCTCTTCTCCTAACCAGGAATATACCCAATGAATTATGTCTTTCCAGTGGACCTGTCAAGATGGATCCGTTGAGATTCCTAGCATCCCTCTGTCTGTTTTTGTCTTTGGAGGATGGATAGTGTAAGGGCTTGAAATGATGTGATTCAATTTTTTCTTAATTTAAACTTCACCAGAAAGACCTAGGGCTGATTATGTATTAATGTAGCATTAAAAGTGGATCAGACAAAGTTGTAAATATTTAAATAATACACTTTAAATTTATGGCTTCTTTGTCAAAAGTACTATTGAGATATCCTGAACAGTCAGTTTGTAAAGTAAAATTTTCTTTGTGGTACTTACAAATGGAGCTAACAGAATTTAACTGGAAAATCTAATAGAGATGCTTGTAGCTTCCAGTTGGGTTGGTTTCCATTTTTTTGATACTGGGTAAGTTTCAGAGCTAATGTTTCCTCGGAAAAAATACATTAAGATGGTCTTACCTGAAATAGCCCTAACAATTTTTTTTTAAACATGGGACAAGCTTCCACTATGATTATATAGGAAAATTTGTTCTGAAATCAAATCATCCCAAATCCAATGACCATATTATTGGCATTCACCTCCCTTTTCTCTGAGATCCTATCAGAAAAAATCTTCATGTTGGACTGAGTTGAGTGAGATACATAGGGAGTGTTGGAGTGCTACCCCAAAGAGACAGCACTCGAACTTCTGATCTCTACTCACCGTACAGGGTTGTCTGAATTTTAAAATAGCACAGGCTAGGGTACCAACAAAGATCTCCTTCAGGTCATCATTTGGTCCATTTTTCTGTGGTCTCCAACTATAAAAGAAGGGAAGATGGAAGACATCTACTTTGTACATGTACAGAGTAAATCCCCATGTGCCCTTGTAATCATCAACTGATACTGGTGAGAAGAGTTCACTGCTCAATCATAAAAATAGCACTGAATAGGAAGTTAATTTTTTTGTAGTAATATCAATGTTAACACATCTTGCCGTTCACATAAAGATCCAGGTATTGCCATTTAATTTTTAAAGTTGTTTGATCCATGCCAGAGAATGAGTTTTAGAAATGGTGCTTAATGATTTTTGATTAATGTGTATGTGACATGAATACAAAATTGCAAAACTGATTTCTTTTAAGTCATAAGAAAAATAATCTTATTACTGGGGTATGTGTGTGTGTGTGTGTGTGTGTGTGTGTGTGTGTGTGTGTGTGTGTGTGTGTAAAATTACAGTCATTTTATCTTAAAGGAAAATTTATCTAGTCATTTGCAAATGGCTGTTTTTTGTTCTTCACCCAATGATCATTCTGCTAGCTAAATTTGTTTTAACCATATCTATTGTGTACATAGAGTGGGGTAGGTGAAGGGGTTGCCTGAAGACACTGCTCACACACGTGATTTATCAACCAACATGTGAAGATGAAATCAAAGATAGTAACAGGCATGCAGTCTATATTTACTTGGACACTTTAGGATGTTTCCATGATGATATTCATAAATCCTTATTTTAATTTCTTCCCCAACTATTTTTATTGTTGCTGGCTTTCTTTTTTTCCTTCCTTTCTTCCTTCCTCTCCTCTCCTCTCTTCTCCTTCCCTCCCTCCCTCCCCCTTCCTTCCCTTCCTTTCCTTCTTCCTTCCTTCCTTCCTTCTTTCTTCTCTCCCTCCCTCTCATCTCTCCCTTTCCTTTCCTCCTTCCCTCCCTTCCTCTCCCTCCTCTTTCCCTTTCTTTCCTTCTCTTCTTTCCTTCCTTCCTTCCTTTCCTTCCTTCCTTTCCTTCCTTCCTCCTTCCTTCCTTCCTTCCTTCCTTCCTTCCTTCCTTCCTTCCTTCCTTCCTTCCTTCCTTCCTTTCCTTCCTTCCTTCCTTCCTTCCTTCCTTCCTTCCTTCCTTCCTTCCTTCCTTCCTCCTTCCTTCCTTCCTTCCTTTTCTTCCTTTTCTTCCTTTCCTTCCTTTCCTTCCTTTCCTTCCTTTCCTTCCTTCCTTTCCTTCCTTTCCTTCCTTCCTTCCCTTTCCTTCCTTCCTTCCTTCCTTTCCTTCCTTCCTTCCTTTCCTTCCTTCCCTCCTTTCTTCCTTTCTTCTTTTAATAATTGCCAGTTCTCCCTTAGAAATGAATAATTAGCAATAACTATCTCTGGCTGTCAGCAGTTTGAAAATTCTGCCTTAAAAATGCTGATTTCTTTCATTTTAATAATATTTATGAAGATATTTCTACCCCTACAATTTTATCAATAATTAGAAATGAGTGTAAGAGAAGTAGTGATTTTGCTGAAATTAGACAAGCTGCTGTTAGATTTGGTGATGATTCTCTGAGGTAGGCCCCAAACTACCTGAGAGGCTGTAGGCTGACTATCCTTAGTTTTTATCTGTGTGAGAGGTTCTAACCTGAAATCCATTATCCTCATGGATAGATTTTAGGGGTCCAAGAACTTCAGTGAGAAAAATATTACATCTTTATTTTCATAAATCTCTAACTGAAATTTAGCATTTGCTTTAATACTGAGATTTAATCATTAGTTTGGATCCACTTTCTGATTCTAAGAAAGAGTCCATCCAGTGGCTTCCCCAGAATGCCAAAAGGATCCAGGACACACAAAAAAAGGGAACACCTGCTCAGGGTGAAAATGTTGGCATTTTTCTTAAAATTATTTGTCATTATCCTTTGATTTACCGAGATAGAAAAAAGAAATGAAATGCACAAAATGCTTACCTTCTCCCCTCTCAAAGCAATCTTGTGCCCAAAAACCTTCCTGCCCTTACAGGTCTGGTCTAATCTCCTGACGTTAACCCTGCCCTTCGCCAAGCCTTTCTGCCAACTATGTGTCCTTTCCACATGCTACGGGATTCAAGTGGAACCTTTTGAAGTACCATGGGAGGTGGAGCTGTAAGCTTACCAAGTCAGAACAGATATCTTATAGAATCTGAGGAATTCGTGTTCAACTTGTAGCACAATTGGTACCTTTTATCATCTGTTTTTCAACAGTACAACAACTTCAAATATCTTTAACGACTCTCTGATATTTCTGTCATTAAATTATTTCCCTAATATGTGAATATATTTATTTTGGTGAATTTCCTTCTTTTCCTTCCCTTTCTTCCCTTCCTTCTCTTCCTCCCCTTCCTCCCCTTCCTCCCCTCACATCTCAGCCATCAAAAATTTCTTCCACCCTTATATGTGGTCAGAAATGTGATTAAATGGGGAATCTGGTAACATTCCAAAGTGCTGATTTGATTCCTGGAAGTTTCTTTTAAGCTAGATTTTCTCATAAAATTTTCTACCACATGAAATTTTTAAAAATACATATTACAGTTGAGACTGAAAAGAATTTTTTCCCCTCTTGCTGGGTGAAATGTCACTGATTTCTGGCAATGTGAACAAGGCACACATATGTATACTTATACATACCTGTATGCATATAGCTATATATGTGTATGTCCTATTCATTTTACATCTTAAAATCTATCTTCCTCTCAACTCCTGACACTACTCTGTCATCACTGATCTGTAGATCAATTCAATGGCATTCTGATGTAACTTTTAACCAACTCATCATCTTTGATGTTTTAAGTTCTTTAAAATGTCCCTGATATTTTGTTTTTACATTTAAAGAAGACCTTTTCAACAAGGTGTCTTGTAACATTGTAAAAACAATTTAGGAAAACTATTGATGAATGACCTCATCTGAAAGTGAATACAATATTCCAGATCTGTGGCATCTGATGTCAAAATTCTTTGATCCTTCTCTTGCTATACCACTTTGTTAGAACTCTCTTCTTTGCTTTTTCTGTCTTTGTGCTTTTATAGATCTTTTCCTACTTTGATCTCTCTTTACTATGTCTGACCCCTAAATGCTGATGTGCATAAGGTCTCTCCCTTGAGAGCCCATTATACAATACTTCTGGTTAGCTACTTCTGTTAGCTAGAAAATGTTTCTTACATCAAGCTCAAATATGTCTCGCAAACTCTTTATATCTCTCCTTTGGGGTTAAATGGAACAGCTATACACCCATACACATAGTGTTTTGTTTTGTTTTGTTTCAGTTGCATATAGAGTTTTCAACATTCATTTTTGTAAGATTTTGAATTCCGATTTTTCTTTCTCCCTTTCCAAGATAGAAAGCAATTAAGTAGAACTTCGTGACAGATCTCTAGATACTGAAGTAATTTAGTAAATAGAGTGTCAGATTTTATGTATTTGGGCTCTAAGATGACTGCACACAGTGACTACAGCTACTAAATTAAAGATGTTTCTAAGAAGGAAAGCTATGGCAAATCTGGTCAGCATATTAAAAAGCAGAAACACCACCTTGCAGACAAAGTTCTGTATAGTCAAAGCTTGGTTTTCCAGTGGTGATATAAGTCTGTGAGAATTGGATTGTAAGGAAAGTTGCGCATCACAGAACTGACATTTTCAAATTGTGATGCTCTAGAAGACTTTTGAGAATTCCTTGCACAGCAAGGAGATTGAATCAGCTAATATTTTAAGAAATTAATTCAGGGTATTCATTCAATTCAAGATCAGATACTGAACCTGAAGCTTTGACCATATGGTGAGAAGACAGGACTCATTAGAAAAGATCCTGATGTTGGGAAAAATTGAAGGCAAAAGGAAAAGGGTCATGCAAAGAATTAGAGGGCTAGATAATATCAAAGAAGCAACAAACATGAGCTTGGACAGACAGGGAGATAGTAGAGAATAGAAGATTTATCATTCATGGAGTCATGAAATGTTGGACAACTACTAATTAACTTGTCACCAAGGTCTTTACCAGGTTAAACATTCACATTTTTTCCCACTTCATATGACATAAACTTAGGCTCTTCATCATGGTGATTCTCCTTTGGACATCAACATTTTTTACCAATGTCTTTCCTGAATTATGGAATCTGAAATTGAACATAATATTCTAGATGTGATCAGACTTAGGCTAGATTTATATCCAGATTTTCCTGACTCTTAAGCTTAGTGATATATATACACATACATATATTCTGACAGACCACCTCTCAGAACAGCAAGCCAATAGGAATAGAGGATACTTTTGGTAGTATCCTTTATTTGAATCTCTGAGCACCAGGATTAGTCCATATTCTTGGAAGCTCCACCTTTTAGTACAACCTAAGATTATATGAACCTTTTTGGCTGCCATCTCACACTTTTGGTTAATTTCATAGTCCATTAAAACTATCGGTTCTCTTTCAAACAATCTGATGATTTTTTAAACCCAAGGGCAAGACTATGGATTCATTGTAATTAAATTTCAACATAGTTGATGTCCTAGCCCAATAACTAACCTGTCAAAATCTTTTTGGAATCCAATTGTTATTCGATTATCTCTTCTAGCTTTATGTCATCTCTCTCTACCTTTAAGTAACTGGTGTTAAGCTACATAGAATCGAACACAGACCTCTGGGGCACAATATTGAAGACCTACTTCCAAATTACACCATCCATGATAAGAGGGAAAATGCTGAATTTTGATTCCAAGAACATTTTCAATTCCCAGCTTTTACAACTATAACTCTGAATTGACCAATTAAACTATTACTTAACCCAACTGATTGTCTAGCTTATATTTTGTTTTTTTCACAAGAAGAGCTTGAGATACTTTGTCAAATGTGTCACTAAATAAGATCAATTAGTAAACATCAAATATCTACTATGTGCCCAGCATTGGGACTACAAAGAGAGGCAAAGGAATCCCTGTTGAAAAGGAACTCACAATCTAATGGAGACGATAAGCACATAAATATGTAAAAACAAGCTATATACAGGATGGAAAGAGAGTACTAAAATCCAGAGAGTTTTAGAAAGGCTTCCTTTAAAAGATGGGATATTTATTGGAATTTAAAGTTAGGGAAACTAAAGACAGATTAAGGAGAAAGTTCCACAAATGGGGGACAACCAGAGAAAATGCCTGGACAATGAGAGAAGTGTCTTGTTTGTGAAACAGCAAGGAGACTAGTGTCACTGAATAGAAGAGTCAGGATGAGGAAAAAGATTAAGAATATTGGAAATACAGGAGTGGGAGAGTTTTGAAGGTTTTTCAAGGCCAGAGGATTTTGTATTTGGTTCTGAAATAGGGAGTAAGGTTTTAAGGCATTGGATAGAATGACATGTTTTGCTCAGATAAAGGAATTCAGAGTTTATGAACATGGAAGTGGAACATTTATGGGTGATGGAATGACCATCTTTTGTGTGTAACTGAGGATAAGTGGAGGAACAGGTCATGCAAACTGAATAGACTGAGAAATTGGGAAGTTAAGAGTATTTACTATCTGGTATCGATATGTATGTTAAGTCCTCTAAAATGAGGGCTGGAGTTGGGGTATAGGGAAAGACTGAGTTAGGCACTGAACTCATTGAGGAAGGAAAGAATGCTCTGGGCATTGATAATATCCTACAGGATTTGCATTAGGTGGTAAATCCGGATAGCGTGAACTTCAAAGGAAGAGAGATTGTTCCATGATGGAGTCAGTGAGGAACAAAGAATATTTCAACTCACCCACCCTGGTGTCATCAGGAAGCCAGTACTGGAAAGAATTGTAAGGGAAGTACAGAACAGAATCAGGTCTCAGTGAGTTCCAGAAGACAGAATTTTTTAAAAGGCAAGAGGTTTAAGATAAAAGGATATTATTAACTATGGAGCGAGGATTCCTTTTACTAGACTCAGAACTCTGTGAGGAAAGCAACCATGTCTTTTTCTTTTCTTAATCTCTCTCAAAATGTTCAATTTACATTTAAGGAGTACAAATTAACTCCCTGTCTAGTGTTACAATAGACAAATTCTTCAGCATTGCCTGTTAGCAAGTATTATTTTATGACAACTTACCAGTCAACTTACCAGTAAATTTTTCTGTTTTATTTTTAGCAATTACCCTAGCCTATGGTAATGGAAAAAGATTAAAAACTGTTTGTATGAAAACTTGAACCAACTGAATTGGAAGAAAATGTCTGAAAAGAATATAAAATATGTAAGAAGTCAGAAGCAAAATAGATCAATGATTTCTTATTAGCGAAACTTGTGTAGTATCCTGGCATGAGGAAAAATAAGTCTAAATTGCACTTTCAATTCTTATTCTAAAGAAGCAAGTTTTAGATCATAAATATAGCTTTGATTCTTAGAGGGATCTTTGGGTTTATATAGGTCAGCCCTCTCAGATTAAGAAACTGAAAACCAGAAAAACTCCACCAACTATGTATTAGTGTACTTGTTTTCCCATAGTCTCTTCAACATTATTCCCACTTTTTGTCATCTTTGTTTGTTTGCTAGGTGTGAAGTAAAATCCTCAGAGTTAATTTCATTTTCATTTTTCACAATGATAATTTTGAGTACATTCTTGAATAGTAATTCATAGTTTGCAGTTTTGTTTATCTCACTAGGCTAATGGGAAAGAAAATGACTATATCTGAAAGGGAGAACATGGGCTACTGGATGGAGAATCCCAGACCCTGATCTGCACCTTTCCTTGGGTTCCACAGGTAACATCTAACACTAAATGAAGATTGAAAAATTTTGCTTCCATTTGTGCTGTTCCTGTTGAACTGTTTGACTTCCTTCTACATAAATTTTCACCCTGGCTATTTCCTACACAATGGAGAAAAGATGACCCAGGCACTTTGAAGGGGCACCTGCTTTTCGCAGGGACTTTGTTTCCAAGTTTTCCTCAAAGTGTGTCATCCTGGATCCCGTGATACCGAACAACTTCCTGTACTTGATGCAAACAAGAGGAGCAGTGTCCAGTTCTTACTCTCCACTTTATAATGCTCTAGAGAGGAAAGCTTTGAATGAAAGGTCCTCAGAGTAGAAGTGAATTATAAGCCAGTGACTGGTATGGCTCCTTCCCCAGAATACTCAGAGACCAGGTATTACCACCACCATTATCCCCTGCTTTCTGGTTTGGTACAGGTAAAGTTTCTTGGCTCTTGCCATTCTCTCCTTATTATGCAATTCAGAAAATTCTCTTGTCTCAGTGGTCCCCATTACCCCAATACATTGTGATGAAGTCAGTCTCCTAGTAGAGCCATGTCAGCTCTTTATCTAAAAATTCCATTTATGAGCCATGAAAGGCTTTGGATCTTCAACTGGAGGGTGTATATTATTATTATTATTATTATACATCTGGAATTACCCACTATTTGCTTCCCTCAGATTGAGGGTGGTGGGAGCTGCACATGGAGACTCCCACCAGCATCTACACTCCTTCACCCATTTTAAGAAACAGTTGCCATTCATCCACATGCCTCCTTCCCAATTTGCACTGCAATACCTGGTATTCTCTTTATTAGGCAAGCTCCCTAAAGGTAAGGACAGTGGTTATATTTTGTTTAGTTTTGCCTTTGTATCCCTAGCCCTTAGCACACAATGTCTAGCACAGAGTAAGAACCGCCAGGTGACTCAGTGGGTAGAATATTGGATTGGGGATCAGAAAGATCTGAATTCTAATATATTAGCTATACGACTTTTGGCCAATTCTATTTTCTTCAGCTTCCTCATTTGTAAAATGGGAATTAAAAACTGCACATAACTCTCAGTATTGCTGTGAAGATCAAATGAACTGACATATGTAAAGCACTTTGCAAACCTTAAAGATATGTCTATGTCTATAAAAATATAGACTATATTATATACGGTAGTGTTGTACATAAAATTATTACAGTATATATATTTATAATTTATATTATAACATATAATATAATCTATAAAAATATAGAAAAAATTATGGTACATACTATAGTATGTAATATATTGTATGATATACTATATTATATAATTGTTTTTCTATTATGTTGCACCTATCTAGCATATTAAATGTATTCACATTATTTATTTACATAGAAAATATATACTCTAATACATAATATATTCTATTTTTAGATTTATCACTTTATATATCACCCATATCATATACTATGTAATATATAACATGTCATAATTATACATAATATATTACTTTAAAGTTTATAAAGTGCTCTTATCTATAATATATACTAATTATTAATAAGTGCTTAATAAGTGTTTGCTGAATGATAATTTCAATGAATCTTGGTGCTTGGTGTTATATATACACATACACATATATATTTGTGTTATTCCTCTAACTTGCATATTACATTTTAACTGGTGATATTTGATGCAAATATTGTCCCCTCTCTGAATCTATGTTATTTTAGAAGTTTGGTTGCTTAAAAATGCCTTTTGTGGCCAATCTGATGTTTCTAACCACTCTGTAGTTAACCAAACGGATCTTTGAATAGCAAAAATTACAATCAATCACAGAAGCCTTTCCTTATTAAGACTGACAAAGAATTTGGGCTCCTTAGTGTCTTCGAGAACTTTGGTCACTTGCATGCTTTGAGGATGGAGAACTTCAGTGAAAGATCAGCTATCTATTTCCTCTGTGGGTCATTATTGCATAGTTAATAAGTACCTGGGATTTTTTATCTTATTTCATAAAAACTATAGCCATAACTGAGTACATAAGTCTTAATAAGTTGCCTTTGGCACCAACATGTTAAATGATTTTCCCAGTCATGCACCTAGTGTCAAAGACCAAATTTGGATGCAATTCAAATTGAAATTGTTCATTCAAAATTCTTTCTACTATATCAGATTGTCTCTTTTTAGGGCTTCTTAATCTGGGATCTATGAACTTTATGTTTTTAACATTTTGATAATTGCATCTCAGTAGAATTAATTTCCTTTATATTGTTACAGAATTTGTTTTATTCATTTAGAAAAGCTGTTCTGAGAAAAGTCCATAGCTTTCACCAGATTGCCAAGAGGGTTCATGACAAAAGAAAAAAAAAAGAAAAGATTGCAGCCCATTATATAAAGAGGCTGTTCTAATAATGGGCTTCTCTAGCAACTGTATAATGGCCAGCAGATCAATATCTCAATTTGAGAAACTTTATGCAATATAACAAGAAACTGACACACATTAGAGACCCCCCCAAAAAAGAAAACAAACAAAAAACCACAATAGTTTCTCACTGTGGGGGATTGGGTGAAAATGGAGAATGTAGGGGGTTTTTTCCCTATAAGCATAGGGAAGACAATAAAAATTTTTGAGCAAGGGATTGCATGATCTAATCTTTGCCTTAGGAGTATTTGGGGAGGCTGAATTATTTTTTTGGTAGGATGGATTTGCAAAGTAAAAGACTGGAAGCAAAGAAATCAGTTGAAAAGGACTGAAAGCATCCTCATATCTTTTTCATCTTTAAATCTCATGATTTAAAAAAAATTGTCTCTACAAAAGAAAGTATTGAAGCATGCTAGAATTACAAGAAAAAATATTATTTTAAAAAGTCACATCAACATAGACATATATGTGTATATTTTAAAATCATAATATTTTTACTAAGGATTTGTCAATCAGCCCACTCAATAAGCATTAATAAACACTTACTATATGCCAGGCAGTGTCTTATCAGTAAGTTTCTATGAAGAAATAGTTATTTTTCTCTTGTGAGGATACTATGTTCCAAATTCAGCTGAAGATTCAGTTACTAATTTTGTATAAAATAAGCCATAGAATCCTAAATTTAGATCTGGAAGGGACTTTAGATGCAATCTAGGCTAACACCTTTATTTTGCAGATGATTGAGGCTCATACAACCCACTTTTTATTGCAATGCATTGTCTCACTTTTCTTGAAAGTCCCTGTAAAAAAGTATGTGAGAAAATGAGCAGATGGCTTTTACCTCTAAAGTTTTATGAAATTCTTACGTATGTAGAATATAAATGAGTACACTAACAAAGAAATGTAGATTTAGAAGATACTTCTATATAATAAGGGGTTCAGAGGAACATGATTCTTTAATAGAAGGGAGTAACATTTAAACAAATATTTACTTGTGTAGATCATGCATTCCTAAACCGTAATTCCACTGCAAAATCTTCAAGGTAAATATGCCATGTTTTTTGTTTATGGGGATTATCCAATTCATTTCTGGAAAGATAGAGCCTAAGAGAAAGAAAAAATGATGAAATTTGTTGTTTTCTGAATCTTAAAAAAGTATGATTTTACTTTCTGTTGAGCATCATCTTCCAGCCTTTTTATACTTTTTTCCCTTTCCAATATAATTCAAAACAGTAAGCAAAAATTTATTTATAACACATATTAATCCTCCAAGTAGTTTATAGGTAGAAACTTCTTTCCCAGGTGCAATTTAAAAAAATCTTTAGTAGTACTTTAGTATCACACTAAAATCATCCTGAGTTTATTTGTATAACTTTTTTTTGCTAATTTCTTTTTCTAATTAGCTTATTCCTTTTTTCTCTGCCATCATATTTCCCTCCGTCAGAGGAAAACGAATGAGTAGTACAGGAAACATATTGTTTTGAAAGAAATAATTTGATGAAGGACTTTATTGAATTCTTCCAAAACATTTCTTTTATTGAATTAAAAAAAATGCACTTTCTGCATCTAAAGCATTAGACCAATTTAGGGATATGATAGAACTTATGCAGAGATTAAACCCCCAGAGAAATATGTGACTCTTTTTTGGGAATTTCTACTAGACACACTACCATTATTTCTTCAGACCTAAAATTAATCATTTTAAAAATCAAAGTTTTCTTTTTCTGCAAAGATTGGTTTTTCAACAATGCCAACAAATAAACAGTTTTTAGGTAACCAACTTTTCCCCTTGACTGAGACAAATAAACAAACAGAACTCTAGATACTCTCTTCTAAACTTGGGATTCACACACATATTGGAAATTTCTTTGGTATATTAATCTCAAAACCAATTTTTAACTTCCTTGATGTCAAATTTAAGTAACTGATATTTCAGTTTTTGTTTTCTGAACCTATCAATACTCATGTTTAAATGTTAGCTGATAATCAAAATACTGGTCATTTACCCAATCCCTTTTTTTGTTTTCTCTTTTAACACACACACACATACACACACACACACACACACACACACACCCTAGTTTTTCATTAGGGTGAATTTAATTTTTTAATTAGATCATACATCATACCTGTTTCTTTCTATAAATGCTGTATTGAAGCAAAAGAAAAATGGACACTTCTCATATAGTTTAGGAAGGGCCTAAAATACATAAAATATATCTGTGTTAAAAGGGATATTTTTTCTTAGCAATATTGATTCTAAGAACTAATTATTTCAATACTAAAAAACTGAAATCTCAGCCCCCACCCTTCAGTTAAATATCGGTCACTTATATTAGTTTAAATTAGTTTAGACATTATTAGACAGAATATATAAAAGACTTCATATCTTATTCAAAAATATCTTTTTCTATAATAAGCTATTATGATTAGACAACTAATAATTTTAATCATTTAATATTTTCAAAATGCTTTTAATACATTGATATTAATCTTGTGAGGCTTATATATATATATATATATATATATATATATATATGTATATGTATATACATAAACTTTGCAAAATTTTATTAGACAATTGAGGTCCACATATATTAAATGTCTATGATTATATTACTAATAAGTTATGGATTCAGGACTAACAATCAGGTTTCCTATGTTTTGGCCAGTGTTCTTTCCATTATTCAAATATAGTGATTGAGAGTATAATTTCAGGTTACTCAGTTGCATGGGGCCAGAAGAGGGTGATCTACTCCATAAAATCATCCTTAATTGGTTCTCCTGTCTTTTACCATGTTAGTGCTGGTTGAAATTGACTGGAGGTAAAATCTGTATCAGTCAATTTAGTTAATACCAAACTGTTATTGGTTAACAGTTCTAGTGAAAATTTTGGTAGCCCAGGATTCAATTTATTGGGAAAAATTGGAACTTAGGATTTTCATTGCTTGTGGATCTGGAATTTCCACTGAAAATTAAGGATTGACTAGTTTTCCATTGAGAAATTACTAGAGAAAAACTTAAAAGCTAAGAATTACATTGGTTGCTTTTTGTTGTACTTACGGAACTGGAGAAAAACTTAATTTTCACATCACCACATAGGTCTGGACAGGTTCTTAGCTTGATATTTATCAAATTATTTTCAACATCATGCAATATCTGTGATTGAAAAATGCAACTTAGAAGCATTAATAATCAAGGTGCAAAGGGTGAAGCCAAGATGATAGCATGGAGGCAGCAATTCACCAGAACTTTCCTAAATTCCCCAGCAAACAACTTGAAAGTAATGCTTCAAATAGAATTCTGGAATGGCAGTACCAACAAAATGTTGGAATGAAACAATATTCCAGCTGATGGTATGATAAGGGAATTGGATAGTTGGTCAGAAGAAATTACAGAGGATCATTTGCTGGTTCTGGGTTCAGGACCCTGTTACATTACTCATATTCAGTTCTAGGTTTCAGTCCCAAGGTAAAGAGGAGCACTAGTACTTGCGACTAGAGAGGAGTAAGAGCTTTGGTCTCAGTTCCAAGGCTGAAAGGAGCAATAGTTCTTATGGGAGAGCAGGGTCTCAAGTCACATTCCAAGGCCAGGAGGAGTAATACCACTTATGGCTAGGGGAACAAAGTCCATTCCTGAATAAAGACGAGAGCACAGGCCAGAAGAGAAGTGACCCTACTTGTTCAGAGAAATGCAAATTAAGACTTCTCTGAGATACCACTACACACCTGTTAGATTGGCTAAGATGGCAGGAAAGGATAATGATGAATGTTGGAGGGGGTGTGGAAAACTGGGACGCTGATACATTGTTGGTGGAATTGTGAATGTATCCAACTATTCTGGAGAGCAATTTGAAATTATGCTCAAAGGGTTATTAAACTGTGCATACCCTTTAATCCAGCAGTGTTACTACTGGGCTTATATCCCAAAGAAATCTTAAAGGTAAGAAAGGGCTCCACATGTGCAAAAATGTTTGTGGCAGTCTTTTTTGTAGTGACAAGAAACTGGAAACTGAGTTGGAGAATGGCTGAGTAAATTATGGTATATGGATGTTATGGAATATTATTGTTCTGTAAGAAACAATCAGCAGATAAAGGACTGCTTGCCATCTAGGGGAGGGGGTGGAGGGAGGGAGGGGAAAAAATTGGAACAGAAACGAGTGCAAAGGATAATGTTGTAAAAAAAAAAAATTACCCTGGCATGGATTCTGTCAATATAAAGTAATTATTAAATAAAAATTAAAAAAAAAAAAGAAACAATCAGCAGGATGATTTCAGAGAGGCTTGGAGAGACATACATGAACTGTTGCTGAGTGAAATGAGCAGAACCAAGAAATCATTGTACATGGCAACAAGATTATACAATGATCAATTCAGATGGACATAGCTCTTTTCAACAATGAGATGATTCAGGGCAGTTTCATCGGTCTTGTAATGAAGAGAGCCATCTATACTCAGAGAGAGGACTGTGGGAACTGAATGTGTTTCACAACATAGCATTTTCTTTTGTTGTTTGCTTGCATTTTATTTTCTTTCTCATTTTTTCCATTTTGATTTGTTTTTTCTTGTGCAGCAAGATAATTATATAAACACATATGCATATATTGGATTCAACATATATTTTTACCATGTTTAACATATATTGGATTACTTGCCATCTAGGAAAGGAGGGGAAGGTGGGAATTGGAACACAAGATTTTGCAAGGGTCAATGTTTAAAAATGATCCATGCATATATTTTGAAAATAAAAAGCTTTAATTAAAAAAAAAAAATAAGTGACCACACCTCTCTATAAAGGGTTGGAACTCTGAAAACGTGTACTTGAATCCAGAACAGCAGAGTACTTAAGGCTAAGTACCTACTCCATGCGATATAATGGTTCTATAAATATATACTTAGATGATATGGTGATGTGATGGCTCTCCTCACCATTAGCACCTTCTGAATATTGTGGTGAGGTAATCCTAGGGAAGGATTGGAGGGCTGAGGAAGAGGGTCAGAGTCTCTCTGCTGCAGCACGCTCAGCAGGGAAGACTTCAGGCTCCAGACTCCAGAGTCCAGGCTCCATCTTTGATGAGCCACATTGGCAGCTTGCTGCCTCCTTCACTTCTCTTCCTAAAGACCAAGGACTTTGACTGATCCTGACTCTGACTGATCCTGAGGCCCTCCAGAGAGGACATTACACCTCTCCTAATGTAATACCATCTTGGAAGCATTGAAAACTTATAGTCTTGCAGAATTAACTCTGAAAATAGTAGCATTAAAAAATTGGGACAATACTCTATCCTAGGAGCAATGTCTAACTATAATAGGAAGTAAAAAGTTAAGAAATAGGCTGTAAAATGAGCAAAAAAAATTTTGACCAAAAAAGTTTCCATGGTAACAAGGAAGAGAAAGACACAAACTCAGAAGACAATGCTGTCAAAACAGCTACAAGCAAAGCCTCAAATAAAACTTTGAATTTGATACAAGCCCAACAAGAATTCCTATTAAGAGTTAAAAGCAAATTTAAAAACTCAAATAAGAGCAGGCAGAGAGGAACAATAGGAAAAGAAAAGAAAACTATTTAAGAAAATTAGGAGAAACTCAATGGCTTAGTAAAAGAGGCACAAAAGACATTCTGCAGTCTTTCCTTATATAGTCACCTTTCTCTTTTTTCTGAAGTTGTCTGTGGAGCCCAGTTGCTGCTATCAACATGCCAGTTGGAAATGTCAAGGGTACTCAGTCCCCAATTTCAGAGGTATAGCTGTTATGATGGATTAGCAATTCAAAGACATTAGCCTTTCTGACTATGAAGTAATGGTCAGATTATTGCATTTTTAAAATTTATTTCAGAGAGGCGTGGAGCTGAAAAATTTAAGAAACTTAACTACCAAGTGATTGGTGCTTCAGTGATTTCACTTTTATATCACCTTGTCTGATTCAACATGATCGAGAAGAATAGTAGACTGGGTACTGTGAATATCCCATTGATCTCTGAGTCCAAACACCATTGCTCAAGATTATGGTGTCTTAAAGGCAGATAAAAAAATTTAATTCAGAGTTCTTTTCATTGATGAGAAAGGGATCCTTCCCCAGATCACCATCAATGACCTTCCTGTGGGCTGCTCTGTAAATTAAACTCTGCAGCTCATGCAGGCCTTCTAGTTCACAAACAAGCATGAGGAAATGGGCCCTGCTAGATGGATACCTGGGAGTGACATCATCATGCCTGATATTCAATAAGGAATGTTTTTCCAAGAAGCACTGAGTTCTCTGTAGGAAAGAATGTCCTGCCCTTTTAATTCCCACAGGGGGCTTGTGGACTTACTTAGCTGCGGTGCACAGGTCAAGAACAAATATGCTTAATCATCCTCAAACTTTCTACTGAGAGGCCTTTATAGAGAGAGCCCAAACAGTATGGGGTAGATGGACATGTCCTCTCCCTATGCATTCTGATCATTTAACATCATTCCTTCCTCCCTCAGAGCAGCAGCCAGCTGATTGAGCCTGCTTTAGGCCTTTTGGGTCTCTCTTTCTCACTCTCAATGACCAAAGCTTGTATTAACATTGTTTGTACCTTAGACAATCCTATGGACATGAGCCTATCACATGTTTGATAACTCTATTAAACTTGTCCTAAGAGGTGGTGATGGGGGGAAGAGGCACAAAAAATACTGAAGAAAACAACAACAAACAGAATTGGCCAAATGGGAAAAGAGGCATAAAAGCTCACTGAAAAAAATTCTTTCAAAATTAAAATTGGTCAGGTAGAAACTAATGATTCCATGAAACATCAAGAAATGATAAAACAAAATTAAAAGAATGAAAAAATAGAAGAAAATGTAGAAAAACTTATTGAAAAAACAACTGATCTGTAAAACAAATTGAGGAGAAATAATTTAAGAAGTATTGAAGCTGAAAGTCACGATTTTTTAAAAGAACTTAAACAACAAGAAATTTCAAGAAATTGTTAAGGAATATTGCTTTGAGATCCTAGAATCAGAGGATAAAATAGAAATGGAAAGAATCCATTGCTTATCTCTTCAAAGAGATTCCCATATGAAAATTCATAGGAACATTAGAGCTAACTTCCAGACCTTCCAATTCAAGGAGAAAATATTGCAAGCAGCCAAAGAGAAACAATAAAAAATCTATGGAGTCATAGTAAGAGTCACAAAAGATTTAGCAGTTTCCAAATTAAAAAAAAAAAAGTCTGAAGGCTTGAAATATGATATTCTGGAAGTCAAAGGAGCTAGGATTACAACCAAGAATAAACTACCAGCAAAACTGAGTACTTCTTCAGGGGAAAATACAAATATTTAATGAAATAGAGAGCTCACAAGCATTTTCTAGTGAAAAGATCAGATCTGAATAAAAAATTTGACTTCAAATACAAGATTTTAAAAAAAGGCATTAAAAGGGAAGATAGAAAAGAGAAATCATAAGGGATTCAATAAAGTTAAATTTTTTATATTCACATGTGGGAAGATGTTTCAACTCATAAACTATGAACCTTCCCAGTAAGATCTGGAGTAAAACAAGAATTCCTATTATCACCATTATTCAATATTGTAGTGGAAATGCTAGCGATAGCAACAAGAAATATTGAGGAAATTAGAACAGGTGATGAGGAAACACAATTATCATTCTTTACAGATGATGGCATACTTAGAAAATCCTAAAGAATCAACTTAAAAACTAGCTGAAATGATTAACATCAGAGACTCATTTGGCTGCAGAACGAGGAGGAGAAAGGTGGAGATTCTGGGCTCCAGAATTGAGAAGTTGGCAAAACTCCTGGCAGTTTGCCTGCTTCTTTCACTCCTCCCCCTAAAGACCAAGGACTTTTGCTTATCCTGACTCTGGCTAATCCTGAGGCCTCCAGGGAACTATCTTGGACTTAACATTTTCATGCCCAATGTGGACTAAGCACCCTAATTTCATTGAAAAAGTCCCAGTGACCAGAAAATAGGGTGAGTATTTTAATAGACAAACAGGGAACTTACTTTGTTAAGAGCTAAATAGTAACTCTCATTTTCTAGCTGAATTGGGGCAGATATTAGGAAAAGATTCTCCCCCACCCAGAGGAAGATCTACAGGAAGCACACTTAGACTGATAAAGAGACAGGGTCTGATCGTAACTTGGGAGCCAGTTGATAGACTCAAGAATACATTAGAATGCACATCCTCTTGATTCTTCAAGAAAGAAGAAATCGAGGCAGAGAATTGGAAACTAGTAGATCAACTATGTGAATATTATAATTATAAAGGTCCTGATTCAATTTCTAAGGAAACATTCTATATGTACAACTTAATACAACTGGCTTAAAGAATCCCACAAGTTATAGAAAAAAGAAAAGTTTTAAGAACAGCCTATAAGAAAGAGGAAGATAAAGGAGAGATTAATGAAAATACTGCTGAAGGGCATGAAGAGTTAAGTGAACGTGAAGGGCACACTGATTCTACTCTCACCGTCCAGTTTCAACTCCACCTACACTTACAACCTTCTCTAAGTCCTTGGAACTCCCCTGTATTTGTTGTAAGAAAGAAATCTGGAAACTGGAGGATGTTGACTGATTTAAGAAAAGTAAATGAACAGATGGAACTATGGGAACTCTTCACCCTGGACTTCCATCTCCTACTCAGTAGCCTAGAGAATGGCCTCTTTGAGTTATAGACATTAAGGATTGTTACTATTCTATCCCTCTAGATAAGAAGGATATGAAAAGATTTGCCCAGTGTTAACTTAGCTGAGTCTTATAAAAGATATGAATGGACAGTTTTGTCACAGGGAATGAAAACCAGCCCTACTAGGTGTCAAATGTATGTTGCTGCTGCTCTTACTCCAGTAAGAAAAGTGTTTCCAAAAGTAATGTTATTAGATTACATGGATGATATATTGGGATGCGCATCTGAGGAGCAAATGTTAGAAGCATGTCTACAAAAGACCATAGAAACACTAAGGAACTACAAATTGCACATAGCTCCAGAAAAAAAATTCAAAAAACATGCTGCTTTTCAATATTTAGGATATGAAGTATATCCTAAGGTGCTAATAGTACAAAAACTTTTGTTAAGAATAGAGGAGTTGAACACCTTAAATGACTTAGAAATTGATAGGAGATATCCAATGGATGTGTCCAGTGCTAGGCTTGACTATCTTATCAATTGCAACCACTATATGACATTTTAAGAGGAGATAGTGCTTTAAACTCACCATACCAGCTTACAAAAGAAGCTTAAGAGGCTTTGAGAGAAGTTAAACTGGTTTATCCAATGTGGTTGAGTCACTCAAAAACCCTTAGAAATATCAGTTTTTGCTACACAAGAGGCACCCACAGCAGTCCTTCATCAAGGAGACAGTGCGATAGAGTGGGTGAACCTCCCAGCACAACCAGAACAAAGCCTTGCTTCTTACCCAGTACTTGCAGCTAGACTTTTATTAAAGGCCATTAAGCAAGCAGTACAATTACCTGGGATAAGACCTGAAAAGATATACACCTTTTATACTAATGCACAAATTAATGTATGCTGTGAAACCATCCCAAATGGCAAATTTTATTGGCCACAGCTCCATATTTTACGCATTGGTCTCCATTAAAGATAACCAGACAATTACATAATTGGCAATGGATTCTTGAAGAAAAGGTTTCTAAAGTTTCTCTTAAAGCACCAACTATCTTTACAGATGTATCCAAACATAATATTTGCACTGTATACTCTCATGACTTTACTATAAAGAGAGTAGTCAAAACTTCTTTTCAGTCCACTCAGCAGAATGAATTATATGCAATCATTCTAGCTCTTACTTCTTATCCAGGAGATATAAATATAAAATCTGATTCGGCCTCTTCAGTAGGTGTGGTACAAAGAATTGCCAAAGCCCAAATAAAATTTGTAGCTTCCAATATATATCAGCTCTTTAAGGAACTTCAAGAGCAAGTGCGAAAGCATCTAGGTAAGATTTATATCTTGCATGTCCACTCTCATAGTGGACTTCCAGGTCCTATTTTTGATGGTAATTCAAAGGAAGATTGCCTTCTAAGTATGTTGGCCAATACTCCTTTATTTCAGGCAGCCCAAGAATCTCATTCTAAATATCATCAGGCTGCTCGAGCTTTACGTTTACAATTTGGAATAACAAGAGAGGAAGCTAGGAGCATTGTAAAAGTCTGTACAGCTTGTCTTCCTTTCCTCATTTCTACACTCCCTCCAGGGAAGAACCATCATGGTTTGAGACTCAGTGAAATTTGGCAAATGGATGTGACCCATTATAAATCTTTCAGTCATCTGTCTTTTATCTATGTTGTGGTAGACACCTTTCAGGATTCACTTTTGCAATACCAGCAGCAAAAGAGACAGCCTGAGTGGTCACTGAATTCCTTATACAAGCATTTGCCATTATGGGTGTGCCACAAGCCATAAAAACAGACAATGGCCCTGCATATACCTCCAAACATTTTGCACACTTTTCTATACAGTATCAGATTTTACACACCACTGGCATACCCTTTAATCTTCAAGAAAGGCAATAATAGAGAGGAGGACAGAGACATCAAGACACTCCTCCTGAAACAAAAGAAAGAGGGAGCCACAAATAACTCCAGAGAATTTCTAAATTTAGCTCTTTATACTATTAACTTCTTGATTTTTGACAAAGATGCACTGGCTCCAGCAGACAGGTTGTATAACCCATCAGAAGGGCAGTGTCCAGTGTGAGCAGCTCCACTGTCTTTAGATAATTGCCAGGTGATGTGGAGAGACCCAGAAAGTGGAGAATGGAAGGGACCAGATAGGTTAACTGCTTGGGGCAGAGGGTTTGCTCGTACCTCTACAGAGGGAGAAGGAATCAGATGGGTGCCAACGAGCCATATTCACCTTGTCCATTGGAGAGAGACGGTGCAGACCCTTGAAACGAAGGAGAAGATCCAAGAAACATTGGGTGGTTCCATCGCTGACTGTGCCCACCACCACAGTTATGGCGATTGACTCATGGACATCAAAAATTGTTAATGAGACTGATGCAGGACTTCAAAATCAGCAGGAATCATTGGAATCCCTGAGGCACGATGAGACTGTTGCAGGACTTCAAAATCTGCAGGAATCATTGGATTCCCTGACACGTGAAACAATGGACAATAGATTGGTTTTGGACTATCTCTTGGCTGCTAAAGGAGGCATATGTGTGATTGTTGTTTACATACCCTCCATCTAGAACTTCTGGAAATCTTTTACAACACCATGTTGATCCATATTGTTTGTCATATATCACTACTTGCATGTACAATTCATATTTGTTGCACCACACTGAGCCTGCACCAGCTGTGGGGAGAGTCATCACTGCTAGCCTGTGCGTTATTGCTATGTGCTTGTATAATACCTCCCATGCTGATGGGTTTGTGTATACCTGTTTCTAATAAGACCCTTCGGGTTTAGCCAGAAACCCGCTAACAATATCTGGTTTGACTCCCCACTTCCCCTTGGTGTTTTTCATCTCTCTTCCTGAAGTCAGGAAGGGCATGATCCTCTTTTTTAGTGCTTTCATCTCTCTTCCTAAGAAGTTGGGGGAGAGGGAGAACATGATCACCTACTTTTTGGGGTTCTCAGCTCCCTGAGAAGTTAGGGAGTGTGTGTGACCACCTGTGTTCTAAAACAAAAGAAAGCGGGAGATGTAGCGGGATGTACACTATAAAAAGGTGTATTTGAATCAGACAACCAAGCACTTAAGGCTAATTACCTATTTGATATAAAACAATGATTCCATTAGCATATGTTTAGAAAAATGGCCCTTCTCACAGGTGATGCTGGCTCAGTGTTTGATGTTAAGATAATTATAGGCAAGGATTAGAGAGTGGAGTGTGACAAGCCAGTCTCACTTGACAGCAGGACAAGGAGGAGAAATGTGGAGATTCTGGACTCCAGAACTGAGAAGAGATCTTTAGCAAAACCCCTGGCAGTTTGCCCACTTCTCCCCCTAAAAACCAAGGACTTTTACTTATCCTGACTTTGGCTGATCCCGAGGCCTCCAGGGAACTAGCCTTCACTTAACACTTATTACTGTAGAAAGCTAGACTATCCTCCCATTCCTTAAGGCTGGCAGCCTAGGAGTCACCCTGGGCTCCTCACTATCTCTCCTTTCCACCCCACCATATCCAATTGGTTGCTAAGAGCTGATGATTATGCTTTCGCAGCATCTCTTGAATGCACTCCCTTCTCTTTTTGCACTGCTACTACTTTAGAATAGCCCCTTCTCATCTTGGGTCTGGAAAACTGTAAATAGCTTAGTGATGGATGGATCTGTCTTAAGTCTTTCTCTGCTCTAATCCAGCCTTCATTTAGCTCCTAAAATGATTTTTCTAAAGCAGAAGTTTGACCATGTCATTCATGTCCCTCCAGGGGTTCCCTATTGCCTACAGAATTATATACAAAATACTCTGGTATTCAAAGCCCTTTACAACTTAGCCCCCTCCTACCTTTCTAATCTTCATATACATCACTACTCTGTATATACATATCTATCTATCTATATATAGATATACATATATATCTATCTATACACACACACACACACACACACACACACACACACACACACACACACACGACACTGGTCTCCTGGCAGTTCCATGAACAATATACTCCATCTCTCAGGTCCTAGCATTTTTTCTAATTATCCCTCATTCCTGGAATACTCTCTCTCTTCCACTCCACCTACTGACCTCCTTAGTTTCAGGTTCTAACTAAAACCTCTTCTTTTACTAGAACTCTTTTCCAACTTTTCTTAATTTTAGTGCTTTCCCGCTAATAGAGGGAAATAATACCTCCTATTTATCCCATATATAGTTTGCTCTGTATAAATTTGTCTGCATGTTGTCTCCTTCATTAGATAATACTATCTTTTGTCTCTTTTTGTATCCCTCACACTTAGCACAGTGCCTGGCACATAATAAAGCAATTAATAAATATTGATTGATAGTAATGACAAGGGAAACACAGGAAGAAATATAACAGATATCTTTGTAGATAAAATGTATCTTTTATTAGTAGCAGAAAGGGAATTTGATGAAGAAAAGGAAGAGTTGGTTTGGATGAGGGAAGGGCAAGATAAATTTTTTAGATAAATATGTTTTAGACATATTAAGCTTAAGGTGATAGTAAAATAAGGTGAGAGTAAAAATAATAGCAGCAGTCACAAGGAAAGATGAGGTCTTCAAAGATGAGTATGTAAAGATATAAATATCAAACATATATGCATCAGATGGCATAGCATATAAATTATTAAAGAAAATGAGTTAGAGTAGGAAAAAGTGGAACTATACTAGTGAGGGACGTCAACTTTTACTTCTCAAAATTAAGCAAATCTAACAATAAAATAAAAAAGAAAGAAATTAAGGAGCTGAATTTTAGAAAAAAACAGATATGATCAGCCTCTGGAGAAAACCAAACAAGAATAGAGAGGAGTATACTTTTCTCCATTATACTATCCAACTATAAGTCAACAAAACTGACAGTCTAAATGAAATGGACAACAATAGAAAAAAATGTAAATTGACCAGATTAGCAGAATAGGAAATGATACTTAAAAAGATTTATCTTAGAAGAAGAAAGCCATATATCTCATAAGAAAAAAGACATAAATGAACTCCATAAGAAAAAATAATCTCATGACCAGATGAATATACAAGCAAATTATACCAAATATTTAACGAATAACTAATACTAATATTATATCAACTGTTTGGGGAAAAAAAGGTAAAGGCATCCTTACAAGTTCTTTTTATGTCATAAATACAGTCTTGATACTTAAACCATGGAGAGTCAAAACAGAAAAAGATAGTATATGTATTTCCCTTAGGGAATATTGATGCAAAATCTTTAAATAAAATACTAGAATAATATTATAATATCATATCATGAAGAACATATATTCTCACAAGACTGGATTTATGCCAAGAATGCAGAGCTAGTTTATTATAAGGAAAACTACAAGCATAATTGACCATATTTTTTGAGCATTTTTAATTTACTTTTTTTTAAATCAAAGTTTTTTTATTCACAAAACATATGCATAGGTAATTTTTCAACATTGACCCTTGCAAAACTTTGTGTTCCAAATTTTCCCCTTCTTCCCCCCCATCCCCTTCCCTAGATGTCAGATAATCCAATACATGTTAAATATGTTAAAATATATATTAAATCCAATAAGTGTATACATATTTATACAGTTACCTTGCCACACAAGAAAAATTGGATCAAGAAGGAAAACAACTGAGAAAGAAAGCAAAATGCAAGCAAACAACAAAAGAGTGGTAATGCTATGTTGTGACCCACACTCAGTTCCCACAGACTTCTCTTTGGGTATAGATGGCTCTTTTCATCACAAGATTATTGGAACTGATCTGCATCATCTCATTGTTGGAAAGAGCCATATCAGAATTGATCATCCTATAATCGTTTCCATGTACCATGATCTCCTAGTTTTGCTCTTAGCATTATCTAAGTTTCACTTAGCATCAGTTCATATAAGTCTCCCCAGGCCTCTCTGAAGTCATCCTGCTGGTCATTTCTTACAGAAAAATAATATTCCATAACATTCATATACCATTACTTATTAAGCCATTTTCCAACTGATGAGTATTCATTCAGTTTCCAGTTTCTTGCCATTGCAAAAAGGGTTACCACAAACATTTTTGCACATATGCAGCAAAACACATTGGTTATTCACTAAATAAAAGCAAATGAGCATAGTAGCATAGTATTTGATAAACCCAAAGATCCCAAATACTGGGGCAAGAATTTACTATTTTAAAAAACCCTATTGGAAAACTGGAAAGTAATATGGAAAAAAACTAGGCCTAGACTAACATCTCACATCAGATATGAAGATTAGATTCAAAATGGGTACATGATTTAGATATAAAGGGCAATATCATAAAACAAATTATTGGAGCATGGAAAAAATTATGGACCTATGGACTGGTAAAAATGTTCATGACCAAAGAAGAGATAAGAATGTACAGAAGACCTAAAAAGATAATTTTGGTTATATAAATTTTAAAGGGTTTTGCACAAATAAAACCAAGTACACAGTCTTTATCGCCCATTAACCAGAACCCAGGCAAGTATGTCATCATGAAATTGACATATATGTAAGCTGCATATTGTCTCCCAATAAATTATGAGCTTTTTGAGGGAAGAGACTGTCTTTTTTAAAATTATTTTCCCCAGTTACATGTAAAAACAACATTCTTTGGTTGTATGGATACATTCATTTTTTAAAATATTTTCTTATAAATTATGTTGGGAAAGAAAAATCAGAAGAAAAGGGAAAAACCACAAGATAAGAAAAAACAGAAGAAAAAGGAAAAAAGGTGAACAGAACATATGTTGATTTATATTCAGTCTCCATAGTTCTCTCTCTGGATGTGGATGGTGTGCTCCACAAAAGTTTGTTAGGATTGCCTTTTATTACTGAACCACTGAGAAGAACCAAATCTGTCATAGTTAATCATCCCTCAATCTTGCTGTTGCTGTGTACAATGTTTTCTCGGTTCTGCTTATTTTGCTTAGTATGAGTTTATGTAAGTCTTTCCAGGCCTTTCTAAAATCAGCCTGTTCACTTTTTATAGAATAATAATATTCCATTACTTTCACATGCTATAACTTATTCAGTGATTCCCCAACTGATGGGCATCTACTCATTTTCCAATTCTTGGCTATCACATAAATCAGAGATTGTCATTTCCTTTTCTTTGCATCCCCAAGTCTGACACGTAGCTAATATTTATATTTATTCACTGACTAATTGGTATCTATGAAATATTAAGCAAATCAATGGAGTCCTCTAGTGCACTGAGAGGATATTAAATGAAGGATTGATGGGAGGACATAAGATAAGAATGGCACATCTGAGAAGATTACGACCTTTACTAGTAAAGGAAATGCCGACATTGATGGATTATTGTTGTTCCATAGAAATGAGTCAATAATGTATATGGATTAATATAGTGTTTTATTCCCAGTTTTGGTTGGTTATTTGGTATTTGTTAAGATAGTTAAGTTTTTAAGTAAAATTATTTGTAAACAACAACCCACCTGACAGCTCTTTAAAGATGAACACACACAAGTGTGAACAACTTTTTTATCCACAATTATTACTATTTTCAGATCTTTTCCATTACCTTTTCCAACTCCTAAAAAGGAAAAAAAAGTTGTGTTCAGTTAATGGTAAAGAAGATAATATTTGTTGAATTAAACTTAGACTTCTTGCTAATTAATTTTGGAATTTAAAAAAGGCATTACTGTATTAATATTTGCTAATTTTGGTGATCCTCTATTCCATCATTGTTAATTAAAGTAGAATCACTAAGATGTACTTCAGAATGTACTTTAGGTATAGTGGAGAGCGTGCTGGGCCTGAAGTCAGTATTCAGACTCAGATACTTAATAAAAGAAATTGAAGGAATTAAGAGCATATAATAAGGAAACAAAATTATCACTCTTTGCAAATGACATGATAGTATATTTAGAGACTCCTAGAGAATCAACTAAAAACTACTAGAAACAATTAGCAATTTTGGCAAAGTTGCAGGATACATAATAAACCCATGTAAATCATTGGCATTTCTATATGAAACTAACAAAGCCCAACAGCAAGAAATAAAAAAGATTAATCCCATTTAAAATAATTGTAGATAACATAAAATACTTGGGAGTCTATCTGCCAAGGTAAAGCCAGGAACTATATGAACACAATTGCAAAACACTTTTCGCACAAATAAAGTTAGATCTAAAAAATTGGAAGAATATCAAATGCTCATGAATAGGCTGAGATAACATAATAAAAATGATAATTCTACCTAATAAATTTACTTATTCAGTTCCATACCAATCAAAATACCAAGAAATTATTTTATAGAACTAGAAAAATAATAACAAAATTCATCTGGAAGAACGAAAGGTAAAGAATTTCCAGGGAAATAATGGGAAAAAATTGCAAAGGAAAGTTGCCTAGCTGTACCAGACTTAAAACTATATTATAAAGCATGTTCATCAAAACCATTTGATACTGACCAAGAAACAGAGTAGTGGGTCAGTCGGATAGGTTAGGTTCACAAGACACAATAGTCAATGACTATAGTAATATAGTGTTTGATAAACCCAAAGACTCTAGCTTCTGGGATAAGAACTCATTATTTGACAAAAATTGTTGAAAAAACTATAAAATGGAATAGCAGAAACTAAGCATTGACCAACATCTTAACATCCTATATTAAGATAAGATCAAAATGGGTTCATGATTTAAACATAAAGGATGATACTAAAAGTAAATTCGGAGGTTGAGGAATAGTCTACTTCTCAGATCCATGGAAAAGGGAAGAATTTATGGCCAAAGAAGAACTAAAGAACATTATAAAATGCAAAATGGATCATTTTGATTACATTAAATTAAAAAGAGTTTACATAAACCAAACCAAGAGTAGAAGAGAAGCAGAAATCTGGGAAAAATATTTATGTTCACTGTTTCTGATAAAGATCTCATTTCTAAAATATATAGAAAATTAACTCAATTTTATAAGAATACAAGACATTCCTCAATTGATAAATGGCCAAAATATATGAACAGAGAATTTTAAGATGATGACATGGGTGGACCTGGAATACATTTACCTAGCAAATATTTAATAAGAGGATTCTTGTTTAGGTACAGATTGGTCTAACTCTAATCCCATAATGTTTTATAATATTGTAGTTGCTTCATATGTGTCTATCTTGTTTCCCTTACTGGAATCAGGAAGTCTTTGAAAATAATTCTTATACTTACTCAGTTTTGTGTAGTAAGATACTCAGGAACTGGATTTTTAAATATTTTATTTTGTTTAATTTTTCCAGTTACATTTAAAATAAAAGATATTTTTATATTTGTTTTTAATATTTTGAGTTCTATATTCTCTTTCTTTTGGCCACTCACAGTTAAAAAAGCACATGTGAAGTTATGCAAAACATTTCATAAAAATCAAGTTGTGAAAGAAAACATAGATCTTCCACCCTAGTGAAAATAAAACCCCTCAAGAAAAATTATGTTAAAAATAAAGAGAGAGAAAAAAATAGAGAATGCTTTGATCCATATTCAGACTCCATCAGTTCATTCTCTAAGTATAGATAGGATTTTTCATTGTAAGTCCTTCACAGTAGTTATGGATGATTATACTACCAAGAATAGCAACATTATTTACAGGTAATCTTCTCAGAACATTGCTGTTGCTTTCTTTTTTTAATTTATTTTATTTGAAAAATTTGAATAAGAAAAAAAGAAAAATAGAAAAGGAATACAAAATAAAAGAGGACATTGTCATTTGACCAGCAGAACATCTAGGAGGATTCAAAATATATAAGAATTACTAGATTAAATATATATATATATTTATTAGTATTATTAGTAGGAGAAATTATATTCATGAATGTCCATTTTTCTTCAATTCCTTATAAATTGTTGTTTTATTCTCTGCTGCACATGCTATTTACTTTATTCTTTTTTCCCCCTTTCATCCAACCCTACTGCCAAGCAAGCTATAGTTAAGAAAATATATTTATGTGTGTATGTGTGTGTGTGTATGTAGATATATATATGTAGATATATACATACACACATATGTTTTCTATTCCTGCTGATTCTTTGCTTCAATTCTGCTCCTTAACTTGCCTTGCTATTACTAACCCTCCACCACTCATGGATCCCTCCCTCATCTTTTTCCCATACCATTTGCTTCCCTATCCATCTATCCCTCCACCCTTATTTTTTTTTAAATAGATTTTAGAGGGTGCTATACCCTTCCTGATATATATGCAGTGTTGTCTATTAAATCTATTCCTGTGATGCTACTACTCTTCCTCTGTACCTCATTTGTATAACATAAATACTAATTTTACTTTAACTCTGCAGTCTTTCTTTTGAGCTACCCTATTGTTGATGTGAATCTTAAACATATAGTATACATTTCTCATGTAAAAAAAAAAATTGTCCATGTTGAGTCCCTTGAAATTGATCTTTAATCTTTGATAATATCTATGATATTTAATTTTGTTAAGTTTGGATTTGGTTGAAAATCCTGAAAATCTGCAAATTCATTGAATATCCATTTTTTCTTATACAATATTATAATTTTGCTAGATGTGATATTTTTTGGCTATAGGCCTAGTTCTTTTAATTGCTAGTGGATATGGTTCCAGGACCTGTGGTCTTATTGTAGACGCTGATTAAGTCCTATACAATTCTAATTGTTGATCCATTATATTTGAATTTTTTTTCTTGTTTCTTGCAAAATCTTTTCTTTGATCTGGGGTTTTCAAAATTTCACAATAATATTCCTGTGTGTTTTCCACAAAGTATCTCATTGAGGTAGTGATCAGTGCATCTTTTTTTTTTCTATTGCTACTTTCTCCTCATGTTCTAACACACCAGGACAATTTTCTTGGATTTCCTGCTTTTTGGTGTAAAGGTTCTCTTTTTGGTCACAACTTTCAAGCAGTCCAATTATTCTTGTTTTCTCTTCTTGATCTGTTCTCCAGATCTGTTGTTTTTCTTATAAGATGTTTCACATTCCATTCTATTTTCTCATTCTTTATAATCTCTTTTATTATTTCTTGGTCTGTCATAGCTTCACTGGTTTCTCTTTACCCAATTCTAATTCTC
Organism: Antechinus flavipes; assembly: GCF_016432865.1. Classification (NCBI taxonomy): domain Eukaryota; kingdom Metazoa; phylum Chordata; class Mammalia; order Dasyuromorphia; family Dasyuridae; genus Antechinus; species Antechinus flavipes. The sequence continues at coordinate 546,441,761 of NC_067400.1, read as the reverse complement.
AAAAAAATTATTTTAATCTTTGCTCCTTTAATCTTTTATTGTATAGGAAATGATGATTCTGGTGGGTGGAGGCAGGGGAGTGAAAAAGAAAGGGGAGGAGAGCTCAGCCCTCACTTGCTCTGCTAGCTGGCTTCCTGTCGCAGCTACCCATATTGCTATCACAATCCTTCTTGCCCATATTGCTATCGCAATCTTTATTCACCTCTTCACTTGAATAAAGACTGAAGATTTTTCCCTTAACCTGAGTTCCTGACTCCGGCTGATTTTAAATACGCGGTCATTACAATTGGCGCCCAAGCGTGGGAACCAAGGACCCTACTTTCACTGAAGAATTCTCCAGTGACCAGGAACTTAGGTGAGTATAAGACAAACAGGGAACTTATTTTCTTAAAGACTAAATTAGTAACCTTTTTTGGCTGAAACGGGACAGATCCTAGGTAAAGATTCTCCATCCCCCACCCCAACCCCCCCAACCCCAGCCCCACCCAGGAGTGGTGCTATAGAAAGCCTGCTTAACCTAATAGAAGATCAAGGGCTACTTGTAACTTGGGAACAGGCAGCTAAACTTCTGGGTACATTAAAACGCACCTCCCCTTGGTTTTTAGAGGAAGAGCAAATCTCTCTAGATAACTGGGCATTGGTTGGTCAACAGCTCTCCGCATATAACAATGAAAACGGTCCTCATTCAGTTTCCATCGAGGTATTCTATTTATACAATATGATACAGCTGGCCTTAAGATACCGTATAAGTTCTTGGAGAAAAGGTAAAAATTCTAGGAATAATCAAATGGGGAAGCCTGAGATAAAGGAGGAAGACAAAAAACAGATTAATGGCCATATCCCCACAGGGCATGGAGACTTAAGTGAGGCTCAAGGGTGGGGTGAATCTGAGGCAGCTTCAGCCCCACCTAAGGAGCAGGTAATTGACTCTCCTCCATCAACTCCACCCTCCGGGATGGAGGGTGGAGGGGTAGTGGGGGGGTGGGAGGGGCAGTGACAGCACCAGCACTTCCCCCGCAGCATCCAGCCGCTCCTATGAGTAGATTGCAAAAGGGACTAATTAAGGCCAAAGAAGAAGGGAAAAATGTATCAGAATTTCAACACCACATTTTTCCTGTAATTCAACAGTTTAATTCTTCAGGTCAAGAAAGTAGAAGATACTCACCTTTTGATATAGAAATCCTCAAAGACCTGAAAAAGGCTTGCACTCTTTATGGGGCTACATCAGCTTATGTTAAGATGCTATTACAAAATTTGTCTTTTGAAATCTTGACCCCGAATGACTGGAAATCTATAGCAAGGATATGCCTAGAACCTGGACAGAACTACTTGTGGCTTTCTGAATATAGTGAGCTCTGTAGGATACAAGCCCAACAAAATAGTCAAAGCGGAGTTCATACTGCAATCACCTGTGACCTACTAACAGGTGTAGGTCCTTATGCAGATGTCGCAGTACAAATTAATTATTCTGTAGCAGCATATCAGCAAATTGCTGCTAATGCTATCAAAGCGTGGGCTTCTCGCCACAATAAAGATGAAAAGGGGGGGCCTTCACAAAAATAACACAAGGGCCAAATGAATCCTTTGCTGACTTTGTGGGACGCTTGCAGACAGCTATCACAAGAACAAATGGAGAAAATGCAATAACAGACATTTTGATAAGGCAGCTTGCTAAGGAAAATGCTAATGAGGTTTGCAGAAGAATTATACTAGGACTGCACAAGGATGCTCCTTTAGAGGAGCTCATAAGATGCTGTGCCACAGTGGGCACAGGTGCCTTTTATAGCCAGGCTATGAGGCAGACTTCCCAAAATCCAAACATGAGAAGACAGAGTCCCTCCTGGCAAGGGACTTCCAGAGAGACTCATAGATGCTTTCAGTGTGGAAAAGTAGGGCATCTGAAAGCTCAATGTTGGCATAGAGACAGAATGGGAAAACAGGGTGGGAGAACAATACCCAATACCCCATGTCCAAAATGCAACAGAGGATTCCATTGGGCCTCAGAATGTAGACAGATTCAGGGAAATGGGATGAGGGGCCCAGCCCCAGGGCCCAAAGCAAAAAACACTTGGGGCATGATGGCAGCCAGTGGTGCACCCAGAGAGTGCCTAGAAGTCCAGTACCCAGACATGACCAATCAGCCAGAAAGCCATATGATGGGAGAAGGGGATTGCACAGTCAACCAGCCAGGAAGCAACCTGATGGCAGAAAGGAATTACAATTAGGGAGAATAGAGATGTATGCAGCTGGGACAACTGAGATACCCCCTGGAGAGGTGAAATCTGTTCCTCTCCAGCCTATGGATTCTTACCTCCAGGCACAGTAGGCTTGACCATTTCACCTCCTTTTTGTACGTACAAAACAGTGTCCATCCACACACTGATGTGGGAAACTGGGGAATGTGTAGATAATATCCCAGTCACTAATACAGGTAGACAATGTGTGACTTATCACCCAGGAGAAGTAGTAGCATCAGGTTTACTCATACAGAATCCTAATAAGCAACCTGGTGATAGTCACCCAGATTCTGGCTCCAGACCACAAAATCCAGAAATATACTGGACAGCAGCTGTAACAGCTGACTGACCTATGCTCACGATCTATATAAATGGCCTACCATTGGAAGGATTGGTAGACACAGGTGCAGATCGTACAGTTATTAGAGGTGCCAGTTCAGTGCCCAGCGTTAACTTAGCTGAGCCTTATAAAAGATATGAATGGACGGTTTTGCCACAGGGAATGAAAAACAGCCCCACTATGTGTCAAATGTATGTTGCTGCTGCTCTTGCTCCAATAAGAAAAGCATTTCCAAAAGTTATGCTATTACATTATATGGATGATATATTGGGATGTGCACCTGAGGAACAAATGCTAGAAGCATGTCTACAAAAGACCATAGAAACACTAAGATACTACAAATTATACATAGCTGAAGAGAAAATTCAAAGACATGCTCCTTTTCAATATTTAGGATATGAAGTATACCCTAAGGTGCTTACAGTACAAAAACTGTCCTTAAGAACAGAGAAGCTAAACACCTTAAATGATTTTCAGAAATTGATAGGAGATATCCAATGGATGCGACCAGTGTTAGGCTTGACTACCTACCAGTTACAACCATTGTATGATATTTTAAGGGGAGACAGTGCTTTAAATTCACCACACCAGCTTACAAAAGAAGCTCAAGAGGCTTTGAGAGAAGTTGAACTGGCTTTATCCAATGTGGTTGAAAGAGTCACTCAAAAACCCCTGGAAATATCAGTTTTTGCCACACAAGAGGCACCCACAGCAGTCCTTCATCAAGGAGACAGTATGATAGAGTGGGTGAACCTCCCGGCACAACCAGAACAAAGCCTTACTCCTTACCCAGTGCTTGTGGCTAGAATTTTGTTAAAGGCCATTAAGCAAGCGGTACAATTATCTGGGGCAAGACCTGATAAAATATACACCTTTTACACCAATACACAAATTAATGTGTAGACCATCCCAGAGTGGCAAATTTTATTAGCTATGGCTCCAAATTTTACACATGGGTCTCCATTAAAGATAACCAGACTTTTACATAATTGGCGATGGATTCTTGAAGAAAAAGTTTCTAAAGTTCCTCTTAAAGGACCAACTATCTTTACAGATGCGTCCAAATACAATATTTGAGCTGTATACTCTCATGACTTAATGATAAAGAGAGTAGTCAGAACTCCTTTTCAGTCCACTCAGCAGAACGAATTATATGCGATCATGTTAGCTCTCACTTATTACCCAGGCGACATAAATTGATTCAGCCTATTCAGTAGGTGTGGTACAAAGAATTGCCACAGCCCAAATGAAATTTGCAGCTTCTAATATATATCAGCTCTTTAAGGAACTTCAGGAGCAAGTGAGAAAACATCCAGGTAAGATTTATATCTTGCATGTCCACTCACATAGTGGACTCCCAGGCCCTATTTTTGATGGGAATTCAAAGGCAGATAGCCTTTTAACTATGTTAGCCAGTACGCCTTTATTTCAGGAGGCCCAGGAATCCCATTCTAAATACCATCAGGCTGCTCGAGCTTTGCGTTTACAATTTGGGATTACAAAAGAGGAAGCTAGGAGCATAGTAAAAAGCTGTACAGCTTGCCTTCCTTTCCATGCTCCTACACTGCCTCCAGGGAAGAACCCTCGTGGTTTGAGACCCAATGAAATCTGGCAAATGGATGTGACCCATTATAAATCTTTCGGTCATCTGTCTTTTATCCATGTTGTGGTAGACACCTTTTCAGGATTCACTTTTGCCATACCAGCAGCAAAAGAGACAGTCCGAGTGGTCACTGAATTCCTCACACAAGCATTTGCCATTATGGGAGTGCCACAAGCAATAAAAACAGACAATGGTCCTGCATACACCTCCAAACATTTTGCACACTTTTGTGCACAGTATAATATTTTACACACCACTGGCATACCCTTTAATCCTCAAGGACAGGCAATAGTAGAGAGGAGAAACAGAGACATTAAGACGCTGCTCCAAAAACAAAAGAAAGGGGGAGCCACAGGTAATCCTAGAGAGCTTCTAAATCTAGCTCTTTATACTATTAACTTCTTGATTTTTGACAAAGATGCACTGGCTCCAGTAGACAGGTTTTATAACCCACCGGAAGGGCAGTGTCCAGTGCAAGCGGCTCCACTATCTTTAGATAATCGCCAGGTGATGTGGAGAGACCCAGAAAGTGGTGAATGGAAGGGACCAGATAGGCTAACTGCTTGGGGGAGAGGGTTTGCTTGTATCTCTACAGGTGGAGAAGGAATCAGATGGGTGCCAACGAGCCGTATTCACCTTGTCCATCGCAGAGAGATGGAGCAGACCCTTGAAACGAAGGAGAAGACCCAAGAAACATCGGGTGGTTCTGTTGCTGATTGTGCTCACCATTGAAAGAGTGTGGCAGTTATGGCGTTTGACTCACGGGCATAGAAATCATTGGACTTCAAAACCCTCAGAAATCATTGGATTCTCTGAGACATTAGATTGTTGTAGGACTTTAAATCCCTCAGGAATCATTGGATTCTTTGAGACATAAGACTTGAAAGCGCTCAGGAATTATTGGATTCTCTGAGAAATGATATGACTGTTACAGGACTTCAAAATCTGCTGGAATCATTGGATTCCCTAAGACATAAAAAGACTTTTGCTGGACTTCAAAAACTTGGGGGGATCATTGGATTCCCTGATATGTGAAGCAATGGACAATAGATTGGTTTTGGACTATTTCTTGGCTGCTGAAGAAGATGTATGTGTGACTGCTGTTTACAAACTCTCCTTCTAGGACTTCTGGCAATCTTTTACAACACAATGTTGATTCATATTGTTTGTTATACTGTTAATTGGGTGAATAATTCATGTTTGTTACACCACATCAAGCCTGCACTGACTGTGGGGAGAGTCATCACTAATAGCCTCTGCGTTGTTGCTGTGTGCTTGTGTAATACTTCCCATGCTGATGGGTTTGTGCATAATAAGACCCTTGAGCCCAGAAACCTGCTAGCAACCCCCACTTCCCTTTGGTGCTTTTCATCTCCCTTCCTGAGATGTCAGGGAGGGCGTGATTATCTCCTTTTTAGTGCTTTCACCTCCCTTCCTGAGAAGTCAGGGGGGTTGTGATCACCTCCTTTTCGGTGCTTTCACCTCCTTTCCTGAAAAGTCAGGGAGGATGTGATCACCTCCCCTTGGGGGCTCTGACCTCCCTGAGGAGTCAGGGATGGCATGATCACCTGTGTTCAAAAACAAAAGAAAGCGGGAGATGTAATGGGCTGAGGCTTGAGTTGATTCACTGAAATCCCAAGCACATGAGGCTAAATAGTAATTGGACCATACTCTATTAATATATAAGCTTGAAGAAAGAATGGCCCCCGCCTACTCTTTGTGCAAGTCCTGATGTGTTGTATAGGAAATGACGATTCTGGTGGGTGGAGGCAGGGGAGTGAAAAAGGAAGGGGAGGAGAGCTCAGCCCTCACTTGCTCTGCTAGCTGGCTTCCTGTCGCAGCTGCCCATATTGCTATCGCAATCCTTCTTGCCCATATTGCTATCGCAATCTTTTTTCACCTCTTCACTTGAATACTTAAGATTTTTCCCTTAACCTGAGTTCCTGACTCTGGCTGATTTTAAATACGCGGTCATTACATTTTATCTCCTTTCCTAGTTGGCTAATTTTTTTTCCATAATCTCTGGGTTTTCTCAGATTTTTTGTTTTTCCTCAATGTTTCTCATTTGATTTTTAAATTCTTTTTTGAGTTCTTCTATAAATTCTCTATGGGCAGGTAGCCATTTCATATTATTCTTTGGAGTAAAAGCTTTTTTTTTTTTTTTTTTTTTTTTAAATTTCAGTGTTCTCTGAAGATGTACTTGTCTCTATTCCCATAGTAGGTTTCTATAGTGGGATTCTTTCTTCTTTGCCAATTAATTTTTTTTAATAAGAGGTATTAATGTAAGCACCTCTAATTGTGGGGTGGGGAGATGGTGTCTCAAGCTTTCCTTTAGGTCTTTCCTCTGACCAGGAACCCCAAATCAAGAGATTCCCCACTCCTGCAAGTAGCAATACCCATCAGCATCTCTGTCCTCTGCACTCATGAGGGACTGGTTCCTTCTTACTCAGGGCTGCATCTTAGCAGCACAGCAGGATCTACTGTTCCTAATCAGCAAAGGTTCTCTCAGTCTTCCTGGACTCAGAATCTGGCTCCACAAATAGTTCAGAATATGAAAGTCTCTGGTTCCTGCAGAGGTTCCAGCCACATCTTTCTAGCGCAAGGATTCCCCACTTGATGTTTCTGTGAAACTAGCCTGAAGGTGTTTGCATTTCAGACAGGTTAATCCTGGCCTGGGGTCTTTTTTTTTTTTTCAGATCTTATTGAGTTGTTCAGGGAAGACCCCTGCCCTGCCCCAAATCTTGATTTTTTTAAAAAATCAGTTTATATTCTCCTTGCAGGGCAAATTTATTTTATTTGGGTCGGAGGGAGGAAGTGGAGAGCTTGAAATTTGCCAGCCTACTCCACCATCTTCCCAGAATCCTCCCTCCTCTTATTTATTCTTTTGTTTGAGTTCATAGAAGACTTTCTAGGTTTGTTTGTCGTTGTTGTTTTGAGAACATTCTGCTCATCATTTCTCATAGAACAGTAATATTCCATCACAAATACACAACACAGTTTATTGAACCATTTCCCAACTAATGGACATCCTCTCAATTTTAAATGGATTTTAAACTTCCTTTTTTAACAGCATGGGTCATAATTTTAGGATGTTAATGGTTAATGAGTCATTAACCAAAGGAAATTTAAGTATAAATTTTAAAAATGCCTATACTAAAAAAACAAGCATTTTCTAATCACCTAACACAGCATATTATAATTATAAGGAAACATTTTGTTTACAGAAAAGGGAAAATCTTCGATATAAAGAATGCTAAGTTATGCTCCCATATTTTTTAACATTTGAATCATCCTTCAACTAGAGTCGAACTAAAGCATTTTAATGCATCGAGGACCCCAATATGTCTTCAAACAAAAAGTACAGTAATGATGAACTAATTGTATTATAGATGTGTTTTAAGGTAAATTTCACTATTTAATTCAGTGCAATCACAAACACTTTTTAAAGGCCTCTGATATATGTAAGACATGCTACCAGGTGCTAGGAATAGAAAGACAAAAAAAAAAAAAAAATGAAATGGTCTTCAAGAGGTTCTAGCAGTTCTTGAACTGATTTTTTTTTCATAAAAAGTCTTATAAATTTTATTATGCATGTTTTTAAAAATATAAAGTATATTCTGAGAAGCATTTTTCTAAAATTAGATTAAATTCATTCTCTTAGAATGGATGTACAATTTGGATATAAAAAGTCAAATCATTTAAAAATAAAAAAAGTACAGATACAACAAAAGAGAAATGGTCTAATGGGAAGAAAAACTTTGTATGTCATATCACTAATAAAAGTTCAAAATATATAGGAATTTGATTCAAATATAGTTATATATATATATTGTATACTCAAAAATACAAAACAAACATACAATTATACAAGTATAAAATTACAAATACAAATACTCAAATATACAAAACAAATACAATTAAGAATCTTTCCCTAATGAATAAATGATCAAATAATATGAATAAGCAGTTTAAAGAAAAACAATTGCAAATCAAAAATGACCAGCTCAGTAGAAGCACAAGTCATTAATCATAAGAGAAAGGTGAATTAAAACAACTCTGCAGTTTTACCTCACACACTACAAACTGGTAAAGTAAACAAAAAATGGGAAGTCAAGTTGGAGGATTTTTGAGAAGACAGAAAGTAATGGATTGCTGCTAAAACTGAATTGGTAAAATTGTTTTGGATATCCATGTGAACTTTCTTTTTTCTTTTTTTTAATGTGAACTTTCAAAAGAAAAGTTCACATACTTGACCCAGCAATATGCTATTTTAGGGATTTCAAAAAGAGAAACAAAAAAACCCCAATATATGCTAAAATATTGACAAATACTGGAAACAAAGAAGGTACCCACTGATGGAGAAATAGCTAAATAAATTGTGGTATAGGAGTGTATCAGAACTAGGCTCTGAAGATACAAAGAGAAAAGAAGATGGTCCCTGACCTCTTTCTGTTTGTTTTGTTTTTAAATGTATTTAATATTGTCCCCCATTACATTTAAAACAATTTTTTACATTTGTTTTTAAAAAATTTTGAGTTCCAGATTCTGTCTTTTATCCCCAACCCCAGTCCTCAATAAAAAACCATATGTAAAGTTATGTGAAACATTTCCATAAAAGTCATGTGAAAAAAAAAAAACAAACAAACACAGATCTCTCACCCTGACAACAACCAAAAAAAAAAAAAACCCCTCAAGAAAGATAGAATATGAGAGGGGCTGGGGGGAAGGAACGAGAGAGGAGAGAGAGAGAGAGAGAGAGAGAGAGAGAGAGAGAGAGAGAGAGAGAGAAAGTATAATCACTTCTTTTTCTGGGTATGGATAACATTTTTCATCATAAGTTCTTCAAAGTAGTCGTAAATCATTGTACTGCTGAAAATAGCAAAGGTCATTTACAATTGTCCTCCCAGAACGTTGCTATCACTTTGTATACAGTACATTTTGTTCTCTTTGAGTTTAT